>NW_022900935.1:53797978-53835437 GCF_012274545.1 Fukomys damarensis | reverse complement strand
AAAAAAAAAAAAAAAAAAAAAAGACAGTTTAAAAAAACATATTTACACAACTGAATTCCAACTCAATTGCCAACTCTTAATGGAAGATCTTGGGAGCTGCTGTGGCATTCTTGATCAAATAAGCCATAGTCGTGGTCCGTACAGAAACAGCACCCACCGGGCCATAGAGCGCAGGGGTTGAAAGCACAAGGGCCAGGGCCAGAAGACCTAGATGCAAATCCTAGCTGTGCCGTTAGTAGCCATACAATCCCAAACAGGATGCATTGTTTTTGTACTCAGTTTCCTCACTTGTAAAATGAGTATGGCAGTAGTAATCTTTATCAAGCTGTTATGAGGGTTGAATGATTTAATACATTTAAATGTATTGTTAAAATATTGAATATAAATAAAGCACCTAGAATAGTGCCTGACATATGATGCCTGTTTCGCATGGCCTGGTACCCTTAACTGAGATTCACCTTTAAGAAAGAAACAGAAAGGGGCCAGGGATTTAGCCCAGTGGTTCCACTGCCTGCCTCATAAGCATAAGGTCCCAAGTTCGATCCCCGGTACCAAAAAAAAGAAAGAAACAGAAAACAGTAATATTACCATTTATAATAATTTGTGATCCATTCTCATTTTGGTTGTGTGGAAAAGTGATCAAATGTGCTCCTTTGAAAATCATGAAATAATGATTATTTTAGAGGCATGCATGTCTTTGATATACGTATCATTGTAAGAAGAGAGATCTTTATAAAGACCACATGGCACAGTTTTACTTGATTTTTTTATTAAATGCATTCCAAATGAGCAGTTTAGCTAAAGACGGAAAAGGGAGCAATACCTAGGTGGATTTAAGAATTCACTGGAAATCATGAAATGCTTCTTCTGTTTTCTTTATCCAACACATAATTAAAAGCTTACATAGTATTTATTTTGTCCTTTCTTTAAATTTATATTTTTTAAACTAGGTGAGTTTTTTAAAGTAGGGTTTTTTAACTGGGGAAGATTAGTGGCCATTACTTCTGTAATCGTTGTATCTTTTGCATTTGTTTCTGTTACATTTTCCTGGCAAGCTTAACATGAAAGTATGAATTTCTATTCTCTGAAAAATATTCTTTAATTAGTTGTAGCTTAAAATTAAACACTCCCTATAATCTAACAAAATTAAAAATTTAAAAATATGTTAAATAAAATATATTTTTTAAGTGTAGCTTTCTAAGAATGGAAAATGAATTTTTAGATTTGGCTTTTATATTTAAAAGCACATGGAAACTAACACTATAGATATATTTAGAAATAAGGGAATATCTGCATCAGTTTTGTTTCTGATGAAAAATGCATTTAGCTTATGACTAATTGTTTTTTTTGAGAAATATAATTATTCTCAATGTTATTATAAATTATGTTCTTTTGATCTGTGTTCTTGCTTTTAGACCTTTACAGGGATCTTGATAGATGTCCTAACAAAGGCATTGAGAATTATGGTGTTTCCATGACAACTTTGAATGAGGTGTTCCTGAAGTTAGAAGGAAAATCAACTATTGATGAATCAGGTAAAAAAGAAATAAGGAAGAAAGGAAAGAAGGAAAGCAGGAAGGGAGAAAAAGGAGGAAGTGAAGGGTGAGATGAAGTGAAGGAGGAGGGAGAGAGGCAAAAAAGTTTAATTTTATTTTTATGTGCAAATTTTTATCTTGAAAAATCTACTTTGAGTAGTGCAATTATATACCTTTGTCGGTGCTGGTGTTGGGAAAACTCAAACCAGAAAAGAGATATCTCTGTGGAATACAGCATTATATAACACTGTGTCATCATGAAGCAGAAAATACATATGAAATACCTATTACCTGAATATTAGTGATATAGAGAAAAGAAAATTAGAATTTATATTGAGCATTACTTTTCTTGTAGTATTTTGAAGTTATTCCAGCGTTTTCAGGGTTCAGTTGTTGCTATTGAAAGATGTATCGTCAGTTTGATTGTCATTCCCTAGAAAGCATCGCTTTTGTTGTCTGATTGCTGCTAAGGCATTTCCTTGGTTTTGGTTTACTGTCATTGTATTTACTCTTTCTATGCTCTTCATTGTTAACTTTGTCATTTCTCATTTTTACAGAATTGATCAAGTGTATTTCAAGTGTGTTTATAATCCCGCCTTCCCTCTCTATTCCCTTTTGGATGCCATATGCTTGGTACATTTTTAGTGGTTATACTTACCTTTTTGTGTGCGTGGTGCTGGAGTTGATATCCAGGGTCTTGGCCATGCTAGGCGAGCACCCAACCACTGAACTACATCCCTAGCCCCAAGAACTCCTTTTATTTTATCGATTTTTTTTTTGCTCCTCTCCAACTTTCTTAATAATTGCTCTGATAATGTCATGAATTAGATTACTTGTATTTTTGCCCAAGGCACTATCTCCAGAAACTTTGGTTGAAAAGATGATCATAGGAAAAGTTAAGAAGCATGACTAAAATGGCATCTCAAAAATGACAGATTTTATGTTTTAGATGTTGCAATTTGGGGACAATTACAAAGTGATGGGACAAAAGACATGGCAAGCCTTGTTGAGCTGGAACAAGTTTTGTCTTCCCTCCATGTAACAAGGAAAATAGCAGGTGGCATGGCGCTCTGGAGGCAGCAGCTCTGTGCAATAGCAAAAGTTCGCTTCCTGAAGCTAAAGAATGAAAGAAAAAGCCTGTTAGCCATGTGAGTATCTGAGTATTCTGTGCACGCAAAAAAAATATAAGAGGATAAATCATGAAAAAGAACATTCAGACAAAATAAATTCCAGTAACTGCATATGGTCTTTTAAACAATAACTCTGAATTGTTTATAGTGTATGTAATTAAACCTATAAACATTGAAATTCTTTTAATTTCACACAAGTTTTGTTCTTTCAAATGAGCTAGAGTAATTCTCAACAAGCACCTCCCATCCCAAAGACTCCTTTCCTTCTGTCTTCAAGATTCCCAAATATGTATTTCTCAGCATTTTCCAGAGAATTGCAACCAATAGGAGAGACAGAAATAGAGATAGATGAGTATATTACTTATTTTAAGAAATTTGCTCACACTGCTCTACCAGCAGGCTGGAAACTCAGGTTCGACTTCATGTTGCGGTTTTCAGGGCTACTCAGATAGAATTTCAACTTTGCAGTTTTGAGACCATGAATTTCAGTTTTAGCATCACAACTACATCTGGAGCCCTCTGCAAGGTTCATACAAGTGCCTATAGTTTCAGCCGCATCGCTAAATGCTACCTTTGTCCCTAAGTCTTGCTCTACACTGAAGATACTCACTCATCCAATATATTCATGAGCACATCTATACACCACTCTGTGGTCAAGCGTTTGTACATATATTAAAATAAATCAGCCACAAAAGTCATATTAGTTGGCCTTTCATCACTATAATGAAATAACCCTGAGACAATGAACTCCTAAAGAGAAAAGATCCGTTTTTGTTCACAGTTCTGGAGGTTCTAGTTCAAGATGAAGTGGGCCCATAATTAGGCTTCTGGTGAGGGTGCCACATCACTTTGAAAAAGCAGAGTGGAGCACATCATGTACGTCATGAGCCAGGAAGCAAAGGTCCCACAATCTCCTCCAAGGTCACACCCCAGTGGCCTAAGGATACAGCATATTCACTCGACCTCCAGTGCACTACTTCCCAATGATGCCTCTCTGGGTACCAATCCCTTACCGTATGGACCTTTGGATGATATTCCACTTCCAAACTACATCAACAGAGTTCCCAGAAGGGCGATTAGATATATACTCAATAAGTATAATACAAAATCGACAATCCTATGAACTATGGCATCTCATAGTAAAGAGATTATTTCAAATACAGAAGAAAGAGCTCAGGGAGAGTTTGAGTTTGGTGCTGGAGAGTGGAAGTCACTGAACTAAAGAGAGAAAGAATTTCAGACAGGGGTGCTGAGTGTGGGAAAACATGAGGAATCTATAGAACCGTTACTAATCCCAGTTCATTGAAACAGAATAAACATTATTTTAAGAATATGTTATATAGAGATAAAGTTTGGATTTTAAGAACCTGTTAAGACATTATTTTTATTTTATTGGAATAAAATACAAGAAGATTAATCAACAAAGTTGCAAAATTGTTTGGAAATAGTAGGCATTGGGTAAAATGAAAATAATTATTTAAGATAATAGTGATGTTAGAAAAAGAGACAATAAGGCCCAACTTGAGAAGTAGAAGTGAAAAGAATGTTTTGGAGGCAAGCAATATACATATATTATAGACAGGAATTTTTAGCTATATCAGGGATAAAAATGAGTGATTACTAATTGCACATTGAATCCCAAATGAACAAAAAAATATAATGTAATTTGCACAAATTGGAAACAAGGTGAGAAAAAGGTTCAGAGTGTTGGTGATATGCCAGGTTGCAGTGGTTCAGATAGAGGAAGGAGTGCCGACTGAAACAGAGCTAAGAAATGGGCATTGGAGAGAGACTAAAATCATAATAAGCGGACTTCATAGGACCGAATGAAATGCTTAAGGCGGGAGTAAAGGACTAGACATAAGAGAAGACAAAAGGCGTATACATAAGGACCCTCTAGTTTTACAAAGAGGAAAAAGGAAGACGCATGATTCAAATTTTTATGTAGTACTTACAATATATTTCTATTATGATACCTATTATTTGCTCAAAACTAGTAACCTAAAGAAGTTACTATAGATTAGTTTTTCTTTTATATTTTTTTCCACATAGGTTATTGCTTTTGGGGATTAGCTTTTTCCCTCAACTCCTGGAGCATTTATTCTATGAGTTATATCAAAAAAGTTACACTTGGGATCTATCTCCAGACATGTACTTCCTCTCACCAGGACAACCTCCACAGGATCCTCTGACACATTTACTGGTCATCAATAAAACAGGTGAACCTGGGACTAAGATGCACCTTGTAAATATTGTTTCTGAGAGATCGCTATAACACATAAAGAAAAACTTCTGGAAGGTTTTAGAAAAAGCTGATTGAGGCCAAATGGAAAGTTCATTGAAAAAATAAAAAGTACAATATTAGAGAGAGCCTGTTTTAGAAACACATTTTAAGTGTACTCAAACCTAGGTTCCCGCACAAAGCAACCAAAGGAAATTTAAACATATAAATCATTGATTCACTCTTGAGGTCTTTCTGTCATTTTGTAAATCTCTGAATTGCTGAGCCTGGAAAAATTTTTGTTCTGAAATAAGAAGATAGAAGATTCCTCATGTCAAGGATTACAACGTTAATCACTTATGATTCTTATTATTTGGCTTATTGGTGATCAAACCCAGAGCCCTTGTACATGCTAGACAAGTGCTCTACTGCTGAGCTACGTCCCTAGGCCATTGCTGAGAACTTTTACACTAACAGAAATCATAAGTAAATGCCAGGTGTCCTGGGTAAAGGAAGCTTGTCGTGTCCATGGTAACAGAATGGTAGCGTAGCCCTAGTTCCTTTCATAGCCCCAATTCTACCTTTTAAGTCAATCCATAGACAGTTATGATGGTCTGCTGTGAGTGATGCCATTTAGCTTTCTGTTGTTTCTTTTCTTCTAACAGCGTTTGCTGTTTTGTTGTTTTGCTTTTTTTTGATCTTGACCCTCATGGCAGGCTCCAGCATCGACGACTTTGTACAAGCACTGGGGCAACAGAACATAGCATTGGAAGTGGACGCCCTTGGAACTAGAAATGGCACAGAGGAGCCGTCTTACAATGGAGCCATCACAGTGTCAGGCGATGCGGAGGTGTGTGGGGCTCTGCTGCAGTTCACCAAAGAGGGACCGTCGATGCACAATTTGAACTATTCAAGTCAACTGACATAAAAGGCCGGTTTGATACAAAGAGAGGAAAAGCTGGGCTGCAATAATTTGCCTGCTGCCTCCAGAGTAATAGTACAGAATAACTGTGTATGGCGGTTACTAATTTATTTACTTATAGGATTCCATTCCAGTAATTCATTTAAATCTTACTCTCAGTTGGAATGAAACAACTGCCCGATTTAACCTTGACCTACACTGCAGTTTGCCGTATTTCTGTATTGCTTCACTTCAATGTGTCATTGTCTAGATTCTGTAGCAATTTGAGAGCACAAAAGTAGACTAATAGAAAAGATGAGACAATTCACTGAAATGGATAAGGTATCCTTTGATCATTTGTCACTCATCCAAGTTAATTTTTAGAAAAACATTTCCATGCCAAAAATAACCTAAGAAATCACCTTCGCTCAAACTAGTCCTCTTTTAGGTCCCAGTTGAGTTAGTTTCCAATATGCCCAGAAAAGTAATTTTCTAACAGCTTTGCTTTGGGTAAATGGGTTGGATGCAATGTATTTGATTTATTTTTTGCAAAAAGGCATTATTGGTGCTTGCCCATGTTCTCTGCAATGTAGATAATTTACTTATTTTTTTCTCTGAGGGATAAATAAGCACATCATATATATACTTATGTATCTACTTACATATGTATCTATAAAGATTATATTGTCCTTTTAAAACAGCTTTTACATATAAGCTTACTATTTGTGAAAACATATGCCTGCTTTACAACTGCCTAACTGCCTCCGGCTTCCCAAGTATCCACACATTCTTTACTTATAAAATAAATGCACCACATTTGGAAACAAGCTGCTAAAATCCATCGGAGCATGTTATGTAGTGAGCTTTGAGGCAGGAATAGCCACATGGCTGCTATTATGGTATCCAAAGTCCCTGGATTATTTTTTTTCTTTTTATTGAGTTTATTGGTACAATCTAGGTATACAAATACAGTTACATTCATCACTGGGATCCTGTACCTTTACATAATAGGTCTTGATTCTCATTTTTTCCCCTTGTCCCTCCCCTCCCCTCACCCACTCCTCCCCTCCCCATTTACAAACACTTTGTTTCCATTTTTTCAGTTTCTCATATTTTTTTCCTCTCCCTTGTTACCTTTCCCCCACCCTTCCCACTTTCCCCACACCTTTAGCCCTTTACTTCCTATTTCACATTATTAATTATCTCATTAGGATCCTGTGCACTATTATAGTTTTTCACACCAAAGAAACTATTTGGTATTTCAGTTAAAGAAATCTCTGTATGAACATTAAAAATAGGGAATCCTAAAATAAAACTAAAAAGGAAAGTAAAAGAGAAAAGGCAATGATGTAACATTAAAATAATCCTTAATTCTGGAGATGAAAATGGTCCCCGAACATATTTAAATTGCTTCTCACTCTTATAGTCTTATCTTATTCTTTTTTTTCATTATTTAGAGAATACTTTATTAGTTTCTGGATTCTTTTAAGTATACTGGAAATTAGTCAAATAACATGAGCCCTGGTGATATTAATCACATTTGTGCTTTGCCCTCACTACTTATCAGTAACCTGAATGTTTGTCGATCGTATTCGTTCATTAAATTTCTCTTTGCTTTTTGCAAACTTAAAAATATCTGTTTTATTTTAGGATCACAGATTTTCAATAGCCTGTAATACTAAGAGACTAAATTGCTTTCCTGTCCTCATCGATATTATTAGCAATGGATTACTTAGAACTTTTAATTCCACAGAGCACATTCAGACTGACAGAAGCACATTTTTTGCAGTAAGTATAATTTTATCTTACTTATCCTGAGCTATTAGAAGTTCTCAAGAAAGTCTTTCAAATATGGAAATAATATGTCAATTCTTAGGAATATGTCCCTAAAATGGTTTGTGTTTTATGTATGTCATTATGGAGTAATATGCATACTATTAAGACTGATGACAAAACATTACAACCTTGTTCAGTTGACCTAGAGTTAGTGGAGCAAGAGAAAGTACAAATATTTGGGAAAAAATTCCACCTTTGATCTTAGATCTCTTACTCCTCCAGCCCTAGGTACACGGACATAGTCGAAACAGCCAAAGTCCTCAAGGTCAAGCTAAAGTTTAAACTGTCTGACTTCTGTAGGCCTTACTGTACCAAACCTCAAAGAATCAGATGATAACTTCACCACAAAAATTTCTTTTGATAGAAGTGAAGCAACGTGAGCACAGGGCTGAGTTGGTTGAATTATTGTAAGAACAAGTGACAGGGCATGTGAACATTGAAAACTTGAGGGGCTCAATAACTTATACTTCTTATCATTATCGTTATTATTTTTATTTTGGAAGGGCTTTAAAGGAAATTTCCCTAGCTGTCTGGGAGACTGAAACAGTTGGATCATAAGTCTGAGCCCAGCCTGGGCAGCTCAGTGACTTAGTGAGAACTTGTCTCAAAGTAAAAAAATTAAAAAGTCTGGGGATGTGGCTCCGTGTGAAGGTTCTGGGTTCGATTTACAGTAAAACAAAAACAAAATTTCCACCAGGGGATATTCAACTTTGACCAGATTAGAGAACTGGCTGAATTAGAACTAAGAACATAGGAATAGTTCTTGTTTCTCTTTTGTTTTTTTAAGGAAATTTTTTATTATGTAAGGTTTCAAACATACATATAATACAACCTATAACATCTTAATGAACCTGTAAGCTGATCTCAATCATTATGAACATGTAGCTTCAAGATTATTTTGAAGTAAATTCCAGAAGCCATATCATTTTAATTCTAAGTATTTTAGTATACATTATTTATTAAAGAATTCTTTAAAAAATCTTAAAAACAATATCACATCTAAATCTAGTTTTTCAATGATATTGAATATCCAGTGTTTAAATTTCTATTGCTATCATGTTGAAAATGTAATTTCGGAGTTACCCCAAAGTATACACATTATCTTCCTTCTTTCTAAGACAGAAGGAATGTTTACCATGTGGTTTCCTTGCCCTAACATTTGTAAATGGCCCAATAAGACTTTGAGATATTATTATTATTTTCAGACAGCTGATGAAACTACAGTGCACAGAGGCACCAGTGTACTCCATCAGGTGTCAGGTTCAAGTAGTCTAGTCAGTTTTCTAGATAATCAAGAATAGGGTGTTTCCAAGAAGGAGCAAGAGACTTGATGCTCTGCCTCTAAAAAAATGTCTTAAATCCAAAGTATTTTCTACCCAAATGCCCAGATGACCTTGATTTTATATATAAATTCACCCCTTTTGATTTGCCCCTCTGCGTTCCCACCAGGCTGTTGACATTTTCCTACAATTCTGCAAGTGCATTCTCCTAGATCCTAAAGCACAGTGTTCACCGTAGTTCAGACCTTGCTTCTGACGCCACTCAATGGCCTTCATCATCTGTGGGAATTTCCTACCAGCCACTTCAATGAGTCCTTAATGGAACCGATCTTCCCAGTGTTATAAGTGTCTTTCTGTGGGTTCTCTTCAGGATGAGCCTCACCAAATTCTGACTATGGGTGGCTATAATTAATTTAACATGAACATAATATGTCACTTACAAACCAGGTCATGAGTAAGGAGGCTAGCTGTTGAGTCTGTGACTTATCCCTCCACAGAGAACTTCCAAATCAGGAAAATAAATCATGGCATCCACAGGTAAAGATATGAATTGAGTGATATAGTCTTTGGTGTCCTTTTTTCCCTTTTTAGGGCTTTATCATCACATAAGCATCTTTATTTGAACAATATGTGCTATAAGATCTCAGAGGGACACTAAGTTTTAGGAGGAGGTAGGAGAAAACAGACCCCAAAACTTAGGATACTTGCATTGTAACTAGGCAATTAATTATAGGTAAATCCAAGCTTGTAACAAAACTCAAGGTTGTCTTTAACCTGTATAGGATTTTGATTTTAAAACAAAAACAAAAAATTTCAATGCCTTTGTATAGAATATGTGCCAATTATTTTTCTCCAAGCTTCAATACTCTTATTTTCTAATATCCACCTAGTTGGTAATCTCAGTCAGGTCCTTGAGGGTATTTGATCTTGCCTCTTGGGCATTATGCTGAACTAGGAGACTGAGTTTTCATTGAATGGAGTTGATTTGGCACTAGGGCCGGGGATTTAACTCAGCAGTGCCACCACCTGCCTGGCAAACACAAGGTCCCGAGTTCGATCCCTGATACAAAAAAAAAAAAGTAATTGATTTGGCACTGATTTCTGAGAGTAGCAAGATAGCATCTACACACAAAACAGGTCTAAATAAATGCAAAAAAATTGAAGTCATCCCCTGTTTATTATCAGATCATAGTGCAATCAAACTAGACATCAATAGCACAAGAAACTATAGAAACTTCACAAGCACATGGAAACTGAACAACACTCTCCTAAACAATCAATGGATTACAGAGGAAATTAAAGAAGAAATTAGACAGTTTTTACAAATAAATGAGAATGCCAATACAACATACAGGAATCTTTGGGACACAATGAAAGCAGTTCTACGTGGAAAATTCATAACATTGAATGCCCACACTAGGAAAACAGAGCGGGCTCAAATAAACAACTTAACGATGAAACTTAGACTCCTAGAAAAACAAGAGCAAGAAAAACCCAAAGCTCGAACAAGAGAGGAAATTATAAAGATCCGAGCAGAAATCAATGCAATTGAAATTAAGAAAACGATACAAAAAATAAATGAAACAAAGAGCTGGTTTTTTGAAAGAATAAATAAAATTGACAAACCCTTAGCTAATCTTATCAAAAAAAGGAAAGAAAAGGCTCAGATCCATGCAATTAGGAATGAAAAAGGCGAAGTCACAACAGATCCGAAAGAAATCCAGAGGATCATGAACACCTACTTTGAGAACCTGTACTCTAATAAAATGGAAAACACAGAAGAAATGGACAGATTTCTAGATACTTATGAATTACCAAAGTTGAACGAAGAAGATAAAAACATTTTAAACACCCCAATCACAATCAGTGAAATTGAAAATGTAATTAAAAACTTACCAACAAAGAAAAGCCCAGGCCCTGATGGATTCACTGCTGAATTTTACAAGACATTTAGAGAAGAACTACTACCATTACTCTTCAAACTTTTCAATGAAATTGAAAGAGAAGCTATACTTCCAAATTCATTCCTGGAAGCAAGTATCACTCTGATTCCCAAACCAGAGAAAGATACAACCAAAAAGGAGAACTACAGACCAATCTCCTTAATGAATATAGATGCAAAAATCCTTAATAAGATACTAGCAAACAGAATACAGAGGATTATTAAGAAGATCATCCATCATGACCAAGTCGGATTTATTCCAGAGATGCAAGGGTGGTTCAACATACGAAAGTCAGTGAATGTAATACATTATATTAACAAAGTCAAGGACAAAAACCATATGATCCTCTCAATAGATGCAGAAAAAGCATTTGATAAAATTCAACACCCATTCATGATAAAAACCCTGCAAAAAATTGGAATAGATGGTCTATACCTCAATTTAATAAAGGCTATTTATGAAAAACCATCAGCCAACATCATATTGAATGGCCAAAAACTGAAAACCTTCATGTTAAAATCAGGAACAAGACAAGGATGCCCACTATCGCCACTTCTCTTCAATATAGTTCTGGAAACATTAGCCACAGCAATTAGACAAGAGAAAGAAATTAAAGCAATAAAGATAGGAAAGGAAGAAGTTAAACTATCATTATTTGCTGATGATATGATACTCTACATTGAAGATCCAAAAAACTCCACCAAAAAACTTCTAGACTTAATTGACAGATTCAGTAAAGTATCTGGATACAAGGTGAATACCCAAAAATCAATAGCCTTTCTATACACAAATAACAGACAGACAGAAAGAGAAATAAGGGAAAAAATTCCTTTTACAATAGCATCCAAAAAAATGAAGTATCTAGGAATCAATCTAACAAAAGAAACAAAAGATCTCTACACTGAAAACTACAGCACTCTGAAAAAAGAAATCGAAGAGGATATAAAAAAATGGAAAGATATCCCCTGCTCCTGGGTAGGAAGAATCAACATAGTGAAAATGGCCATACTACCGAAACTGCTATATACATTCAATGCAATGCCAATTGAAATTCCAACACTATATTTCACAGAACTAGAAAAAAGAATCCAAAAATTCATTTGGAACCACAAGAGACCTAGAATAGCAAAAGCCATTATAGGCAACAGTCACATGGCACCAGGTGTAACAATTCCCAATTTGAAACTATACTACAAAGCCACTGTGATAAAATCAGCATGGTACTGGCAAAGAAATAGGCCTGAGGATCAATGGAACAGACTGGAAGACACAAAAACAAATGCAGATGTACTCAGCTACCTCATCTTCGACAAAGGAGCTCACCATCCTCAGTGGAGGAAAGATAGCCTCTTTAATAAATGGTGTTGGAAAAACTGGATATCAACCTGTCACAGATTAAAATTAGACCCTTATCTTTCGCCATGCACTAAATTAAAATCCAAATGGATTAAAGATCTAAATATTAAAACAGAAACATTAAACTTGCTGGAAAGTAAGTTAGGCAGAACTCTGGAAGACATTGGTATAGGAAAAGACTTTATGAACAAATCCTCAGTAGCACGGGAACTAGCAGAAAGAATCAACAACTGGGATCTCATCTTACTAAAAAGCTTCTGTACTTCAAAAGAAACCATTAGCAGAACTAAGAGACAATCTACAATGTGGGAAAAAATTTTTACCAGCTGTACCTCAGACAAAGGACTATTATCAAGGATATATAAAGAACTCAAAACAATCAGTCCCCCCAAATATAAAGACCCGATCCAAAAATGGGCATCCGAAATGAACAGACATTTCTCATACAAAGAAGTGAAAGCAGCAAGAAAATATATGAAAAAATGTTCCACATCACTGGTCATTCGAGAGATGCAGATGAAAACAACACTGAGATTCCACCTCACCCCACAAAGAATGGCTGCTATCAAGAAATCACACAATAACAAATGTTGGCGGGGTTGTGGGGAGAAAGGAACCCTCCTCCATTGTTGGTGGGAGTGCAGACTAGTGCAACCACTATGGAAATCAATATGGAGATACCTCAAAGAGCTTGGACTGGAGGTTCCATTTGACCCAGCCATCCCTCTGTTGGGTATCTTTCCAAGAGAACTAAAAGAATCATATCACAGAGAAGTATGTGCACCCATGTTTATAGCGGCACAGTTTGTAATAGCTAAATCTTGGAAACAACCTATTTGCCCATCCGTTGGAAACTGGATAAAGAAGTTGTGGTTTTTCTATAAAATGGAATATTACTCAGCCATAAAGAGCGAGAGAATAGATTCATTCATAGGAAAATGGATACATATTGAAGATATACTCCTAAGTGAAATAAATAAGTCCCACATGTGTAAATACCAAATAGTTTCCCTGGTGTGAATATTCTGCAACAATGCATAAGATTCTAATAAGATTACTGACATTTAGAAATGGGAGGAAAGGAGCTAAAGGTGTAGGGAAGGTGTGATACGTAGGGGAAGAACAAAAAGGGAAAAGAAAAAAATGTGAGAGAATGAAAAGATGAAAATAAAGTGTTTGTAGATGGGGAGGGGAGGAGGGGGTGAAGGGAGGGCAGAGGTAAGGGGAAAAAAATGAGAATCAAGACTTGCCATGTAAAGGTACATGATCCCAACAATGAATGTAACTGTACTGTATCCCTAAATGTACCAATAAACTCATAATGTAGAAAAAAAAAAAGATAGCATCTCCAATAATAGCTTACAGTGTCTTTTCTAATTACAAAATCAGTATATATAGATACATATGTATCTATATATACACACACTGTTTGATGCTGTAATCATAAAGACAGACAGTAGATGTTTTGTGCCTGCCTCACAAGTTGAAAACCATAGGACCTGTCCAGTTCTTACCATCTGCTCGGGTTTGCTTCTTCATAAGTACGTCGTAATACATGCTTAAAATGTCTACCTTATGCAACACAGGACTGAAAGTGAATGTGAGTAAGAAATTGCAAACAGCACTTTGAATGCTTAGCTCCACTCCTTTACTTGGCTAATTTAGTTAAGACAGCTCAAATGAACCAGATGAGCGTTGCCATCTGCTCACCACGTTCTGCATGATTTCAGGAACATATGTCTTATGACTTTGAGTACCTGAGCAGCGCCTTCTTCTGGATACCACTGGCCGCCTGTTTCACTCCTTACATTGCCATGAGCAGCATTGATGACACTAAAGTAAGAAGTGTTAACAAAGTTCTCAAATATTTTTAATTTCCAGAGAACTCTCCTTCGACCCCTGTGGTATTGATTAACATCCAGGTGATGCATCTAATTTATGTGCTTGCTACAATGAATGATCAAGGATTCCATGAAAAGGTTTTCAAAAATATTTTTAAAAAACAAACACGAGACCTCAGGAAGAGTATCTTTGGAAATCACCACCTAACAGGGAATGATAACTCTAGCTGTGTATCACTTAGGGTTTTATTTACAGATACTTATTGCTGACACAACCACATCCCCAATAGACATAAACATATCCCCTCTCTCAATGACGGCTTCCAGTTTTGACTTGGTTGATAAAGTCACTCATTTAAACTGCCCTGACCAACTCACTACAGCGCTTTGACTTATTGTTGAAAATGACTATCCCTTCAAAGCTTCATTTTGATGCTTTTATATAAAATTCAAGAACCCTGTAATAGAGCTTTCTTCCTTCTCCACGGTACTTCTAGTGCCTCTGAAAGAAGCTTGTCCCTTCCTGCCTGTCTTGACATCATGCTTGCTTTGTGATGTTGAACCTTGTAAAAGTTTGGAGAGTGTCTTTGATGGGCTTGAATTAATTTTCATCTATTTTACTTCTTAAAATGTTCCTGTCTTTAAGAACTTTTCCCATGACAAATACAAAATACTATTCTTTCCTCACTTTATTCACTGTTTTTCTACCATTCTTGTCAATCTTTATCTTTTCTCCTCCTCCTCTTCCTCCTTGCCCCTCTTCTTCATTTTTCTCCTTTTCTTCTTTACCTCTTCTTCCTCCTTCTGAATGGAACCTCCCTGAGTTCAAATCCTGACTCTGATTATTTATCAAGCTATATGAAATTTGAAAGTTGTTCAATAATTCTCTTTCTCACTTCATCACTTGTAAAATGTGTAACACTTACATCTATTTGTAGTAGGTTTATGTGAGGATGGAGTGAAACGATGCCTAAATATCACTTAGAATAATACCTAACATTAATAACTTTCCATGGATAAATATCTAGGGTTTAGTCCTGGACCCCTTTTCATCTATTTCGCTTTTTTTTTTTCTGGTACCAGGGATCAAACTTGGGTCCTTGTGCTAGCAATGCAGGCAACGACACCACTGAGCTAAATCCCCGGTCCCTTCAGCTATTTCCAGAGTTCTCAACTTCCATATATACAGTAGCCTACTTGATATCTCCACACAGGTCAGAAATAGACATTTCAATTTTGAGCAAATGCAAACCTTTCCTTGTCCTGACCAGATCCACTCTTCTCCCAATTCTCCCATCTCATTGAATGGTAGTATCTTGCATGGTTGCTCTAGCCTGAAATTTTGCAATTAGCCTTTGTCAACCTCTTATCTTTCATGTCAAATTAATCAACAGCTCCCTTAGGTACTACTTTTAATGTATCTATTTCATCCATGTTTGCCCATCTCTACTATTTTCATCCTAGTCTTAAGTGATCAACATTCCTTGTCTGGACCACTTTGATATCTACTCAATGATCTCCTTATTTGTAATAAATTCCTTTCAAACAACCAGAGTGAACTTTCGGCAGTTTAAATAAGAGCATCTAATCACTTTGTCTAATGTCCTCCCAAAGCTTCCCTTTATAGGTAGAATTAAATCCTAATTCTTTACACTGTCTGTGTCTTCCACCTTCTGTCTGTTCCCTACCTTTCCTTGCAGTCTCCTGCTGTACCTAACCCATTCTCTGGTTCTCACATGTGCCATTGTCATTGGGCTATGCTTCCTGACCTGAGTGTTCTTTTTCCGGTTGACTTCTTGTTACTGAGATGTCAGCACAGAAATAATTTCAGCCCAGTCTCCTTTCTTTCTTATTGAGTTTAAAATAGATGTCCATCACTGCGATCAGAGCTTGCTTTAAGGATCTGTGCATGGTCCTGGTACTTGAGCCTTTTTTTTTCATTTATCCACTGCTTCCTCTTGAGGGGAAAAAATAATGAAAGCCAATTCTTTTTCTTTCAATTCCACCTACACAGTTTTTGTTCTTCTCCAGAAATAGTGGATCTGCTTTTTCTTTGCCTTTGCTGAAATCTAGGAACCACTCTTGCTAAGTTTGCCAGGTTGAACAAATAAACTAGAGATACCCATATCAGATAAATAATGAATTTTTTGTATAAATATGTTACAAATATTGTGTGGGAATACTTATATTTAAAATTCAAATTTAAATGGCACACTCCTTTCTCTCCTCCCCACCATAGCTAGTGAATGATAAGTCATGGAATTTACTTCTGAAATATATCTGGACTCTTTGTGTATTGTCACCTTTCTTACAACGCTAATAAAAGACACCATCACCTCTTCCCTGTATGAGCACTTCTACCTCCCTGTCTCTGCTATGGGCAATACAATACTTTTCTCCTTCTCCATTTTCTACGGAGCATGGCAGTGTAATACTGTAGAAACACAAAGCTAGCCGTGTTAATTTCCTGCCTAAATCTCCATAGTGGTTTCTCACTGTGCTAAGGTGCAACAGCGAAATCCTTTCCATAGCCTGGAATTCCTTGGGTCATCTGAAATCGGCTGTATCTTTGTCCCTCAGTTTTACGTCACTGTCACCTTGATTCCAATGCTCCAGTCATATTAGCGTCTTTCCAGTTTCCCTAAAATATAAGCTTTCCTGCTGCCGGGCCATTTCTCCTGCTGTTCTTTCTGCCCAAAATACTTCCAACCTGTCACCCAAATAACTCTTATCCATTGCCCAGACCCTAACTCAAGTGTTACCTCACAGAGTGCCCCTTTCTGACTTTACCCCATTATTATTAACATATACACAATTTTAGTCATGTAGCTATAAGCTATACTTATACACACTGCCTTTATCCCCCTCTTCCTCTGCAAGTTAAATTCCACAAGAGCCCCATGACTGACTTAAAACCAGCCACATGGTAATACTCTGTAAATATATTTTTAAAAAATTAATGAACAAGAAGCATCAAGCTCTCTAAATATTTGCTCACTATCATTCCCTTTCCTGTTCTCTTTCAGAAGCATTCCCCTCTCCACAATTTATATTTTATTTGCATTCATATTTTTAAAATAAATACCTTTATATGAGCCCAATTTAACTTAAAATGTTGATTGCTTGTATGTTTCATATAAACAGTCCAGGTTAAAGTTGTTAACCCTTCTATTATGACAAGCACTGTAACAATGTGGCTCTCCATGGGTTACAATATCAAAATCTACTTACTAGTATTCACACTATAATAGTGAAAAATTGCTTGCACTTTAAGATAATTAAGAAAGTGCAACATTTTATAGGAGTCTTGCATATGCCAGCCCAAAAGATTTATTGATTTATTCATTTATTTTTTATACCAGGGATCAAACTCAGGATCTTGTGCTTGTGGGGCAGGCGTGGCACCACTAAGCTAAATCCCAGGTCCCCACAAGGTTTTTTTTTTTAATCAAATTGATTAAATAGATGACTGATCCTTAGATTCTAAATAAAATGCCAATTATAAATGCATTGTTCATATTCACAATAAATTTCAGGACTATTAGATGCAGTTGTAAACTCACATTCTTAAATCGTTATGCAATTTCCATGCCTTCTTGTCAAAGGAAGAAGCACCTTGGGCAAGAGAAGAACAGAAATGCCTACTTACTGATGGAAGATTATCTGGTAATATCAGTACATTATCCCTTTGGACAATGAAGTCATGAGCACAGTCTGCAGCATTTTTAATATCTCTAAAGCAGGGGTATGGCAAATGGTAGCAGCATTTTGTCAAACCAAAATAATAATAATTATTAAAGAAAGGGCTGGGGATTTAGCTCAGTGGTGCTGCCACCTGCCTTGCAAGCTCAAGGTCCCAAGTTCCATCTACCATCTTCAGTGCCAGAAAAAAAAAAAAAAAAAGATATAGAGCAAAAATAAATGCTTTTGTGTCTATGTATTTGAAATTTCCCAAACCTCAAGTTTTACCTTTTAATGATTCTTCTATTTCTTCATCAGAAAAAAATTCATTCCCAGCTATGGATTTCAGGCCTGTACCCTTCAGCTTACTGGTTTGGACAGGCATTGGTGGATATTCCCCTCTACTTCTTGATTCTCCTTCTAATGCAAATAATGGATTATGTTTTTAGCCCAGAAGAGATTATATTCATAATTCAAAACCTGTTAATTCAGGTAAGTAAGAAAGATTAATAAATAGTTTAATTAGACTAGTTTTTCACCAGGGGAGTAGCAGTGTTTATCTTAAACCAAAGAACATGAAATTATCTTTCCTATAGTTTTGAAAAGTTGAGAGATGAATACCGGCACTTTCCTCATTAGTATTTACTTTGCCTAATCTAAGTATGTCTGCTTTCAGATCCTGTGTAGCATTGGATATGTCTCATCTCTTGTTTTCTTGACATATGTGATTTCATTCATTTTTCGCAATGGCAGAAAGAATAGCGGCATTTGGTCATTTTTCTTCTTAACTGTAAGTGTATATATAGTACCTATTGTTTTATTTTTAAACCTTTCTTAAATAAACGTCGGGATGTGTATTTTAATCTTTGTACTATGCAGAATGGCAAGTTAATACTGCTCTCGAAATTTCTAATTACTTTAAGATGACCATAGGCATATACAAAATGGACCGCGCGTGGGTGCATACCAAACAGTGATCACTACACATCTCCAGAGCTACAGACACTCCTGAACTAGACCTCTACCCTTCACAATGTCCGTTGAATATTTAAAAAGAACTTCAATGATGCCATATCTGAAATACATCCCTCTCTTCAATTCTATGTTTCTCATCACGCAGCAGGTTACATTATTGCTGCGAATCCACCCAGTTAGCTGCTCCTACCCCAGATCTCGTCTTTCCTCTCTCTGACTCTTCTCTCATTCACTCTATCTGCGTGTCCTTTCTATTCTCGGGCATATCCCACTTGCTTGGTGTTCGACCTTCACCACTGCTTCCTTCCTCTGAGCTTTCATCGTGCCCTACCTGGAGCCCTGCAACAGACCTAAATCCAGCCTTTCTGCTTCCCCTGTTTCATCCCACAAACTCTTCTCTATAAAATACCCACAGTGATCTCTTAAAAATAAAATTTAATTGAAAAGTAAAACACTCAGAAGGTACATATTTTAAACAATAAAAATTTAATATAAGCACTTCCACAACACCACCAGGCACATCAAGAAGCAGGATATTACCGAGGGGCTAGAATCTCCTCCTCCCCATTCCAACCTTACTCCCTCCTTATAGAAAATCATCATCCTTAGTTTTAATACTATAAGCTAGCCAGTTTGAACTTAACTAAAATGGAACCATGCAGAATGCATTATTCACCAGCTACATTTAATCAACAATGTATTTCAAGAGCCAAGTGCTATTGTATCTGGTAATTGCCGTAGTAATTCAGTTTCATTCCATTGATACAGTATTCTATGAAATGCATTGTAATTTATTTATCCATTGACATTCAAGTGACTTCATCAGGGCTGTTATGGAAAACTCTGTTATTAACGTTTTTGTATTTCGAACAATTTACACACACACACACACACACACACACACACGCACACACACATATATTTGAGATAAAACATAGTAGTGGAATTCTTAGGTCAACACTCATATGTTCAGTGTTAGTAGAGTGTTCCAAATTGCTTTTTAAAGTGTTTATACCACCAAAAGGCGATGGGAAAAAGTTTCCAGTTCAGGATGATGAAAAGAACATTTCACATGGGCTGATATTTGTCTTTTGCCAGAAAGATAAAAGCAAAATGCAGTAACTACAAATTGTAAAATGAAAAGACAGGTTCTAGTTTGATTAAAAAATGAAATTCATCTATATATTGTTTAGAACAACATATATGAGGTTATAAAAGGAAAATGAATCCTCTAATTAAGAAAGAATTGCTGTGGAATGAGCAATGCTCATTAATGTATGAAACCTGAAAGGAAAAGCACCCAAGAAGTAGAAATCAGCTATTCAAAAGCAGAATTCAAATTGCCTCCAAATTTACTTTCCAAAATTCCTTTTTCAATTTTCATATATTTGAGGAAAAGTAAATGAAATTTCTTCTCCCCAAAATGTTATATGTCCAACTTACAGTTCTAGGGAAGATTTGACCTGCTCAAATGTGATCTCAAAGAATGCAGCTTTTATAAGCACTTTTTAAAATAAAATCCTTAGGCCACACAAAAACGTGCACATAGATGTTTATACTAGTGTTAATCAACCAATTTATCCACGATGGGGAGTGGATAAGCTCTGATACATACAGGCAATAGTATATCACTTAGCCCCAAAGAGAAATGAACTATCAAGCCACAGAAAGGTATGGAGGAAATTTGAATGCATTACTAGAACTCAATTTGAAAATAGTACATATTATGTGTTCCCTTCCACATTAGAGTGTAGAAAAGGCCAGACAGTGGGGACAGGATGACGATCGAGATTGCTGAGAATTAAGGGTGAAGTATGAATAGGTAGCATGGAGTGTTTTCTGTTAGTCAAACTGCTACTCTTTATGATACTATGATGCTGGATGCGCAACATTTTAAATTTGTCTAAACCCATAGAATATATAAGACCAAGAGTAAGCCTAGTGTAAAGTGTGAACTCGGTGTTATACTGATCCGATGATGCAGATACGTCGAGTGTAACCAACATACACTTGTAGGGGGAGATGTTGGTCAAAAGGGAGGCACATAATGGGAAATCTCCATCCCACCCACTCAGTTGTACTGTGAAGCCAAAACCTGCTCTAAAAATAGTCTACTAAAAGAAAGAAAAGAAAAAAAAAATCACTCAGAAGCATATTATATCCATATAAAAGACATAAAACTTAAGGTTAAAATTATTTTGATAAAAAAACAGAATAATGAATTCAGGAAAAGAAAAATTGCCAGAAAAGTACCAGCGGTGGCCCTTAAATTAGTTTAGAAATATGATTGAATGACTTTCAGAAGCATGCTCATAGTATATTTTAATAGAAAAGCACCCACGAAGTTGAGTAATTTCTTTTATAAGACCAGAATAATGACACCTGAGAAAGAAGAGCATTAATGAATTTACTTAGAACTGTAAAGGGCCACGCTAAATAAAAAGACAACAAAACAAACCTAGAAGTTAACAGGATAATGATAAGAACCGTCTAGAATGATTGATTCCAGAATGCAGTTGTTCAGTATTACGAGTCATATCAAAGAAAACTAATGAGTTGAAGAAACGTCATACAATGTCTTTAAAAAGACCCAATAAAAGGAAAACGTAAACACAAGGATAGATTACCAAAAACAAAGGACAAATATCCCATTATTACACAGTATTTATAAATTATTCACATAATAACAGCAATAGGACAAGGATACCTACAGTAATTAAATATAGCATCTTTTTTAGTATGATGTGACATAATACACCCTCTAATTCAGGGCTTGAGAGAAATAGATTGTCACCATTCTTTTGAAAAATGCTAGTGACCTTTGAGATTGTATATTTGCATAAATTTTAACCTGCAATTGACTTTTCAGAATCTTTCCCACAAGACTAAAAATGTCAAAATAAAAGGATTAATGTACACGATGGCTAATAGGTCACAAAATTGTAAAATAACACATTCTGTGAAGACAAAATTGTGTATTTTTGGATATCTACTCGAAGAAATATGCACCTATGAAAGTGAACAGCTGGTATGCTTAACATAAAAGGGCATTTGTGGCCTACTTTGAGATAAAATAATGCAGAAATGGAGTAAAAACTTATCAAAATCTGATTTTACCAAGAACTTCAGCTGATGTATATGGACACTGAGTTTGAAAAGCAACATTGTTTCTAGTAAAAAATACTCAGTCTAATAGAATAGTCACAAAGGAAAAAAAATATGATAATAATAGAAAATATGAACATGAGTGAGATCAATTATTACTCTCTTTGAAAATAGCCTGTAGTTCAGATTGGTTTTTAAATTAATTTATTTTATTATTAGTATGTGTTTGCCATTCATAACGATCACGTTCACCATGGGAAATTTGTTCTTGTACATAATATATTAATTCCTTTATTTCCATTCCCCTCCCTTCAAGCCTTTCCTTCCTCATTTACAAAGCTTTCTTTCCATTTTCCCCCTCTATTCTCTTTCAAATCCCTTTTCCCTTCCTGCCCTTTCCCCTCCCTTTTTATTCTTACTTGAACAAATTCTTCCTAATTTCTAACAACTGTCCTCCATTTTGCTCCTTATGTAAGCTTTGGATTTCTCACACGAGAGAAATGATCTGATATTTAAATTTGCATGTCTGTTTCATTTCACTTAAAATTACAATTTTAGTGACACTAGGGTGTGCTTCTGTTTTAGGTCACCATCTTCACAATTTTTGCTACTGATCTAAGTGAATATACATTTCTGGGGCTATTTTTCTGCACTATATTAATACCACCCTTCACACTGATTGGTTCTCTATTCATTTTTTCTGAGGTAAGTAATTCTAGTCCTGTCCTAGCACCATAAAATATATGGCTAGTAGAGAAAGCCCTAGATATTGCAAAAATGTGAGCAGAGTCCTCAGCCATGCCAAGTTTGATGTCTTTGTCTTCAGAAAGTCAGTTGTCTTAACGTAGATAAGGGGCATGTTCTTGTTCAGTAGGAAGCCAGGCCTCGGTTCATGAAGGTCAAAGGCGACTTCAGTCAAGGGGCGTTTTATAGTTCTCATGCTAACTCTCACCGTGGGAACCCTACTGAGGTGGTTTTTCTGCTAAGTTTTGGATATGTCAGGTTGTGAGTTCCTCACAGGCACTTGAAGAGAAATGTCGAGGAAACAGTTGGATATACAATAAAGTGCGCTAGTAAAAGGGTTGGTCTCCAAAAAAGCAGGAACATTCCATCTATTTAACAAGATCATTATTAGAGTATAAAAATACAGAGGTAAGTGGCTTAGCAGTTTGCTGGTAGAAAGATGAGAATAACATGCCCTTTTTGGGGAAATGAAGTCATTAGCTGGGGGGTAGAAAAAGGGGGATAGGGATTTTGACAATAGAATAAAAAATATGAAAAATTATTTCAGGGAGTGAAGTCAGAAGGGTTGATCTACTGAAAGACAGTCTACCCTACTTTTCTATTTGCAGGGGATCGAACTTTGGTCCCTGCGCTTGTGAGGTGTCTACCCTACTTTTCAAGCACAGCCAACAAAGTGGAAAGTTTATGTTACAGTCAGCTTTTGAGACAATTTATGGCAAGTAGAGAATTGGGTTCAATCAGTGATGAAAAGTTGCCAGATGAGTCTGATAAAGAAAAGGAGAGCTGGGGATGAAGCTCAGAGGCACTGTGCCTGCCTGGCAGGCACAAGGTCCTGAGATCGGCTCCTGGTACAAAAAAAAAAAAAATGAAGAGGAAAAGGAGAGAGGGATGTAGTTCTATATAAGGAGGACTTGTTGAACAATAGGCCATGGATTCTGAACTAAGAAAGACACAAGGTAAGGACATGAAGGGGGTGAATAGACAGTTGCCAAAGGTTGGTGGGTGAGGGGTTCACCAACTCCGAATTATGGAGTAAGGACAGTAGAATCTCAAAAATCTGGAAAAGTAAAACTTGATGGCAGAGAGGGCAGAAATTAGGGAGCACTGATTTCATCTTGGAATGGGGTACAGTTATTGAAAGTGATCATCTAAGACACTTAAGAGAACAAGATCTGTTGAAATGATGTTAGAGTCTTAAGAAACCACCAATGTGGAAAACAAAATCTTTTTTAGATGTGATACTTAGATATTTAATACAAGACATTTATATTTTCTAAGAGAAATGTCTTGGTGACTATAGCTCCCTAAATAAAATTGACTCCTTTACCCTTTATTCATAATGAAATAAATATCCTTTAGTGGAGCTCTTGGGAAGATGCATTTATATATGAAACTCTTCGTAATGGATTTGGTTTGAAGGATTGTTGTGATTCTTCTCAAAAGGAGATCTAGGAGAACAATAAAAAATATGACTATAGGGTTTGTGAAGAAAGAATAAAGCAAAAGAGAACAAACAGGAAAAGAAAGACAAAAGTTGGAGAAGAGTGTTATCTCAAGGCAGCATGGCCCATGGCTTCAGTGGGTCTTGCCAGTATTGCCCAGAATGGTGCTAATTCACAGCGTTACACAAAGAGCACTTCCACCTACAGACAAGTTGGAAGAAAGGGAAGGCATTCTGCACAGTCAGAAATTGACTTTACCTGATACATGAGGAGAATCAGGTAAAACAGTGGCAAGGCCATTTGAAGGGAAGGTTATATAAATAGCTGTCTCTTTGTTTTACAGATTTCTTATGACTCCATGGATTACTTAGGAGCTTCAGAATCTCAAATAGTTTTTCTGGCATTGCTAATAGTAAGAAGACATTTCCTCTTCAACGATATTCATGAGAGGATACGGCCTTTGTGTGGTTTGAGTTTCTTTGAGTTGCATTCAATTAAAAATGACATTTATGGGCCAGGGATTTAGCTCAGTGGTTCTGCCGCCTGCCTCGCAAGCACAAGGACATGAGTTCGATCCCCAGTATCAAAAAACAAAAAACAAACAAACAAACAAAAAAGACATTTGTGGCATATGAAAGAAAACACACACACAAAATGACTTTTTGATCTAAATCATTATCATTGCAAGAGTCAAAGGGTGCCAAGTGGGAAGTACCAGTTCTTAACAGCATGAGTAGTAGTGGCATAAGTTAGCACTGCTACCTTATGTTTTCCCTAAATAGCAGAGAGAGTAACTCTCAAAGTTTCATAAAATATTAAGTAGATTGCTTGCAGCCTTCTGAAATGTTATCAAGTGTAATTTTCCATATAGTCACAGTTATAGCAGATCATACAGTTCCTTAAATGAATTCCAGTATTGAAATCTTGATTTTGTGATGATGTTAATTTTTTAAATTGAGTTTATTGGTACATTTTAGGTATACAGTACAGTTACATTCATTGTTGGGATCTTGTACCTTTACATGACAGGTCTTGGTTCTCATGTTTTCCCCTTGTCCCTGCCCTCCCTTCGTGATGATGTTAATTTTGATTGTCGTTCTTTCCCCTTAGCCTTACCTCCAGTTTTTCATTTTCCTTTTTGTTCTGCGATGTCTGGAAGGACACTTCAGGAAGAAATCGTTGAGAAAGGACCCTGTTTTCAGGTGGATAAAAGTGAACAGAATTTCATGTTTCATTTAGTATCCATCCTTTAAGATATTTTAATATGTCTAAATTGATTTTTTAAAGTCCTGCCTCCTGAGATTATTCTAGGAGACTTTGTAAACTCAGTGAAGTAACATGAATTATAATAATTGTGTACACAACAATCTAGTGAGAGACCCACATTAGCACAGATAAAAGAGTGAGAATTAAGGCAGACTGTGATATGGCTAGCATGAGGAAAGTTGTATGCAAGGGGTAGAATCTTTAAAATAATGTGCAAGCACAGACAAGCAATTTTATAAGTGTAACCAATCCAGAAAGGAAATGAAGTGTGATCAGTAAGACAAAGGTTGTGATACATACCTTCTCCCAGTAGCTGAGAGGAGAGAGCTGAAATGAAGTTGAAGGCATGTGTTGTAGGGAATGAAAATGATCTTAAAGCTAGATGCCAGAGGGTCTTGAAGCAAGGAAAAATAAGAAGGTATTATAAGTTACATAATACAAAATTGAGATCAACTATGTCTTGAGCACCTAGCCTACCACCCCAAATGATTATCAGGCTCAAACTTAGTGTTAGGGGTAGTGCAGACTGTGAGGACATGATTTAGAAAACCAAATCAATGCATTTATTTGAGGTGGCTCAAGGGAGAAACGTAGAAATTAGCAGGACTCAATGGAGTGGTCGTGGTAAAGAAAAGGATTAGTGAGGGAAGAGTGATTCTGACACAAATTCCCAAGAAGAGATCCTGCTCAATAACTGAGTGGACACTGGGATGGTGATTAGATGTCCAAAGTTTTCTGGGATCGTCCCCTGAGCCTGAGTGTTTTGACCCATCGTTCTCGTGAAACTCGGCCTCAAAATCCTTTCACCAGAGAGGGTATTTTAGTTTATTATTTGGGGGGGAAAGCAGTCATCACCATCAAGGAGAATTAAACTTAGGTAAAAATCAAAGGTGATATGAGTAGCATCTTTTGATTGTTTGATAGCAACTAGGCTGTTTCACAGGCAAATGACAGAGAGTTTAAGAATGAAAATCCTGCTGTGTTCCTTTGTCAATCTGCTCAAATAATTGATTGCAGTTTGCAGAAAATTCATTACTTTTACTAAAAGCTTTTCACCTGGGAACCTATTTCTATCATGCCATTTTGATTTTAGAATTTCTCCGAGAAGCAGCGATGTTTTTCCAAACCCAGAAGAACCTGAAGGAGAAGATGAAGATGTTCACATGGAAAGAATAAGAACAGCAAATGCCATGGCTGCCTTGGATGAGGAAGAGGTAAAAATTGCAAAAATATTCTTCATCTTCAAATCATTTTGCCGGGCAGGTAAAAGTTTTGAAAAGCACCTGAGGTCCATTTATCCTTACTCAGGTAATTTATGATTTGACTTCAGGAGCTATGCAGTACCCACATGGGTAAGACAGCAAGGGAAACATGAACACACACAGAGATTACTTTGTTAATTTTTTTTCAAAGTCATAGTTTTCATAAGTACACCTAAATGTTATAAAACTTAAGTATGATTTTGTAAGCTTTATAACCCAACTAAAGCTTACTGCAAGGAATTAGGAAGAGAGAGCTCCTCTGAGTTGTACATGTGTTAAATGCATATGTGTGTGTGACAGTGTGTGTCTTAAATCTATTGATTCAGTGAATGCTTTTATTTCTCCTCTTTGAAGAAGAGCAAGCACAAGTCACACGATATGATGCCAGTGTCCCTTTTCTGAAGGAATACAAATTTGAGAGAATTCACTTGACAGTATCAACCTATTCTAGAGGAAGGATCAGTTTGTTCCACAGTCTTGAATGAGGAAAGGTTTGCTAGAAAGGAGTATGGAGTATTGTTTTTTTTAATTCATGAACCTTATTGGTATATCTTAGATGTACATTATAATCACCTCCACCATGGGGAATTTGTATATGCTATATCTTGGTTTTTATTTTTCCCCATTCTGCTTCCCTCCCTTCAACTCCTCCATCCCTCCTTATTTACAAAAGCTTTGTTTCCATTTTTTCCTTCTTTCCTCATTTTTTCTTTTCCTCTTTCCTTCCCCTCCACCATCAGTATCCTCCCCCTTCAAACATTTTCTTTCTATTTCATAATATTTATTATACATTTTGGTCTTCATTTACACTTTCCATTTTTCCAGAGGAACAATTCAGTATTTGCACACGTGTATTCTATTTATTTCACTTAAGAGAATGGTCTTTTTATGGCAGAGTAATACTCCATTGTATTTTTTTAAAACCCCTATATCTTCTTTATCCAGTCACTGGTTGATGGGCATTGGGCTGTTTCCAAGATTTAGCTATTACAAACTGTGCTGCTACAAACATAGATGTACATATATCACTGTGGTACGATGCTTTTAATTCTTTTGAGAAGATACTAAGAAGGGGAATAGCTGGTAAAAGAGAACCTCTAGTTTTAGTTTTATGAGGATTCTAAGTATGGAGTGTTCTTAACACAAGGAGGTAATAATGTCCCATTGCTATTGGCTTGTCTTTACAGAAACCAGTTATCATTGCCAGCTGTCTCCGGAAGGAATATGCAGTCAAAAAGAAAAATTGCTTTTCCAGAAAGAAGAAAAAACTTGCCACAAGGAACGTCTCTTTCTGTGTTAAAAAAGGTTAGAAACAACAGTTCTGTTTTTGAGCGCAGTTGGCCTCTAACGATTGTATCTTTCTAAGGCAGGAAGAGTACCTGAATCTGGCGTTATCCACTGATGAACAGGAAAGGCGACCAACTCATTATCACACTAAGGCTGCTTTTTCCTGCTTGCACACCACACTTACACTTACAGTTTTTCTTTGCACAGGAAGATAGTGTGTCTGTTCTGTTAAGACAAATGAACAGAACAATAACAACAAAGAGCCAGGTTTTCTGTTAAAAATGATGATATAGGTTCTGTTTATTTTTCTCACACACATATTGCGTTTTACATTTTTATGGTGCTGGGGATTGAACTCAGGACCTCACACACACACGTGTTAGGAAAGTGCTCTACTACCCAGCCACACGCCAACCCTGGATAGATTGTAAAGCAGCATAATTTCATGACCTCAGAGAACTGCCCGAGGCGTAGTAGCACATTCTCCATTCCTAAAAATAGCACGTGCTATAGAAGAGCTGGTGAGGTGCAAGGAGCTTTGTAATCAAAGTTTATTTCAAATTCCAACTCAGCCTCTTACAGGCTGTATGACCTTGGGCAAATTACTTATGCTCTTTAGGTCTCAGCTTCCTCATTTGAGAAAACAAATATGAACCAAGTAATAAAAAAGTAGGGAGGAGGAGAAGGTGAAATAGTGTACATACCACATTTCCCATAATGCTTGATGGAGTCCACAAATAGTATTTGCTATATTGATCGATCGATGGATCGATTGTGCTGCTAGAGATTGATCCCAGGGCCTTCACACTGAGCTACATCCCCAGACCTTTTCTAAGTTTTTATTTTGAGACAAGGTCTTGTTGCCTAGTCTGGGTTCAAACTTGCACTCTTTCTGCCTCAGCTTCCCAGAGTGCTGGTGTTACAGGCATGTGGCACCATGCTTGGCTTGCTTTTATTTTTGCTGTAATTATCTGTGCATTTCTAAGCATATCTATTTCTTTCAGGTGAAGTTGTAGGGCTTTTGGGACACAACCGAGCTGGTAAAAGTACAGTGATTAAAATGATAACTGGAGACATAAAACCAACTGCAGGGCAGGTCAGTAAAATGCACACAAATATGGTCATTAATGCTTCCCAGAGCAAATATTTTATAATGAGTACTGATGGCAATCATGAAAATTGGGACAGTCCATAAGCAATCTGGGTGAACTTATGCACTGAATGAAAAGGACTGATTAAAACTTCTCCTTAATTCCAAAAATGGTTGATTGATGAGAAAGTCTATTGTTTTCTATACTCGGTGAAAAAAATAGAGGTATTAAAAGTAAATATATACTGCTGAGATCAGAAGTCTTTGATTTGTTGAATTATCTACACTAAGAACTTGTTAAATTGAATTATCTAATCCAGAAACCACTGTAAGAATAATGATGAGGCCTGCTCACTTCGTTATAGTCATGAATCATCAAATTGAATAACTTTTCTGTTTATATGCTGTAATTAAAGATTCTATGTGACATTTTGTAACAATGAATTCATCAGCAAATAGTACTGTGTAAATCTTTACAAAGTGCATATGCAACAGAAACTTTCTTGTAATTGTTGGGGCACTTCCTGACCCAGTGGATACAAGTATGTGGCCAGCTATACAAGAGAAGTGGGCAGCAGAAGATAGTACCGTAAATCCATTGAAGTTCTTGGAGCACAATCATAACTCAGGGCTGGTGCAAAAAAACTCAGGATCTATTAAGATCATGGATATTATAAGTAAAAAAAATTCATAATTGTCAAAATTCCAAAGCAAAAAAACAGAAGACTATATGAATCTCACTTGGCTCGTCCAATTTGGGTAAAATGACGGTTAGCTACCAAAGGACTACAACTTCAGAGGGAAAATGCTCTTGATATTTGATTCCAACTTAAAGTCAGAAGGAGTGTGGAGAAGGAAAGTTGCAAGGAGGTGATGATTGCTACAGCATTTTCAAATTTGTCTTTCCATTTCCATTTTTACCTCACAGAGCAGCTAGAGCAGTCCTTACAAAATGCAAACGATGCCTTGTCACTCTCCAGATTACAACCCCTGACTTAAAATCGATTCAAAAATTTTACCATGTCTGCAAAAGGTTTGGCATGGTGTGGGCTCTGTTAACAGCCTTTCATATCCTCTACCCTTTGCCACATTGGCCTTCAGTCACCTTCACTTTGCAGTATCTTTGGGTCTGATCTACTCATGTACTCTGCCCTCACGTGCTTAGTTATCGCCTCTTCACTAGAAAATCTACCTCCTTTAGACCTTTCCCTAATTACCAATTACTCATAAAGAAAAGAGATTTAGCCCATGGTTTAGAAAGCAAAGATCCAAGATTGGGCAGCCCCATTGTTTCAACCTGTGATGAGGACCCAGCCATGATGGGGCATAGCAGCGGTGTGTGCGAGTGGGAGAGATCACATGACCAGACAGGAAACCGGAGACAGAGGGGGATGCCACAAGTCCTCCTCAAGGCACACCCCAGTGACCTAGTCATCCTCAGGACTTTGTACTAGGCTCCGCTTTTTTCTACGTTAAATTCTCCATGCTATTGTTAAGAGCAGTTACTTCCCTCAAAGGATTAAGAAGAGGCCCTAATTAGTCCATTTATGTATTTACTTGTTAGTTTTCTGTTTCTCCCTTTCTAGAATGAAAATTCTATGAGGCAAAGTTAAGTTGTCTTCTCCTGCTTTGCATTTGGGTGAGACAGTTCAGCATCAATGTTAAGGGTGTGGGTTCTGAAGGTTGATTCCAGCTTCATTCATCATATTCTCTTCTTAAAATTTCTTAATCCACATAAGTCTGAGTTTTCTCATATGTAAAACAGCAATGATGAAGTTAACACATAACACACGTAGGGCTTCTGTAAAGACAATGTAACTCAAAATACATGAAATGCTTAGATTCTGGCATATGGCAAGTGTTGAGCAGACATTAGCTACTTAAATTCCTGGATAGCACAGAGCCTGGCTCCTAAAAATAACAAATGTTGGCCTGAAGTACCTGTGGTCCTTTGTACCACAGTGGTAAAGCCTTTTCATATATTATTTAGTTCAGAATTTCTTAACCTTGAAATTACTGACCTTTGGGATGGATAATTTTTGTGTGTAGCAGGATGTTTAGCGGCACTCCTGGTCCCTGCCTACTAGGTGCCAATAGCACCCTTCCCACCCCAGATATAAACACAAACTGTGATAGCCAAATGTATCTACAGACATTGCTGAATGTACTCTGGGAGGAAGACTGTCCCTGACCGAGAACCACTGCCTAATTATTAGTCAGATCCTACCATTATAACTATTTATCATTAGGGAAACAGAACCTTTAACAAGTACCTATTCTTTTGAATTTTGGGATCAGCAAATAAAGCCAAGTGTTGAACAATTAAATAAGCCACCTTGAGTTGAACCTTAGTAATGAAACCGGTAGTCAGTCTGAACTATGATGGAAGATTACAACAACATGGAATGTTGTCTTTTAAATTATTGTGCGTTTTGTCATTTTCCCAGAGCTATATTTGGTAACTTTTTAACTTTTGTACTTACATGATGGAAACTCCCTGAAGCATACACTCACTTGCACAAACACACACAATTCTGAACAGAACTAGAGAATGGACTCCTTTTGTCTAGGTGATTTTGAAAAGGAGCAGTGAAGGGGACACCCTGGGGTTCCTGGGGTACTGTCCTCAGGAGAATGTGCTGTGGCCTAGCCTGACAGTGAGGGAACACCTGGAAGTATACGCGGCTGTGAAGGGGCTGAAGAAAAGGGATGCTATGGTCACCATCACACAGTACGTGAGCGAACCACATGCATCTTATCTTGTGGGGGTGTGATGTTAACAGTGTTGCAAACAAAATTCAAGAACACAAAATGAAAGACAGTAGTTTCTAATCACTGATCCCTTGCTCGTGGGAAAAGTCTTGGCTATTTAGTACCCAGTTCGGTATTATTTTCTCTAACTCTAAGCCTAGAGGAAAAAAGGTTGCTGATTATCTTTAATATGGGAAGAAGCCATTGAAAATAGGAGCATGACATCCAAGAGAGAGAAAATATCTACATTAGTCAGTTTTGTCTTACTGTAATGAAACACCTCAGGCTACTTAGTCATGAAGAAAAGAGATTTAGCCCATGGTTTAGAAAGCGAAGATCCAAGATTGGGCAGCCCCATTGTTTCAACCTGTGATGAGGACCCAGCCATGATGGGTCATAGCAGGGGTGTGTGCGCGAGTGGGAGAGATCACATGACCAGACAGGAAACCGGAGACAGAGGGGGGTGCCACAACTCCTCCTCAAGGCACACCCCAGTGACCTAGACAACCTCAAGACTTCCTACTAGGCTCCATCTTTTATAGTTCCACACCATCTCCTAATATCACCACATGACCAGTCTCCCAATACATGATCCTTTAGGGGGCACATCTAAGCTGTAGCATATTCTCAATGACTTCCCAGTTATGACCATGCTGGTGATTCTTTACTTTCCGCCATTATACTGTTTTGATTTGCTTGTTCTCCTACATCCAATCCCCATTGCTCCTGGGTAATGAAGTTTGATTCACTCTATTTCCTTCAGGTTGGTGGAAGCCCTCAAGCTTCAGGACCAGCTGAAGACACCGGTGAAGACCTTGTCAGAGGGAGTGAAGAGGAAGGTATGCAAGGGCTTGGTATAGATCTGTGCATCACAGCATTGTGCTGACAGGCTGTCCCTCTTGTTTCAGCTGTGTTTTGTGCTCAGTATCCTGGGAAACCCATCAGTGGTGCTTCTGGATGAGCCGTCCACTGGGATGGACCCCGAGGGCCAGCAGCAGATGTGGTGAGGAAACACATGTGTAGCCCCTATGTAGATTAACATGTCCTTTAATAAAAGCCTTCAAAATCATTGTTTACTGAAAAAGGATAAGACACTCATCCACTATGAAAGAAAAAAGCAACATTAAGGAAAAATAGCCCTACCATCAGTTTTCATTGAGAAGAAAAAGATATACTCTTTCAACTAAAAATCCATTCTAAGAACTTTATTTTCCTCATAAGTCTCTTGGGTGTGCATGGGACATAGTCAGATCAATCAAGTACCAAACTTTAACTCTTTCTGCAACATCACCTCACATACAATTCATGCAAAGAATAAAAGAGACATTCCAAATCCTCAATATATTATTTAATTATTTTAGGAAATCTCTTCCATTTTGTACCTTTCTAGTACATGTTGTGACGGTCACACATTTTAGTAAGTTCCTCTTTCTGTCTTCCATCTGTCTTCTCATAAACATTGCTCAAACTCAACAGGTTGCTAAATAATTTTCACCCAACACCATATTGCATTTTCATCCCAAACTAGTTGCCAAATTATAACCAATAATTTGGTTATTTCCCTGCTTATTATCCCTCCCATAATTCTGGTTTGGGTTTACTCTGAATTCACTAATTGTTCCCTATGTGTGACAGGGAAATTTCTTCCTAAAAGTTTCCACCCAACCTTGGACAGTACTTTCATTTATTTCCCTTCAACCTAATTCTAGGCAGGCAATCCGGGCCACCTTTAGACGCATGGAGAGGGGTGCCCTTCTGACGACCCATTACATGGCAGAGGCTGAGGCTGTTTGTGATCGCATAGCCATCATGGTGGCCGGAAGGCTGAGGTGAGGGCCGTTCAGACCAACACTGGACCCGCCAGTCACAGGACATCTCCTCTGTGAGAAGCTCAAGATACTGCTTCTGGCTCTGGGGGACTGTGGCCTTGGCCTCCAGACACTGGACAGCTCTGGTCGGAGTAGCCTCCCTCACCTTACTCGACTTCCATTTCCAACCTCCAGGTGTATCGGTTCCATCCAACATCTCAAGAGCAAATTTGGCAAAGATTATCTGCTGGAGATGAAGGTGAGGACTCCCACCCATGTGGAGCCCCTCCACGAAGAGATCCTGAGGCTCTTCCCCCAGGCAGCTAGGCAGGAAAGGTAAATAAACCTGTTGCTTCATCTTGGTCTTTGGTTGATTTTTTCAGTTATGATGATGAGGAGTAAGAGTTCTTCCCTCCCTTCTTCCTTTTTTTGTTTTTTAGTTGTCAGTACACTAATAACTAGAGAAGGGTCTCATTATGAAGGCTACTACAGGGTTAGAATGAGATAGCAATGTGCTGATTTGGAGACTGGGCATTCCTAGTGTGTGCATGTGCTTACCTCCTCTCAGTGGTCCTTTTGACAGCAAAACCATGCCCTGTTAAAGGACACTCCCTGTACAAAGCTCATACCACAGAACAGCATCAGTCAAAGCTCAGTGGATTGCGTCTCTTAGAATTTTTATCATCATCAGTAACAGCAGATGAGGCTCAGATAGCTTAGTAGGTTAAGTAGTTTTTACTTAAGTGCTTTTTGCTTCGTGGTAAGGCCGTGGAAAAGTAATCTTGTTTGCTTTCTTCTTAAGGCTTTAAACTGTTGATTTCTTCCCATCTCCCTATCCTCCTCTTAGTAGACTGACATCTCCCTAGTTGATCAAAGAGCATTTATGCCATTATGGTTGTCACCAAGATCACACACACTTGTATATTTCAAAAAGTTATTCTCAAGATTATTCTTTTAAGACATGCACCAGCGGAGGCTGTGACCTTGAAATCTGGAGTTCTGCCTTATTATTCACGTTTCAGGTACTCCTCTCTGATGGTTTACAAGTTGCCTATGGAAGATGTACAACCTTTATCAAGGACTTTCTCCAAATTAGAGATAGGTAAGTGATTGTGTAGAAGTCAGACTCTGAGAAATAGAAGGAACCCAACCCAGCATTAAAATATATATGTGTGTGTGTGTGTGTGTGTGTGTGTGTGTGTGTGTGTGTGTAAACCTAGAATTGTGATTTTTTAAACCATAGATAAATTACGGTGACTTCCAAGGCAAAAGGGCTGATTTGACAAAGTGTGGGACAATTAGTCCTGGAGTTAGGGAGACAGGGTGCAGCAGTCATCGAGTGGATAGAGCCAGGTTTGATGCTAGACACCTTATACCGCACAGTCAGTCCCCACGAGAAAGAATGGTTTGACCGAACTGTCATTAGAGCTGAGACTGCCATAGCTCAACAAGGAAAAAGACCATTGACATTCAAGGCTGGAGTGTCCCAAAATTTATACAAACAGAGAAATATGCATTTGTTTTTGTTTTGAGGTCTTCTTGGGTAGCATTGGACACTGGTGAGATGGTTCCTGTCTGTTCCAGGGAGCTAATCTGTGACTCCTTTTAGGCACTGCATTTGGCCGTCACATATTGCATTGATCTCTTCACTCAGCTTAGTTTCTGCCTGTTGTATCAGTGTCATTGTACGAACTCCAGTGAGTTACACATTTTCCCCAGGCTCTTGAGCTGTACTCTCTGAATTCATATCTGTCTGCAAAATCATACAGACTTCAGGCTTCCCAGTTCCTGAGGAGAGGCTTCTCCTTGGAAGCGTTAGTTTTCTATTCTGACCATTTTTCCTTGTGGCCAGGTTTGCAACATTCCAGTGGAAAGGATTTCCACGTGGTTTCTCTTGTGTTTTGTAATGAATTAGTTGCAGAGAGATTTAGAGAGACGGCCTCCCTAGAATACAATTGAACCTTTCTTCATAAGGTTCCTAATATTTCTGCTTTCAAAAATGCTCTCTCCTGTTCCAAATTGTGTCTGGTTTGTTCAATTTATTCAAACTGAGGTTTTTATTTGGGGGGGGCTTTTAATCATAATTTCCTACCTTAGTTACATGAATATGAAACAATGTACAAAATGTGGAAACATGAGATGGAATTTTTTTTCTCAAACTATTATTAGACCTTATTACATTCTCAGCAGCAATATGTACATTTATGGAATGGACTACGCTTGGTACCATGCAAGCATAATGCACATTCTCTGACACGTCCTTTTTCTGACTGCATAGATCCTTCTTCCACATCAGGTCACATTTGAGTAACCACAAACTCCAGTGAAACTTGAGTGTTACATGCCTCTTCCAGCTCAGACTCACCCCACTGTGGAGATCTGCAGCTGGAAAGACGGCATGGTCAGTTATGTCTCTCTTTTTATTCTTTTCCCCTCTTGACTGGTAAGCTGATGTTCTGGGTCTCTCCAGGGTGGAATGAAGGGGAAGGAAAAAGAAATAATAAGGAGCAAAAGTTTGTCAGCAGAGCTGACACATGGCAGCAGGGTCTCCTGCGTGAGTGTGCAGTAACTGTGCAATATCTCAAGGGTAGAAACAGCAAGACTGTCATTGCCTTAGGGAAAGGTACAAAGCACTGAAACCGTGACCAGAAGATAGGGGCAGAGTCATGCAGAATTTGCCACCTGGACACAAATAGTAACCCGTCAAGGGATACACTTGGTGTCAGGTGGGTAGTGAAAGAATAAACGCCATGCGCTCCCTTATCTCGTGATCCTCCTGCCAGGCTTTCTATTGGTAGAATCCACTGGAGGACATGTCTTATGGGAACCTCTGGAGAAGAGAGGGCAGAGACAGAGACACACATGGTAGTTTTCCAGCTCAGGGCAAACCTTCCCTTAGCTGGAAGTTCTGAGCCTCTGGTAGGGTTTTCCAGTCATCTGGTGCTTCCTTGCATCAAAACTCTAAGAAAGTGGGACAATATTCCCATCCTGCTGAACTACTTATAAGGCACTTGCATTCTCATATTAGTACAAAAGTATTTGTTATTACCGTATATTTTATATTTGCTATGACAAAGTAAAATTCTCCAAATAAAAAATGTATAAGCACCTAATGTATATTCATCCTTGTGCAGTGAAACAGAGCTTCGGCCTGGAGGAGTACAGCCTCTCACAGTCCACCCTGGAGCAGGTGGGTCCATCGCAGTGATCTTCTGTCACCCGTGAAATCCGGGGTCCACGCGGGCTACCTCACGTACATGGTTGGAACTGTACAAGGCAGCCTGGCATCCTCCTCCCCTTGTTTTTTCCTCCTTTACAGGTTTTCCTGGAGCTCTCCAAGGAGCAGGAGCTGGACGATTTTGAGGAGGCACTCGGTGCCTCTGTGAAGTGGAAACTCCTCCCACAGGACGAGCCTTGAGGCCCCACGTCCTGCTTCTCTTAAAGCTCACGACTCTTTGTAAGACTGTTCCGTAGCACTCATAGGCCTTATCAGAAACGGCGCAGGTTACTTGTGAAACTCACGTCATAATCTTTTTCAGTCGTACAGTGGGGATGGTGGGTAAAGTTAGTGAGAGCAGTGATGAAGCCCGAGATTAGACCACACCACCCTGCCACATCCCATGTTACAGGGTGAACTGAAACCAGTGTTTATGATGTATTTGTTTACGTGTCTGAGGATGATACAAAGACTGCTTACTTTTCTTTCCATGAACTGAAAAATATTGAATGTTTTCTTATCTTTTTCGCTAAGTATACAACCAGACATAATATTGACATTAGGGAAAGAGACTACCTAATAGCACAGATTTTGCAGTTCTCGATTCTCTGATTCTTCTTTGTTAAATCATTTTCAGACTTTCGCTTGCAGAGTATTGTTTTTTCTATTATGAATATGAAAGGAATTTGAAACCTGTTCAGTTGCATACTTGTAATATGAATTTGAATGTTCAAGTTAATGGAACATATTACAATGTATTGTCATCTGCAAACCGGAAACCTTGCATA
>NW_022900935.1:53729425-53797949 GCF_012274545.1 Fukomys damarensis | reverse complement strand
TATATATATATGAAATGGAAGGTCGTACCCTCCTGTTACACACTAAAAACTCATTATTTCATTGGTCTTAATTTACCATATCTATATATAATATATATCATGACCTGTACAAGTAGTGACCGTGTAGCACCTTAAAATCAATACAATAAATTGTACACTTAATTTAGTAGCATTTCTGTTTTCTCATCACTGTTATTATTTCTAGCTAACTGAACACTGATTATATGAAAACCTTTACTTTTATTCTAGCTTTTCTTGCATCTTCCAAGTTCACGAAAACCATACTGCCATCACTCTAATCAGAAGAGAGCTTGAGCAAAAGGTCTCCAGATTTCTCACTTCCAAAAGGGGACATTAACACTAGTCCTACTTACTCTCTTGATTTTTATGATTTACAGATGAACCGATGCAAGGGAATCTGCTGAAAACTACAGTTCACTTTATCTTGGTGCTAGAATAAATCTTCCTTACAATAAGCCAAAACGGTGCAATTATTGTATTAAAAGTCTTTTCCCATAAATAAATCACAACTTTCTAAGACTGAGTTTAGTTGTTCCATGAAACTTCTGTTAAGCCAGGAAAGATTCTAGTGAGGCTTTTTTTTTTTTTTAAAGAGACAAAGTATAGATATGCTATAGTATGAGAGCTGGCAAAGGCATGTGTATTGTATCATTTTAATACCCTGTGGGCATATGTTTCAGGCTAAAAAATTGAGGCAAAGAAAGGCTAACAATTGAAGTGAGAATCTTTCAAGAAAAAGATTTTTATCTATCAGTCCTATAAAAGAAAGTAAAACCTTAAATTTAGGCCACAGAATTTCAGAAATGTGACAGTTTTGGAAGCATAATATGATAATGGCAATGTTCATATCATTTATAAAAAGACTAAGAATATATTATGTGCTAAATGTTGTGTCTATATTGACTCTTTTATGCAAACCTCATAATAACATTGAAATAATTATTTTTATTTATATTTTTTATTTGGGAAGCAGAATTTCTAAAATGGTCCACTATAAACAGTCTGCTGATCTCTAGACCCTGATGTGTTATTGCTCCACTGTGTCAGTAGGGTTGTGTCACGCAGTTTACATTAACATGGAAGGTTATCTGGGTGGGCCTGGAGAGATTAGATTATGTGATTTAGTCTTCTGGTCCCTAAAAGATGGAAATGTTTTCTTTGGACAGTGGCAGCAGGGGAAGTCATGGAAATTCAAAGTAAGAGGAAAACTTGAGGCTCTGTGTCTGTCTTTGAACATGGTGGGGGGGACAGGAGATGGAATGTGGGTGTCCTGTATAGTATTTGAGAGGTGACAAACAGAAGGTGAAAAATGGAGCTGTGACTACTTGGTATTATGAAGCTCCTGAGACTATTGAGTATTTGCTGTTGTTTTTTATAATAAATAGCATTACAATAACCTATGTAGTCATTGATGCCAAGAAAAAGGTGAGATGAAAACCCTGGAAGAAGGTGCTTCTCATGCAGGGTTCTGTTGCAATTGCCAGAGACGAGTGAGCTGTCTCCAGTCCTCCGCTGGAACAGAACCCTATGAAGGTGACCATTCCCACTGAGACATTTAGGGACCACTGTGCTAGGACTGAAGGAGAGGAGAGCAAAAGAGATTCCTGGACTCCACAAACCATTTCCACTTCTAGCATGATGTGTTACTTCTCTACCCTTGTGCTTTTCTCAACAAACTGACAAATCTGTCATGGGACCATGATTAAATCACAGAAGCAAAATGTTTAACGAAACAAGTGAATTGTTACAGAACAACAACAAAAACTTAAATAAATCCTCTAGTTTCACTTGCTCTCACTAGACTTCCAGATCACAAACTGTGAAGGTCATACAGCTGGGTAAAACATTATAGCTTCTCACTAAGGTTGGTGTAGAAAACGCCTCTGATGTGTAGGTGTTGATACCAGCTGCCTAGATTATTTCTTGGGGACCTAAGGGCTGCTTTTGCTGAAAACATTGACTCTTCACATGAGCCTCAGAAATCCGATGGGTGACTACAGTGGGATGAAAGTCTGACATCCCTGTCTTCATTTACTGCCTCAACCCTTTTATATCAGTTAGTGCTCACTACAAAAACAAATCTCATCCAAGATGTATAAATATAAGGATTTACAAGGCAGGCTTATAATGGTTGCTTTCCGAGTCAGGTGAGGAGGAGCAGCAGGGCTGTCTGAACGATGGAGCTATGAAGGATCCAGTAGAAGGTCAAAGGCCCAGAGCTCAATGTAGAGTCCTGTGCCAGTCCATGTCAGGAGAAGCCGGGAGACAGCGTCCAAGGCAAAGGTGAAGGCTGGAGCTCCTCCAAAGAAACAAAAGCCAGCCTTCCCCCTTTGTGTCCCTTCTAGTGCGTTCTGACCTACTCAGGGTGTGTCTTCTGTCTTCAGTACATCTCTTTATCGAGTTATATGCCCTGGAACTGTGCTGATCCAGTTCAGTAGGGTATTTCTTATTCAGGTTGACAAATCAGTATGTGTGCTTGCAGTGTTTGGCCCCATCTCATTTCTGTTGTTCCTATTTTCAAAGATCCTATTGTGCAGTGCCACCATTATTTTCCAACACATTCATCTGTATTGATTCTGCTTGTTGATACTTTCTTCACTCCCCCATCTGTTTGCACAATAACCATCTCCAAAGTGTCTAACCAAAAAATCCCAACTTATCTATTACTAGTGCTCATATAAATTTTCTCTTGTTTTGATTTAATGAATTATATCTGGAAATTTCAAAGCAAGAGAGTTAAAATCTTGCATTAAAATTGCTGTCTTGAAACAAAACCGTAAATTGGAAAATGTATTTTAATGTCTCCCCCAAATCCCTCTTTGAGTACAAGTGATGCAGTCAGGACCTAATTGGAGACCACCATAGGAAAAGGGAAACAGCCAACATCCTTGCCCTTACTTGCTACTCATTAAAAGCATGGTTTACATTTTCTCCAGGAACAGCTAGACATTTAAAAGCTATTTTTTTATGAACCATGCATGACTCTTCACTTGGATCTATAGATAACCAATAAGTAACTAAAAGCAAAACAAAGTCTGGCTTTCATTTTGTATCCTCTGTTACTGTTAATCTTGGGTTAAGTCTCTTTTTAGTTCTGCATATAGATATGTTAATCATTTAGGGACTATCTATCTAAAATTTTGCAAAATAAGGTTGATTAGCCCTGAGTTTACCTATTCTCACCCCGTTTAAGATTGATGACACCAGTGGTTCTGCTGCCTGCCTCTCAAGCACAAGAACCCAAGTTTGATCCCCGGTACAAAAAAAAAAGAAAGAAAAGTGTAAGATTGATGACACCAGGTTGGAAGATTACCAGGACATTTAGTTCTGCCTTGAAGTCTTTAGCCATTGTCCTGAACTCATCATCATCTGAAAATGAGACCTCCCCTCAGTCAAAAGGATTCCAGAACTCTGACAACAGGACTGTGATAACACTCAATGATAACACTCCAGCCACAAGCCCGTCCTTGAAACCTGACTACCTTACATTGTGGGTAGGCCTGTCTGAAGCCTTGTATCAGGGTGTGCTCCTTCTAACTGCCTAAGCTAGAGTCCTTTTATCTTCCCTCTAACTTTCCAATTAAGGCTTTCTATCCTTGTAGATCTGTGCTTTAGTTTTAATTGTCATTATCCCTAAAAGCATGAACCCAAGCTAGCCAGAGGCAACACAGTTTAAACCAAGACATAATGTGTTCAGGTGGGTCCATTCTGATTTGTATTATACAGTAGATCTAGACCTTGGTATACAAAGTTGTATTGAGTGACTATTTGGATCATTTGAAGTAAAGGGTAAGCATACTTTATCCTGTGGGCTTAATAAATGAAAACATTACAATGACTATGAATAGATAATTTTAGTGATGTTCATTTATCTATTGTTATATGAGATGCAAATTTCTCAACAGTGTCACAACTAACATTCTGCTCTGCAAAATTCTTTTTTGGGTGGTGATGGAAGCTCATGTACTGTAGAACATTTAGTAACATCCTTCGTCTCTGCCCACTAAATGCCAGTCCCATTCCCACATGAGTGTGAAAACCCACGTTATCTGAAGACACGTCCAAAGTCAGCCCTATTATACTATCTTGATGTGTTTATTAAATGAACTACTTGATAATTTTATCGCACTGAGACAAAGTAAAAAATGAGTTCATGACCATGAATCTCCTTTTTATAGGAGTTTTGGTGTCCAGATCACAGTACAAAAACTGTTCATATGGAACAAATCTAGTAAATTAGGGATAAACATGGTCAATAATCAAGAAGTATATGTAAACACTGCAATAACTTGTTTGATGTTCACATCTCTGGATATTTTTAAGAGAGCAGAGACCTTAGTAATGTGTCGCACAATAGCCTATAAATTATTTCTATGAGGGAAAATAAAGTGCTCAACTAACTCAGGTCTGTAGTGAAATCTCGGAAAGTAAATGTAGTGACAACTATCAAAAACAAAGCCAGAGCCTGCTTGGTAGGGGTGCCGCTCCACCAGTTACAGAAGGACAAAACATGTCTTGGGAATCTTGATAGAAAAGGTTAATATTGAGGCAGATGTATCAGCTCAAAAGGAAGGAAATCCTTACTCTGTACTGAATCCTCCTTGCTTGGAACTTAGGGATACACATAACTCATCCATTTGCAACTGTCTCAGGATTCTGAACAGAAAAGGACCTCAGAGATCTTATAATCGTTTGTTTATTTCACAAGTTAGAATGTAACAGATAACATTATTTGTTTATAAAAGTAGAGCTGTATCTCAGGTCATGACTACTGTTTGCAGATTTAGCTTCGGAAAGTGAATTAATGGATGGAAATGAATCCTTTTGATACTTTGAGCCATTTAAATGAAATATAAGATTCTAATTATAGGCTGGATAATGGCTTACAGTTCTTTCTGCACTAATAAATGTATGTTCAGTTTTGATTTGTTTGATCAAGAGTAAAGTCTCTGTTAGGGTCCGCTTACTTGGATCTTCATTCTTGTCTGAGTAGCTCCATGCCTTTTGTGAGTCACATTGCTTTTTGTTTGTGACCTTTTGTGTTGAGCACATATTTAAGATGAGGCCCGGTGACTAATGGTGCTGAATTTGGGAAGTGAACTGGAAAGGGGGAAAAAGACTGCATGTGGGAATCACAACAGGAATGTACCCTCCAGGCGTGGTGGTGTCTACCTGAGAGCCCAGCACTGCACTCAGAAGCTAAGGCAGGAGACCACCCTGGGCGGCACAGTGAATTCAAGGCCACCAGAACCACACAGCAAGATCCTTTCCCAAAAAACAAAAAGAAATTAAAAAGGAAACACAATGATTGTAAAATATAAAATTAAAAGTTGAAAAGTAAATAAAACTGAAAAAGTAGAAAATCGAGGTAAAATGTTCCTATCAGATGAGGCAGATTTGATATTGCCCTTTTCATTCCTCATCTTCAACTAAACTCATGTTATTCCATTGCTCTGAGTTGCTCAGCTTACTCACTAATTGATTATTTTCTCACTGATAAAAAATTATTTCCTGGCAATTCTTCATGTCATTTATTTGCATTATCAAAAGAGAACTTCTAATCTCAAAATCTAGCCATACAGTGTTCTGTTTGTTTCGTTTTGTTTTTGTGCTTGCAAGTCAGGCGGCTGCACCACTGAGCTAAATCTCCGGCTCTCGTGGCCTTTATCACTTAGACTATAGTCTTTAGCTACATTTTGTTTTACAACTCTGACTTTCCACCACACCCATCCTAAACTACCTGACCAGAATCCTACATTCTTTATTCCTTCATTTGTTAAATTGGGCACTGTCAGAGAAGAATATTTCTCAAGCTTGCCGAAGCAATAAAACTGTATATATGTGTATATAATTCACATTCCTAGTTATCCTGTGGGATCAGTATTCTTGGGGATTCAATACATAGGCAAAAATCACGGTGCCTTCGCCGTTACTCCTGACATCATTGCTGGTGTTTCATCTGACTTGATGACCCAGTGTTCCATTCAGCACTCTAGTGTGTCATTTCCTGGGTTTCCCTGCTTCCTCTGATCTTTGTCTTTACTTCTCCTCTGTGTCTGCCTCCTCAGCCCTCTAAAGAATTACATAGAATTAAAAGAATTGCACCAAAGAATTACACAACTCAAAATATCAGTTGTGCTCAGTTTGAGAAATTCTCACAGAGGTACATACCTTACAAAATGAGGTGAAGCAATGAGGCACAAAATGATTAGATTATTTGACTCTCAACACATCAGTCAGAATATCCAGGTCTCCTGGATAGAGACAAAAGCCTTTTCTCTAGGCTCTTTATTCTTTACTGGTTGATGTTAGTGTTTTATATTTTGAAATAGGCCAATTTCTCCAGGGGCGTATAAAAAAATTACAAACACTGAATTCCCTCAGCAATAGAGCTCTTTAGAATCCCGTAACAGCCAGCCAACTAAGCACAGATGGCTGGTCTCTGCCACAGAAACTGGCTGAAAGTCAGTAAAAAAAATTTGTTCAACAGTGATCACGTGTATTCAATGTTTAGCAAGCCAAGAAAATTGCCCCTGTGCTCTCTCCAAAAAGCAGTCTGATTGGGAGCTTTCAGAGCAGGCAGAATTCAAGTATAAGAAAGATGTACAGATCAGTAAGAAATGTGCACCATTTTCTTGGAAATAACAAGACCCAGGAATGAACTGAGTTTGTAGGTCACTTTCTTCAGAAACCCCAAAAGTAAGTTCATCTTAATTTTTGTGTTTGTATTATAGAGTTATAAATATGTTTCCTTATACTAAATATCTGTGAGGGAATTTTTAAAAAATTAATTTAGTATTTGTGAATATCAGCTGATAATCTGCACAGACAGAAAGGTCTCTGCAAATAAATATCTCTTTTAAAATTGTGACTAGGATATTTCAGTGAGATTTTAAAACATGAGGAAATAAATGTGCCAGTCAGATGGAAATTTGTTGGTGGATGGGTCACAAGAAACTTAAAGATTTGGCTGTATTTGATGTGTGACTCTGAATGTTAATGCATTTACATATATAATTATACATGTATGATTTTATTGCACAGCAATTTGCAGGAGTTTGTACAGATTTACTCTGTGCCACTATTTACTGTTAATATTTGCAGAAAAGTTTTTATGGTTTCTGGCTCTCATTCTCAGACTGATATGTTTGAAGTGGACGCTACATTCTGGCATCTTTTACTCTCAGAGTATAAATGTGTTCAGTCAGATTGAGAAATGTGTATTTTTTATTACAACTGTACAATTTCAAGTCCACTCCCTTTGCCATTGTGAGTTTTTTGTAATCAACAGTTTTCCTTTGTTGTGGTGAAGCAAAAGGGATTCTTCTGATTTTAAAATTAGCATGACAGGAGAAAAATCAGGATCTTTATGGTTAGAAGTGAACTATGAAATGTATTATAATAAGACTATGCCTTACTTTTTGTTCAGAATGCATATATCCAGGAAAAAAGCATATATGAATCAGGGAGGAAAGTGAACACAGGAGAGTTTAAGGCATTTGGTTACACTCTAAGACTGACCCACAATGACAAGCCTAAAGACTTGGGAATACAACTCAGTTTGTCAGGCTACACTGGGATGTGACTGATTTCATAGTCAGGAGATCACCCCTTTGGCAGATTCACCCTGCCCAAAACTCTCTTCAAGAGCATCTGCAATGCCAGAAGCAAATCATGGGAGTCCTAGACATCCTGACTTGAAGCTTGTTTTTCTTGAATTTTCCTCCTGTATCTAGCTGTCATTCCGTGGGCTTTCTGTCCCACTCTCTCCATCATCTGCCTCTACTAGACTGGCCTCGCAGTCTTGCTAACCAGCCATGTGCAGGTTCCTGGTCTGGCAAAACCCTCTGAGCCTGCAGTGGCCAAGGGCTTCCCATTGAAAATTGTCCCTGCACTCCCGGTCTGAGCTTGACTCTAGGAAATAGCACTGCCCAGTGCGTGATTCTAGCTCATGAATGAGCTGAACGCTTTGGGCAGGGACACACTTCTTCTATCTCTGTGACAATATTGCAGAAAAATTATGCTGGCTATTATGCAACCACATGGCAAACAAAACAAGGTCGCTTCTAGCTAATTTCAGGACCTAAGAGCCAATCAGCCTAGGGCAGCATGGAGATGGAGGTTTTGTGCATGAAAGTCCTATTTCATTTCTATAAGCCAGCCATCCCTGTCATGCTTTGCATAAAATTAATGTTCTTTATAAAATAATATTTTTGTAATTCAGGCTAAGAAATTTATTCTCTAATACAACTATAACCTTTTATTAATATACTGTAAACATTTGCTTTTCTCTATAAACAAAGTTTTCAGGGAATGCCAAGCACATCCTGTTTGTGTGGGATTTGTGGATTGGGATTATTACAAGATGCAAAATTCAACCACGCACTGAAACTTTTCCTCTTGGGTGATACATACAGTGTGTCTGCTACTGCAAAAAAGATGCATAAAGTCCCTCATTTTGAGGGCTGTTTTTGTGTGTTAACCTGGCTGAGTTGTGGCACTCAGTTGTCTGGTCAAAGATGAGTGCAAATGTTGTGCAATGCTATTTTTCTTCGCTTACTGCTTAATACAGTAGATTTTTGAGAAAATGAATTACTATCCCAAGTGTGAGTGAATTTTATTTCATCTGTCAAAGGCGTAGAAAACACATACTGAAGTGCTTCCAAAGAATATGGTCTTCTTTTCCAGATTGCAGCCTAGAAACCCTGCTTGAATTTCCAGCTTGCAGCCCTGCAGAAGTTGGACTCAAGAATGCAATACCAACCCTTTCCTCAATTTCTAGCCTGATGGCCTTCACTACAGATTTTTTAATTGCTACCCCCACAGTTGGATGATACCAATTCTTTAAAATCCTTTCATCTTTCCATAGATGTATACATATATACCCGATTGGGTCCATTTATCTGGAGATCTTTGACTGATGTGCACCAACTTTTATGAAGACCCTTCCTCCCCCTCAGGAACACCTTCATACAAGTGAGAACTCCAGAGTTGCTATTTCTGCCACTGGAGGGGACTCATCTCCCACTGTACTTCCACTCCCTGATTACTCCTGCTCAGGGCTCCTTTTGAGATGCTCCAGATCTACCTTGTTTCATCTCTACATCTTTTCCTCACCGATGTCATTTACCTGCTCAAACCACATGTACACAGGTGCACACACACACACACACACACACACACACATACACAGACACACACAGAAGAAGTGCCATTGGTTTACATTCTTGGACATTATAGCTGTTACTCTGCCTCTCAGGGTCCGGCTGACCAGACCTCCCAAATGCTGAGTGCACCTGCATACACAACATGGCCTTCCACAGAGGTTCTGGCCTTCTGTTTTCAGCAGGCTGCAGCCCAACTCTCCCCAACTGTCAACCTGGGAAGAATCCTGTTTTCCCAGAACATTGCACAGTAACATCCTTCAAACCATGTTGTGAAGTATCACTTTGTTTCTAATTTGCAGAGCAATATTTATACAAATACTAAACATATACTCTAATGTTGCAGAAATTTTATATTGCTATAAAAGCTGCGAAAGCAAACACTTTATTCTCTTTACTGTTTCCTTACTGACCAAAAACAAAGCTTGCCTTCAATACCATCCTGTGTGCCCAACATAGAAGAGCTGAGGTGGTGCTCATGGTGCTTAGCACCCCTCATCAGGAAAGAGTATGCAAGGGTCAGTGCCCAAGTTTGACCCAAATTCCACTGTGCGCTTCCCCAATCTAAGGCTCTAAAGTAGTAAATACCATTTCTCTCCATTCCCAAGTTCTCCCACTAGAGCACACTCATCTTGTCTTTATTTAGCATACCTGCCCTCTAAGACTATAACCACTTCCTTTATAACCCATGTCATTTTGATTCTTCCAGATGGTCAATAACAGGAAGCTGAAAAAGATAGGTCAAAGCTCATGGGTTCTTAATCCAGCTTGAGACTTTCTGAATTTGTCTCAAGGAGACTCTTTCTACCACCTCAAGCACACCACATAGTATGGTCTTTCCATAGTAACTTGTGAAATCAATATGTACAATGATTCAACTCATGACTGTCATAAGATAGCTACTCTTGTGTATTATGAACAGAGAAGGTGGAACGAAACTTCTGTATAATGAGGAGAAGGATGATGAGGATTGGTAATTCCATACCTAATAACTGCAATTCCTTTTCTAGGTGCATCACCTAGACATCTTGCCTCATGTGAACAGAGTCATATTGATGATATAATCCCATTTATATTGTCAAAAAGAACAGACTCATTTGGATCCAAAATTCTGGTATGTTTTCTATTTTAACAGCATCATGTTTTCATAGAAGGAATATGAAGATTAAGTTTTGCCCCCATGGAAAATGAAATCGTGTAGTTGCCTTACATCCTATTAATATAAAAAGCTCACAAGTAGAAGTTCACAAAATATCTGTTAAATTGTTTTGAGATATATCAGTTTCTAAAGATTTGTATTGTGGAGAATCTAAGAATGCAAATGCATTAAGATGTATTTATAGAGTGAATAGATGTGTATATGTTTAAGAAAATATACTGTTGAAAAAAGTTGATGTGGAAGAAGGAGAGATAGGAGGCATTAGAGAGATGAAAGGCTAAATTTGGAGTCACAGAACCTAAGCATCTCTTTGGAAATGTACAGAGGTCAGGGTATGAGCTGTTTTCATTAAATTTTATCTTACATTAAGATCTTAACCTCTAGTTCTCCTTTTTTTTCTTATTAAACAGCAAAATGGTGAAAAGAAAGATAAGCCTGTGTCAACAAACATGGGCCCTATTTTGCAAGAACCTGATTAAAAAAAAAAGAATGAAAAGGGACACTTTGATGGTATGATGCAATGTTTATGTGCCTTCATATGTGTGCTGTTAAAATGTGTTTCCCTCTGTGGCAAGTATCCTTTATAGACTGGCCCTGAAAAATAAACCACATGTCTATGCAGTGAACACATAGGCAATATATCAAGGACTAAATAAAATCAAGAAGGCAGCAACTGAGACTCAATAAATATCTTTAAAGCTTAAAAAGGCATTTAAAAGAACTAATTAGTGTTGTATTCATTAATGCTAAGATTAATATGGTGGTGAATTAAGATGAAGATGATGGTAAAGTGAAGGAAAGATAAGCATTTGACCCAACAGGTACAATGTCTGGGACCAGGGCCTTAGGTTTTGATCTGGTTTTCTTTTTAAATAAGCATTTGGTTTCTTAAGAAAATAGAGACTTCAGAGAGTTGATTCAGTAAGGTGAAGAAAAAAATCATCATTATTTCTTATAATCTTGCCATGTAAATAGCAGGTAGGTATATGTAGCTAGCATTGGCTGTTTAAATTGTGATTGTGCTAAGGCTAAGCCTATATTCCATGAAATACTTTTTAAGGCCAAATATTTTTGAAATTAAAATATTGAAAAGTGATTTGTTATTTGTAGTGTATAGGTTTCTAGGCCTAATACCTGCCATACCAGGCCAGTATTCTAAGGTCCCTGAAGTTTTAAAATTTTCAACCATACAGTCTTGAAATGCATTAAGTGTTTTTTTAAGAAAAAAATGCCTCAGAACTGTCTCCTGCCACAGACACTTGTAGTAAAATCAAACATACCGGTCCATCAAGTTTAATCCGCTGGTCACAGCCCTGTCAAAGCCTCTGATCTGCATTAGAACCCAGGGTATGCAATGGCACTAGCTTTAGAGAGTAATCAACTTCACTTCCATATAACATTCATTGGAGAGCCGGGGATTTAGCTCAGTGGTGCTGCTGCCTGCCTCGCAAGAGCGAAGTCCCGAGTTTGATCCCCGGTACCAAAAAAGAAAAATTCACTGGAATTAATGACACTGCTCAACTTCTGTGCTTTGCATATGTTAACAATGCACACCACAGGGGATGAATTGGAAAAGTAGCCAAACAAAAGCACAGCTATATGACAAGATGGGTCATGACCGACTTATTTGACTGTATTATTTTCTATATTCTTTCTCTCCGAGTATGTAGGAATGGTTGTACTCAGCATTTTTGCTATTTATCTTGTACACATTTTACACACTTCATGAAGTTTATGATTTTTCATCAATGCCTCCTCTGGACCTGGGACGTATAGATTCACTTAATGATTCCACATTTGTGGTTGCATATACACCTTTTAACAGAACAACTCAAAGGATAATGAATAAAGTCTCTTCTGCCTCCTTCATGATGGGTAAGTTTTATACAAAACCAGAAGGAACTTCTGCATTTAATTTGGACACAAATGTATATAATTAATTTCTAGTTGATAAAATGTTTGCTGTCAAAATTACCAGATAATAGAGAATGTTAATATAATTTCCTTTGATTAAAGAAAAGGGATACAAATCATTATCTGAAAACAAAAGTAAGCCAAGGAGACCAGTGCTTATAGTGCTCATTCTCTAAACAAAGTAAATAAATTGTGTACAGATTTTGGAAGCACAAATCTCAGATTCAAACTTGGGAGTGTTTGGGAATTTGTTGATATTGATATGAGATCCCTGCTGTTAAGTAACATTTAGAAGTCTTAAGGTGGTCGATTGTGCTCTTGGGTAACAAGCATTTATCAACTCTCTTTCTTGAATTTGAAATTAAATCACCCCTTAACAACCCAAAGATTTTTCCTTTTCAAATGTGAAGGTTCTATCTAGGTTTATTCTACATTTCAAGGTCTGTCCTTCCTGGTGTGGTGGCCATGTCTGTAATCCCAGTACTTAGGGAGGCTGAGGCAGGAGGATTGCCATGAGTTCAAGGCCAGTCTGGGGTAGTGAGTTCGAGCCTAAATTACAAAGTGAGGCCCTGTCACAAAGAAACAAAAACAAAACACGAACAAAAATCTTTCCTTCCTACAGTTGAGTAGCTATCCATGAACATGTGAGACGAGCGTTATCATTGCAAATAGAGCTAGGCAATAATTCTTTCTTCTCTTTTTAAAATAACACTGAACTGGGAACCAAAAGACTTTTGGTTAATGCAAGTTTAGCACTATGTATAAAATTCTGAAGCAACTGTGAGCCATCTTTATCATCTTTTATGATATCTTATCAACAGCATGTTATTTATCTTGAACCTTTTCATTGATAAGTGAGAGAATCCTGACACATAGAGTTTAAGTAAAAACTCAATTACTGACTGTACTTATTCTAGACTTGTTTAGTTTCAAGACTTGATTCTAACCAGATTAGCAACACCCATGGAAGAAAAGCATATCTTTTGTAATATTCCAGTTCATAGGATCTCAGCCCCCCTGACAATACCTCCAAAACACACAAAGAAAAGAGGAAGTGTGTCACCCCTAAATCTCGGGAGGCTTATTAGGACAAGACAGATGGAAGTCAAGAGGAGAAAGCTAACAGATTTTTTTCTCTTTATAAGTACATATGCACATCTGATAGCGTCCTTTAACATAAAATGAGAAAAGAAATCTAAAAAAATCATCCATGAAGATCACTTCATAAATGTGACTTAAATCTGAGTCTGAAAGTGTCACAGAAGGAAGTCGGCATTACCTTGGAGTATCAGAATTCCCTGTTCTTACCTGACCTGTAGACTTCCACACAAGCTGCTGAAAATTTACATAACCACTCTTCCCTTTTTAGATAACTCCATCCGTAGAGCCACACTGGTCCATGTAACCATTAAATTTGCTTTGAAAAAAAAAAAAGTATTCGCTTTGAATCCTGACCCCCAAACACAGGTTCCGTGTGCAGACGCTTGCCGTCACTGTAGCACGCAGGAGTGCAGGCAGCTATGGCCTAGTCTCTGCAGCCTCAGTCCCAGTTGATGCCCGGCTCTCCTTCCTGTCTGTGCCTCAGTGTGCACTGCCAACCTGTGGATGTGAACTGTCCCAAACGTGCCTTCCTGTGGCACCTCACCAGGCATCCTACGGGTGATGGAGGAAAAGTGTTCAGTAACTCGCCAAGTGTCCCACAGATTTAGGGTAGGCACTAAAGATTAAAATCCGTTTTTATAAGAATACATGATATCGGAACCAGGTGTCTCGCAAGGCAAGGTCCTCCTGAGTTGGAGCCCCGGGGCAAAAAAAAAAACAAAACAAAAAACAAAAAAAACCCTGATGTCTGGTCATCCGGTTTTATACAAAAACCCATTGCTATGAAGAAACAAGTATTCATTTTTCAGTTTTTCAGTTTTTAACATATTTGTATAAAATTTTATATATACATTTATTTATACAGCTGAACCCAATATCTGTGGACAATAGAAATTTTGTTAGTGACACCCATTTTGCTACTCTACTCATTTAAGAATTTTTTACTCTTTTGGGATATGTTAGTCACACATAATTGTTTTTTTTTTTATAAGAAAAATAAACTTGTATAGTTACTTCCACTAATGCAAATCAGGGCCAGTTGAGCTATAAACACATTTACTGTTTTACTCTATTTGAATATTTTTAGATGAATAATTTTTCTGTTAATAATCTGTTTGGAATATAACAATATTCTAATGTTGCTAACCTGGTTAATCAATCAGACTATGAAAGAAAATTAATTTCTATGTGTTCCATCTGATGTTATTTATAATGTTAGAAATGTGTTCTCCTCCTTACCTTGAGTCATTTAAGGTCGTTGTGTGACTTGGGTTCATTTTTATAAAAATAAATCTACTAGAGGGAATAGAAAGTAATTTCCCAGAATCATTGTTTTTAGTAATTCATTTATAGCAGTGTTTTCTCTTGTAATGGCAGGAAGAAAAGCAATAGCTTTTCCAGATGAAGAAAATATGACAGAACTAATTTCAACCCAATATGAAGATGTAGTGAAAGTCATATTTACCAGCCCTTTCTCTTACCACTTAAAGTTCCTCAGAGGATCTCGGATCCCAATCATGCAGGAGCACAAAGACCACACAGGTAATTTTCCAGCTATGAAACTACAGAGCTGTCAATTTCTCTTATACAATACAGCATGTGTAAAGATATGAACTAGTGCAAAATAATCAACTTTAATAACAAGGTAACAGTGACAGGCTAATAAATTCGAAATGTGAGGCAAAATACGTTTTGGAAGAAAAAATTCTCCTAGAGCTAAGTACACATAAAAGGCAGGAAATTCTAATGCCCAGCAAGAAAAGGGGTATCAAACATCAGGGTGTTCTGATAACGCTGTTTAATGAAGTTCTATCCATTCATCGGTCTTTGCAAACAAGAAGTTTGTACTTCAGTAGCGACGTTAAAGACACATTAACATGGCTTTGTGTCTGCATTAGCTGGAGATGGCTACATTAGGCTGGAATTTTCTAAAGGCTGAGTTTTGAATGAAAGGGAAGAGGGGAAAGGAAACCACTCTGACAATAAAACAGAATAAGAGAACAACTGTATTCGCTCTGGGTGGGGCAAAGGAAAATTTTGTTTTGGTAACTTTTAGCATCTCTGTCTTTATATAGGCTTGTAGTTCTCCTTTATGCCACCTACAATGTAGTAAAAGCTCAATTACAAACACGTTTTCAAGTAACAGTGAAATGATTGCACTCTGACTGCATGTTCAAAACTGTTATAAACTTCAGACTGCCCTGTAGTGCCGGCATCCTCCTAAAAGGACCTGAAGACAGAGCCTCTCTGATGGTGAATTCACCGTCCACAATTGCTAGGTATATGCTCGGTGTGTGTGAGAAGCAGCACTAAGGGTTAAATGCTGAGAAAACATGGTTGTCGGACATATACTATGAAATAATTTTGTCAATAGAAAAGAAAAAAATATACTCTCCTGAAAAACCAAGAAGGATTCGCAGCCGTTGGTGATGGGGGAGCATTTTAGAAAAGATTGATCAACAGGAACAATTATAAAATTCTCTAGAGAGGGGAAATCTATAAGTAAAAAAGTCCCTTTTATGGAAAACTTATACAATTTTATTAAAAGGCATGGCAAGACTTCTATTCATAAAAAGGGATCGTAAGAGTGGTCACATGCTGCCATATTTGCCTCAAGTGAAACAGAAAAGGTGAATATTTTGAATATGTCAAAGATTTTGTTAGTGAATAAAAAAGACACACAGTACGACATATGTAAAATTTTAAGTGCCTTACTAAGTACTAGTTAGAAATACAAATATACAAAAGTACAAAGATTGATAAAGATGACCACAAATTTTAGGAAGGTAGTTATCATGAGATGGTCATAGCAGCAATAGGACAAGCTCACAGAGGAGACAAAAGATGATTTCACCACTATTAATGCATTTTTTTTCCTCATTGAGTTTATTGGTATGTTTTAGGTATACAGTACAGCTACATTCATCATTGGGATCTTGTACCTTTACATGACAAGTCTTGGTTCTCATTTTTTCCCCTTGTGTCTGCCCTCCCTTCACCCCCTCCTCCCCTCCCCATTTACAAACACTTGATTTCCATTTTTTCATATTCTCCTATTTTTTTTTCTTTCCCTTATTACCTTTTCCCTACCCTTCCCACTTTCCCTACACCTTTAGCCCTTTTCTTCCTATTTCACATTGTCGATTATCTCATTAGGATCTTATGTACTATTATAGTTTGTTCACACCAGAGAAACTATTTGATATTTATACATGTGTGACTTATTTATTTCACTTAGGAGTATATCCTCAATATGTATCCATTTGCCTATGAATGAATCTAATTTCTCATTCTTTATGGCTGAGTAGTATTCCATTTTATAGAAAAAACACATCTTCTTTATCCAGTTACCAACTGATGGGCAAATGGGCTGTTTCCAAGTTTTAGCTACTACAAATTGTGCCGCTACAAACATAGGTGTGCATATATCATTGTGATATGATTCTTTTAATTCTTTTGGAAAGATACCCAGCAGAGGGATGGCTGGGTCAAATGGAACCTCCAGTCCCAGCTCTTTGAGGTATATCCATATTGATTTCCATAGTGGTTGCACCAGTGTGCACTCCCACCAGCAGTGGAGAAGGGTTCCTTTCTCCCCACAACCCCACCAACATTTGTTATTGTGTGATTTCTTGATAGCAGCCATTCTTTGTGGGGTGAGGTGAAATCTCAGTGTTGTTTTCATCTGCATCTCTCAAATGACCAGTCATGTGGAACAGTTTTTCATATATTTACTTGCTGCTTTTTCTTCTTTGTCTGAGAAATGTCTGTTCATTTCGGATGCCCATTTTTGAATTGGGTCCTTGTATTTGGGGGGATGGAATGTTTTGTTTTGAGTTCTTTATATATTCTAGATAATAGTCCTTTGTCTGAGGAGCAGCTGGTAAAAAAATTTTTCCCACATTGTAGGTTGTCTCTTAGTTCTGCTGATGGTTTCTTTTGCAGTGCAGAAGCTTTTTAATAAGATGAGATCCCTGTTGTTGATTCTTTCTGCTAGTTCTCATGCTACTGAGTATTTGCTCATAAAGTCTTTTCCTATGCCTGTGTCTTCAAGAGTTCTGCCTAACTTACCTTCCAGCAAGTTTAGTGTTTCTGTTTTAATATTTAGATCTTTAATCCACTTTGATTTTAATTTAGTGCATGGTGAAAGATAAGGGTCTAGTTTTAATCTTTGGCAGGTTGAGATCCAGTATTTTCAACACCATTTATTAAAGAGACTATCTTGCCTCCAGTGGGGACGGTCAGCTTCTTTGTCAAAGATGAGGTAGCTGAGTATATCTGGTTTTGTTTTTGTGTCTTCCAGTCTGTTCCACTGATCCTCAGGTCTGTTTCTTTGACAGTACCATGCTATTTTTATCACAGTGGCTTTGTAGTATAGTTTCAAATTGGGAATTGTTATACCCACTGCCATATGTCTGTTGCCTAGGATGGCTTTTGCTATTCTAGGTCTCTTCTGGTTCCAAATGAATTTTTGGATTCTTTTTTCTAGTTCTGTGAAATATAGTGTTGGAATTTCAATTGGCATTGCATTGCATCTGTGTAGCAGTTTTGGTAGTATGGCCATTTTCACTGTGTTGATTCTTCCTACCCAGGAGCAGGGGATATCTTTCCATTTTCTTATATCCCCTTCGATCTCTTTTTTCAGAGTGCTGTGGTTTTCAGTGTAGAGGTCTTTTGCTTCTTTTGTTAGACTGATTCCTAGATACTTCATTTTTTTGGATGCTATTGTGAAGGGTAATGCATTGTGTTTTAAAGTGGGTAGTCAATACAAAGATATTTCTTCAGCTAATTCCTATATCATGTGTAAGTCTTAAGTATGCCTTCATAATTTAAAAATATTTAAAATTAATATGTTCAATTAATTTCCCAGTCTATCCCAATTATTCTCTAATAAACTAGAGTTGAACTTTCAATAAATGGTAATTTTACATTTTCATTTCTTAAAATAATTTTTCCCCAAAAGACTTCCTTCTTCTAGTGTGTTGTTCAGCTTCTTTTTCTAGTATTTTATAATTTTCATTTCAGAAGGTTTCACCTCCTTGGTTTGGTTAATTCCTCAGTATTCAACTTTTTTATTCTGTTTTGGATGAATTACTTTCCTTATTCCTTTGCCTGAAAGTTCATTATTCATAATACAGATTATTTAAAAAAGACTAAAGCCTCAGAGAGAAAAATTAAACAAATTTTTATAACTTATTTTTATCTTAGAGGTCCCATTTGTTTGCGTTTTTGTGTTATGTGCAGTGTGATCTTATTAGCAAATGCTTTGTTTTATTTTTTGGTTTATTTTCACTGCTTTTCTAATTCTTTATAATTATAAAATTGTTTTAAAAAGCAAGGGAAATAAGCTAAACAAATGTGAGAGGCAGTGATGCACATAAGAAAAAATGAAAAATCTTTAGAGTGAATCTTAGAATAAAATAGCAATTAAGGAACATTTCCTAAGTAGGAATTCTCTGTTCTCTACACTTTGAGGATAATCACTAGAATTTGTGTGTGTGTGTGTGTGTGTGTGTTTGTGAGGAGGAGGTTGGGTCAATGTGTAAGCATTTGGAGTTTGGGGACTTGTAAAATCCATTGTTGCTTATATTCAAGGCTATCACATTTCATAATTAAAGCTATGCTTTTGTTTTTTTTTTTCCCAAAGCTCATTGCCGTAAAGTTAGAGACAGTTTTGATTGTGGCATTTCACAATTCTGGACAGAAGGTTTTGTGGCTCTTCAAGCAGGTATAAATGCCGCTATTATAGAAGTAAGTACAAAACCCTTATGTAAATTGATGTTCAACTGAAATTAATGCTATTAGAAGTATCAAAGGTTTTGTGAAAGAAAATATAAATGAAAAACTCTAGTTATTCATTTGCTTACTCTTAAATTACTCTTTCATTCATTCTTTTAGTTGTTCATTCACTCGATTTTTTTCAGCCATAAGCCAAGTATAGCATAAAGATGAAGATAACAATATATAGAACAGATAATTTTGGTAAAGGAATTCTATAGTGCCAGGAAGCCAGGCACGTAATCAGAAAATCATTAGAACAGAAGATGAAAATTATTAGAACACAGCATAGCTATTAAAGTTCTTGTGAGTAAGGAAGCAAGTGTCTCAGCCTAGAATACTATAGAACAATTTTTATCAAAATAATATTTATGCTTGAATTATCAGGTGGGAAGTATGTCTAGTTTCGTATGAAGAAGGGAAAATTCCAAGAAAGTTGATCAGTCAGTGGTAGGCCTCGAGGCGATAAAACACACTGTAAAGTCTGAGAAATTAGGGTGCGCCCTAATGTATGACAAGAGTTCCGGGAGCAGAATGTGTAAGAGGAAATTTAGATTGGCGTTGAATCCAGGCAAGTGCAGTACACATTCATGGAAAGAAAACAAAGAATATCGTATGAATTCACAAACTTTGTTCACTGATATCTCCGTTTAGATCGCAACAAATCACTCAGTGATGGAGGAATTGATGTCACTTACTGGAAAACATATGAAGATAGATTCTTTCATTGGTCACACAGGAATGATGACGGATTTCTTCATTTTCATCTGCATTATTTGCTTTTCCCCGTTCACTTACTATGTCTCACTTAGTGTTACAAAGGAAAGGAAGAAAATGAAGGGCTTGATGACAATGATGGGCCTCCGAGGTCCAGCGTTCTGGTAAGTCACATGTAACACAAGTACATACACGGAGAAACCCAGAAAAAGTGGGTTTCTAGATGAAAAGTCTCTGTGTTTAAACCTATAGCATCCTAACACTTTTATTCTGCATGGAAGACTTGTCCCCGGCATAATGCTTACCAGTGCTTTGCCACATTTTTCTCTGAGCTGAATAATGGAGTGTGTAACTGTCACTGGAGGCAATATTTTAGATACTGAATTACCAGTATTTCTTGTTTTCAGATCAATGACAAATTTTTATTTTCTTTTGTTTTGATTTGCCCAGTGCCGGGGATCAAAACCAAGACCTTGTATTTGAGGACCTTAGCTTGTGAGGCAGGCATGGCACCAATGAGCTAAATCCCTGATCCTGAAAATTTAATTTTTGACACGTAATGAAACATTTTCTTCAGCAGAGTTTATTTTTTTGCTAGACCAAGGGAACACTTTTTGGAGGGGTCACTTTTTTTCTTTTATTGGTACATTTTAGGTATACAATCCAGTTGCATTCATCATTGGGCTCTTGTACCTTTACATGTCATATCTTGTTTCCTATATTTTCTCCATTCCCCTGGCCTCCCTTCACCCCCTCCACACTTCCCTATTTACAAAGACATTGTTTCCATTTTTTTCTTTTCTTTTGTTTTTGCTTTTCCCTTCTTTCCTTTCCCCTACCCCACCCACTTCCCCTGCACCTTTACACCATTTTTCCTATTACACAATATCATTTATAGAATTTGATTCTTAGTTTATCACACCAGAGAAACTACACAGTATTTACACATACAGTATTTACACATGTGTATCTAATTAATTTCACTTAAGATATATCCTTGGGCTGGGGATTTAGCTCAGTGTTTCCGCCTCCTGCCTTGAAAGTGCAAGGTCCCGAGTTCAAGCCCCAGAACCAAAAACAAAACAAAACAAAACAAAAAAAAACCCAATATGTCCTTAATGTGCATCCACTTAGCTATAAATGTCTCTAGTTTCTCATTCTTTATGGCCAAATAATACTCCATTTTATTTAAAATTAAAAAAAAACAACCTTCTTTATCTAGTCTCCAGTTGATGGGCAATTGGGCTGTTTCCAAGTTTCAGCTATTACTAACTGTGCTGCTATAAACATGGGTGAGCATATATCACTGTGGTATGAGTCTTTTAATTCATTTGGTATAATACCCAGCAGAGGGATAGCTGGGTTAAATGGGACCTCTAATCTGAGTTCTTTGAGGTATCTCCACATTGATTTCCACAATGGTTGCACCAGTCTGCACTCCCACCAACAGTGGAGAAGGGTTACTTTTTCCCCACAACCCCACCAACATTTGTTATTGTGTGATTTCTTGATAGCAGCCATTCTTTCTGGGGTGAGGTGAAATCTCAGTGTTGTTTTCATCTGAATTTCTCGAATGACCAGTGATGTGGAACATTTTTTCATATGTTTATTTGCTGCTTTTACTTCTTTGTTTGAGAAATGTCCATGCATATCAGATGCCCATTTTTGAACTGGGTTTTTTAATTTGGGGGGTCTGATATTTTTGAGTTCTTTATATATTCTGGATAGTAGACCTTTGTCTGAGGAACAGCTGGTAAAAATTTATTCCTACGTTGTGGGTTGTTTCCAAGCTCTGTTGATGGTTTCTCTTGCAGTGAAAAAGCTTTTTAAAAAGATGAGACCCCAGTTATTGATTCTTCATGCTAGATCCTGTGCTACTGAGGATTTGTTCATAAAGTCTTTCCAATGCCAACGTCTTCAAGAGTTCTACCTAATTTATCTTGCAACAAGTTTAGTGTTTCTGTTTTAATATTTATATCTTTAATCCATTTGAATTTTAGTTTAGTGCATGGTGAAAGATAAGGGTCTAGTTTTAATCTTTGGCAAGTTGAAATCCAGTTTTTCCAACACCATTTATTAAAGAGGCTGTCTTTCCTCCAGTGAGGATGGTTGGCTCCTTTGTCTAAAATGAGGTAGCTGAGTATGTGTGGTGTTGTTGGCTGCATCTTCTAATCTATTCCAATGCTCCTCGGGTCTGTTTGCTTTGCCAGTACCATGCTGTTTTGTTTTTTGTTTTTTGGTGTTTTTTTTTTAATCACAGTGGCTTTATAGTATAGTTTCAATTTAGGGATTATGACACTCCCTGACATGTCACTGTTGCGCAGAATGGCTTTTGCTATTCTAGGTCTCTTCTGGTTCCAAATGAATTTTTGGTTTGTTTTCTCTAGATCTGTGAAATATACCATTGGGATTTCAATTGGGATTGCAGTGAATCTGTATAACAGTTTTGGAAGTATGGCTATTTTCACAATATTGCTTCTTCCTACCCAGGAACAGGTGATATCTTTCCATTTTCTTATAGCCTCTTTAAGCTCTTTTTTCAGAGTGTTGTAGTTTCCAATGTAGAGGTCTTTTGCTTCTTTTGTTAGATTGATTCCTCGATATTTCTTTCTTTTTTTTTGGATGCTATTGTGAAAGGGATTGTTTCCCTAATTTCACTCTTAATGAGTCTGTTATTTGTATACAACGCTATTTATTTTTTAGTATTTACCTTGTATCCAGCTACTCTGCTGAATCTGTCAATTAAGTCTAGAAGTCTTTTGGTGGAGTTTTTTGGGTCTTCTATGTAGAGTATATTATCGTCAGTAAATAATGACAGTTTAACTTCTTCCTTTCTTATCTTTATTCCTTTTATTTCTTTCTGTTGTCTAATTGCTATGGCTAATGTTTGCAAAACTGTATTAAATATGAGTGGTGATAGTGGAATCATTGTCTTGTTCTTGATTTTAATGTGAAATTTTTCAGTTTTTGACCCTCTTAGAATGATATTGGCTGTTGATACAGCCTGTATCAAATCAAATTTTCTGGAGGGTTTTTATCATGAATGAGTGTTGAATTTTGTCCAGTGCTTTTTCTGCATCTATTGAGATAATCATATGATTTTGATCCTTGGCTCTGGTAATATAGTGTATTACATTTATTGATTTACATTTGTTGAGCCATCATTGCATCCCTGGGATAAACCCCACTTGGTCAGGTTGTATGATCTTCTCAATGACCCTCTATATTCTGTTTGCCAGTATCTTATTGAGGATTTTTGCATCTATGTTCATTAAGGAGATTGGCCTGTAGTGCTCTTTTTTGGATGGGTCTTTGCCTGGTTATCAAATCAAAGTAACACTTGTTTCTAGGAATGAATTTGGAAGTATTGTTTCCCTTTCAAATTCACTGAAAAGTTTCTAAGTAGTGTCAATAGTTCTTCTCTAAATGTTTTGTAGAATTCAGCAGTGAAGCCTTCAGGACCTGGGCTTTCCTTTGTTAGTAAAATTTTAATTATGTTTTCAATTTCACTAATTGTAATTGGGGTGTGTAGAATTTTTATCTTTTTCATTCAACTTTGGTAATTCATATGTATCTAGAAATATGTCCATTCCTTCTGTATTTTCCCTTTCATTAGAGTACAGGTTCTCAAAGTAGATATGGATGATCCTATGGATTTCTCCTGGATCTGTTGTGACTTCACCTTTTTCTTTCCTAATTGCGTGGATTTGAGCCTTTTCTTTTTTGGGGGGCTTTGAAACAGGGTCTCACTATGTAGCTGATACTGACCTAGAACTCACTATGTTGCCCAGGCTGGTCTTGAACTCACAGCGATCCTCCTGCCTCAGCCTCCCAAGTGCTGGGATTATAGGCACCACCATGCTTGGCATCTTTCCTTTTTTTGATAAGGTCAGCTAAGGGTTTATCAATTTTTCTTTCAAAAAACCAACTCTGATTGGTTGATTTTTTTTGTATCATTCTCTTAATCTGTATTGCATTGATTTCTTCTCTGATCTTCATAATTTCCTCCCTTGTATGAGCTTTGGGTTTGTCTTGCTCTTTTTTTTCCTAGAAGCTTAAGGTTCAGCATTAGGTTGTTTATTTGAGCTTGCTGTTTTCCTAGTGTGGATATTCACTGATATAAATTTCCCTCATAGAACTGCTGTCATTGTGTCCCATAGATTCCTATATGTTGTATTGGCATTATCATTTATTTATAAAAACCGTCTAATTTCTTGTTTAATTTCTTCTGTGACCCATTGATTGTTCAGGAGAGAGTTATTTAATTTCCACATGTTTGTGAAGTTCTTGCCATTTCTTGTGCTATTGATTTCCAATTTAGTTGCACTATGGTCTGATAATATACATGGAATAACTTCAACTCCTTTGCACTTACTCAAACATGTTCTATGAGGTAGCATGTGGTTTCTTTTGGGGAGTGAGCCATGTGCTGCCAAAAACAATGTGTATTCTGATTTTGTGGGGGTGAAACACTCTGTAGATATCTATTCAGTCTCTTTGTTCAAAAGCTTGGTTCAGTTCTAGTATTTCATTGTTGATCTTTTGTCTAGATGATCTGTCTATTTGTTACAGTGGAGTATTGAGGTCCCCCACTACAATTGTATTTATGCTTATTTGGTTTTTCATGTCCCTTAATATTTGTTTTGTATAGTTCAGGGCTTTAGCACTTGGTGCATATATATTTATGATTGTCATTTCTTTCTCCTGGATGGTTCCCTTTACAAGGATGTAGTGACCTTGTTTGTCCTTCTTAATTAGTTTTGGTTTGAAATTTACTTTGTCTGCAAATGAGATAGCTACCCCTGCTTTTTTTCTGGGTTCCTGTAGCATGGAAAACTGTCTTCCATCCTTTTACTTTCAGTCTATGAGTTTCTTTTTGAACTAGGTGCATTTCTTGTACACAGCATATTGTTGGATTTTGCTTCTTACTCCATTCTGCCAGTCTATCTCTTTTGATTGGTGAAATGAGGCCATTAACCTTTATGGTTATAACAGATATGTATTGGCTTATCATCATCATCATGTTATTTTCCTGTTGTTGGCTCTTTTCAATTTTTCCCCCTTTCCCTTTAATTTCTTGCCTTGCTTGTTGGATTTGCTCTCTTGAGCCTCATGGAGTTGTTATCTCCATTGCCTTTTTCTAGGATATTGTTTAGAATTCCTTGTAGTGCTGGTTTGGTATTCATGAAGCTTCTCAGGTGTTCTTTGCCATGGAAGTGTCTTATTCCCTATTAATTTGGAAAGAGAGTTTTGTAGGATACATCATTCTAGGTTAGAGGTTATTTTCTTTTAGGGCTTGAAATACTTTACTCCAGGCTCTCCTTGACTTGAGGGTTTGGGTTGAAAAGTCTGCTGTGATTCTGATAGGCTTTCCTTTGCATGTGATTTGTTTCTTGGGTCACTTTAATGTCATGCCATTTTGACGGTATCAAAGAAAAAGCCACTACTGTGCAGCATGGAGGGACAAATGCCTGCTTTGCTCTTGAGTGGCAGTTTCTGGCCAGAAAAAGAACAGAATCATTAAAAAATAGAGAGACACTGATTCAAATCTCACCTTCCCACACCAGTTATGTTTACATGAGAAAATTGCCTAAAATACTGAAATCTCAGTTTTCTTTTCTAAAAAAAGAGGAAACAATATCCAGCCACACTGTTCCCTAATGAGGCTATTCTTGAAAACCCCTAACCTGTACTTTGAGTAGTATCAAGTGATCAGGAAATCATGACTGTGAACATTTGTTTAGGCAGTTTGGGTAATGTGTACCTGAAGGAACATAAAACTTTAAAAGACAGTATAATCTTTCTTGATGATCATATGATATGTCAGAATCATAGCAAGACCTTTTTTATATTTTGAATAATAAGCTTTATTTCTTGAGCAGAAAATAGAGACAGTGCTTCTGCGCTCCTGGCAATGTCTTTTATTAATACTTACCTTGCATTAACCTGACCCGTGTGTCACAATTTATAAATTAATGAGTCATAATTATAAGTTGAAATTATAGTAAATAAGAGCTCACTCTGTTACACAGCTCGGTGGGTTTGAGAAAGTGTGCAATATCACATATGCACTATTACAGTATCGTGTAGCATAGTTTCATTGTCTTAAAGCTGCTGTATGTTGCATCTGTCATCCTTTCTTCTCCTCCTGAACTCCTAAAGCTCACTGGCTGTCGCTCTACCATTCTGCCTGTCCTTGAGTGTCGTATAGTGGGAATATCCAATATTCAGCCTAGACCACAAGATTACAGAATCAGACTAGCCCATTTTTTAAATAGCTCAGAATATTATAGAATGAGGTGAAAGGGGAGTTGACTTAGAGAGTTTTATATTCTCTATCCGAAGAAATAACTTGTATGGCATGAATGGGAATTATATGAATAGTTATGGGTTGGAATAATTTATCTTATCAACTTTCTGCAAGTTAACTTCTGTCTCTGAGATGAAAGAAAATGAATCAGCTTCTTTGTTTTTTTAAGATATTTTTCTGCAACATGGAAGGAATAATACTTATTCCAGAGACATGTTGTGAGATGTAAATTAATAAATTACTAAGATTAACAAATACTGTGTGGCTGTATGTAGCTGGAAGTTTAGCTCAGTGGTGCCAGTGCCTTCCTGGCAAGCACAAGGTCCTGAGGTCAATCCCTGGTTGAGGAAAAAAAACCCAAACAAACAGCCAAACACACAAATACTATGTAAAGTAAGAAATATCTATATGGAAAGTTGGAACTGCTACATAAGTTACTTATTAACCATAATAAAGTATCATTAATGCCTTAATTGTATAATAATAGATTAGTAATATTTGCAGTAGTATTTAATTGGCCATTATTTTTGAGAGTACAGAAAAAACTAGATCATCAGAGAAAGTATTGATGAGAAATGGAAATTAAATATCTTACAAGGACAAAGGAAGATGACAGTAAAAGTAAGAGGCTAGGGGTCATTCTGTCTTACTAAAACACAATTTTTTAAATATGCAGAATATTAGGTGTGCACATAAGGAGAAATAAGAACCTGATTATAAGTGCTCTGAGTAAACAGACAAGGAATTAGAAAAACCATACGGAATAATTTCCTATTTTCATAAAAATGTACGAAGTTGCCAGGGATTTAGCTCAGCAGTTCGGTGGCCTGCCTTGCAAGCACAAGGACCCGAGTTCGATCCCCAGTACCCCTCCCCAAAAAAATGTATGAAGTCGTTTTTGTATCAGAGACCCTTTGCCTGTGGTGAAAGAATCTAACATTTGACCAAGGATTGCCATACAGTGGCAAGGCTCTGTGCGTTCCTTGGCGTATTGAAACCGCGCTCCTGTTACTCTTGTTTTCTGGAGGAGAAAAGCAGTTTAAAGCAGTTCTGTAAATTGCCAGAGGCCACAGAGATAAGAGTGTGGTGCAGACAGTTCCTAACCAAACAGATGACTTCTTTCTCTCCTATCATCATGAGATTTGTGTGGTTTATTTGTATTAATTCTAAGAAGAAGTTTATCTTTCTCCAGTTCCCAGTAATCATGTTCCATTTATATATCATAGAAGGTCCCACAAATAACTGGTAAATGAGGGAAGGAGTGAACACAGGGATGGATAATATTAGTTTCCAACCTAGGTACTTGTTTTTATCTGATCAAAGATTGAAGTAACACTTTGTTTCCATATCAGGTTCTCCTGGGGTTTGCTTTATGCTGGTTTTGTCTTCATTCTGACCATTTTCTTGGCGCTTATTACAAAATCAGTCCAGTTTGTCATCCTGACTAGCTTCCTGGTGGTCTTCAGCCTCTTTTTCTTCTATGGACTGTCTTTGGTAAGTTGCTGAGTAAAATCTCTCTGTCCAGTTTTCCCTTAGAGAAACAAACATGGCTTTCAGTGAAGACAGTCCGCACATACCTTGCATGGTGGATGGGTATGATATGTAGTGCTTCATGGTGCCAATCTGTGGTCCAAAGTGTGGAGTAAACCATAATTTTCTACATTAAATCTTTTCTTTCGTTAGGCAACTAGTAATTATTAGAGAAACATAAACCAACCGGATCTCCCGTCTTTGTAGATCACGTTGGCTTTCCTGCTGAGCGTCTTGCTGAAGAAGCCATTTCTCACCGGCTTTGCTGTATTCCTTTTCACAGTCATCTGGGGGAGTCTGGGCTTCATGGCATTGTACAGATACCTTCCCGGGTCCTTGGAGTGGATTTTAAGCTTCTTTAGTCCCTTTGCCTTCACACTCGGAATGGCCCAGGTGAGCATTTATTTACTAGCAGTATTTCCCAAATATCATTCCCCTCTGAAATTCAATAGCCTGTAGTCTGTGTTCCATGTTTAGACTTGAGAGGCTTTTGCCTCTGCCAAACAACACGACTGTGGGGCTGCAAAGATGAATTTTAAAAACTACAAGACATTTTCATCTAGAAATAAGCTCTTTTGTGAGTAACCAGAAAAGAATGAAGAGTAGACTCACAGTTCTCTATGTACAATATTAATATTACAAATCGAATTCTAACTTTTTCCAGTTAGCCGGTTCACATAATAATGTAAAAGTGATATATGATGCAATTCTGAAAATTACAAAAGAAATTAAAAATAATATTTCTTAGCCAGATTAGTCAAAAGAAACACTTTTTTCATTCCTAAAATATCTTTTCTTCACTTTCCCTATTTTCTTATGATAAAGAGACCATTTCTGCCCCCCAAATATACAGTAAGATCAATAAATTGTCTCGTGCTTATTACAAATGAACTGCATAGCACTCCTCTTCTTGAAAAACACGGATCAGGCAATGTTTTTCCACTGTCCATTCCTTCCGTGCACAGTGCAATTTTGAAGCATTTTCAGCTCTCATGCAGCCATCCCCTGAAACTCCTACCTCACCCCCATTCCCAACTCTGTGAAATTCTGTGTAAGCACCTGATTAAATGCTGCCTCTTCTATGATCTTCTTTTCTTTCTTTCTTTTTTTTTTTAACCAACTCCACCCTTTTCATGTGGAACACAAGTCTACTGTTTCCGTTACTAAATTACAATACAACTTAGACATGGCCCTGCTTTCCAACAGAGAATTGCAAACAGCTATACGATTTAATTTTGTATTCTCAGGGTCTGGCAGGAGGTAATGATCACAGTCTATATCATAGCTAAGTTTTAAAAGAGTTGATTTGCTGTAATTTATTGGTTTATTTTTAATTTTCAGCTCTTACACTTCGAATTTGATATGAATTCTAATACAGAATCGATGGGTGACTCGAATCTAATCGCAGCTACAATTTTCATGTTGTTCCTTGATAGCTTATCCTATCTGGCATTGACGTTTTACTTTGAAAAAATTTTGCCAAGTAAGTAGTAGCACAATAAAACTTAACATTCTTTTCATAGTTGCGTTTCTTGGAAATTTTCTTCTACACGTGTATTACCTATATTTCAAGGATTTATGCATTGGCAGGAAGGAGACCATCATAACCATTGGTGCATAAAATTATTTCTTTTATTCTCTTGCAATTTAACTGCTCAGGTTTGAAATCTGAATTCTGTGTACAGAGTCAATAGCTCTTTGGTTTAATTAAGTATATGTTTAGCTTTTCCTCTGTCTCATTCTCCTTTATACACTTAGGATATATGATTCCTAAATGCTCTCTGACTTGGCTCTTAACCACAGAAATTTGTAGTTACTTAAAACTCAGGGGTTCTGACTTTTGCTTGCATACCAGAAATACCTTAGGAACTTGGCTAAGTTTTTTTGTTTAACCAACAGTTTATATATTTATCCTGTATAACATGAAATTATGAAATATGTTTAATTGTGGAATGGCTAAATCGAGCATATGCATTACCTCATATACTTTTTTGGTGGTGGGAAGACTTAAAATCTACTCTCTTAACAATTTTCACTGTAACAGGCTGCTATTATGTACTGCATTGCCATGGGGTAAGATCTTTTGAATGTCTCCTGTCTGACTGAAATTCTTTATCTTTTGGCCAGTGTCTCCCCAATTCTGCTCTTTCCTCCCAGCCCCCAGTAACCTCTATTGTCCGGTACGTTTCTCTTTTATTTCAACCTTTCTCGATTTCACAAGAAGTTAGACCATGTGGCGTTTTTCTTACTGTGCTTGGATTGTTGCACCTAACATAATGTCCTCCAGTTTCACTGTGTTGCTGCAAGACATTTAAGGAAAAACCAAAATCAGTCCAACCTTAGACATTCTGATCCCGATGTTTGGGAGCCAGCACCGAGCCATCTGTATTTTCGAAACTTCAAGATGGTTATGATGTGAGCCAGACTAAGATAGGAAGGGAACTCAATCAAATAGGTATAATTTTATTCTTGTGCAATTTATCAGAGTGTCCCCATAACGTACGCTCCTCAAAGGCAGTATTTTTTTTTTTTTTTTTTTTTTTTTTTTTTTTTGTCTTATTGGCTGAAGGAACTCAGAAAGTCTGATACATCCTGGGTACTCAGTAGGTACTTGAGTACTTGTCCAGGATGCTGTCCATGCTCTAGGACAGACACGGTGTCATGCTTGCCTGTATTTTCCACAAACAAAGTGACCAGGACTCTTCCCCAAGAAGCCCTAAGTAAATTTAGAAAGAAAGGGAGAGAGGTAAATGAGTGAGAGGAAAGAGGTAGGGGGATTCCTTGATTTAGTTAACTGACCATGTTGATTTGAGAGAATAACTCGTACATGGTGAGTGTGTCTGCCTCATCGAAATGTTCAGAATACAACATTTCACTTGGATTATCATTTTTTGCCAACATGTGTATGAAGTGTTATAAGTAGCTTGCTATATATCCAGGCATATAAATAAATTTGAACTTATCTTTGTCTGTGTGTAGTGTTTAGATTATATGCTTGTATGTCCACGTTTTATTTTGCCCACCACTGATAAAAACTAGTACAGTACAAAGGAAAAATACTTACCCAGTGTAAATGGCCCGATAACATTTGTCTAATCTGAGCAACATTAACATTTCTTTAAGAAATGGTTAAAAGTCGTTTTCTATGTTCTACTGCTGTCTTTGTTTCCACTGTTAAATTGAAAAGATATTTGATTTAACAAATTTCAGTATTTATTCGAGGTGTACTCTTCAAGCAACTTGAGACTACTAATTCTTCATTCTTTTTCTTTTTCTTGGAAAATACTACTTAACCTCCCCCCCCAGTTTTTTTATTCTTTGAGTTTTCCCCAGTGCTATAGCAAGCAGGAATCCTTCCTTCCCACTCATCTACAATCAGCAGTGTCATTTGAGGCAAGAGATTGCCCTACGGCTCCAATGTAGATTTATAAGTAATTTTCTTTGGCTGTTGGCCATGTCCTTGTGAAGTGTGCTCTACATTTCATCTTTTCTCGGGCCTCAGTTTAAAATTTGAGGAAATCTAATGTGTAATTATATTTCTTTTAACATAATTTTTGTTATCAAGTGTGGATTTTTTCCTGCCTGTGTAAGTCATTTTCCCCTGCTGTTTATTTTGCCTTCATTTTTTTTCCATTTTCCCTTCATTTTTGAAAGACATATGTTCACTGAGCATAGAGTTTCAAGCGGACAGTCTTTTTTTGTTTCAATAATTTAACGCCAATGTTCTTTAAACCACTTGCAGATGACAGGATCCTACATTTTTCAGCTTGCATTGTCCCCACCAGGAAGGATCCTGTCGCTCTTATCTATGCTGCTTTCTGTGTAATGTCTTTCTTGATCTTGTGTCTTATAGATTTTGACTTTTTCTTTTAGTTTTAAGCCATTTAATTTTTTTTTTTTTGAGACAAGGTCTTGCTATGTAGTTCAGGTTGGCCTCACACTCTGTATGTAGCCTGGGCTGGCCTCAAACTCATGGTGATCCTCCTTGTCTCAGCCTCCTGAGTGCTAGGATTACAGGTCTGCACCACCATACCTGGCTAAGCCATTTAATTTTCAAATTCATTGGTATGGTCTGCCCCATTATATGTGCTTGGAATTCCCTGAGCTTTTTGGATATAAGACTTTGTGTCTTTTACCCACTTTGGCATATCTTTAGCTAGTGTTCCTTGAAACATTTTCTTTCTTTTCTCTGTTCCTTCAGAAACCCCAGTTATATGCATCTCACACCTCTTGAGGTTTTTATTTTTCCCACAACCGAAGAAAGGAGCCTCATAAGAGGAACTAGGGATACATTAAATTTATTCTGACTATAGTACAGGTGGAGAGCTAGTATCATGCTGCCCTTCATATTATTTTAATGAATTCACTGTGTCTGTCCTTTTGCTTTCTTAAAATCTATCATGGTTTTGTTAAGTTATGCTGCCTTCCCTAAAAACCTTCATTTTATTTGTTTAATAATCAGTTCTCACCTTTTCATTGGCCCTATAATAATACACAGCATTGCTAGGTCTGCTTTTCGGCTTTTGTGAGGTGAGAAAGGTCATTAATATTGCTGTAAAATTGAATCATCTGTATTGTTTATCAAATGTTTATTGTTTATAAAGCTCCTTGTTTTAACAGCAATATAATAGTAGCATCTAATGATTTTTTTCTTTACTGTTGTCCACACCAAACATTTGAAGACACTTCATTTTGTTGACATTGTGTTCATGTTTGGTGGTCCTCCAGTGCCCCTTAATACCATAACTGATCTCGTTTAATTCTGTCCGGGTCACACAGATGAATACGGACATCGACATTCCCCTTTGTTTTGCCTGAAGTCCTCATTTTGGCACCAACAAAGAACAGCTGACCATGTGGCCCTTGAGGATGAAACAGAATCTGAGTTTTCCGATGAGGCTTTTGAGCCAGTGTCCACAGAATTCCACGGGAAGGAAGCCATCAGGTAATAGATGCTGTCGTATGTGGAGAATGGCTGGGTTGGATGCTATCCTCAGCCTGAGCCTGCCCCAGACAACGCTGAGGCCGTAGGGGTCTTTTTTTAGTCCCTCCCATGGCTCCTCTCTAACCTCTTCTAGCTGTGTCTGTAACCATTACTGTCCTCTGTCCCCCACTTCCTTTTAAATCCAGGTGTTACTATCGGTGTCAACCGTGACATCTAATAAAGCGTTCACATACCAGCAGCTCAGTTCAGCAACACCTTCACCCTGCCTGTGTCTGTTGTTTTTCTTCTCTGAACTTTGACATCTTTTCCTTTGCTTCGGTGGTTTACAGTTTCCTCAAGTCATTTATATTACCTGCTTTCCTTTTCCATTTTTTTTCCTCCTCATCTATTTATCATTTCAACAAAGAAGACAAAGGAGCGAGAAAGAGGAAAGCAAAGGCCTGGAGGTAAAAACAAGTAGTTCAAGGAGATGTGCCTTTTAGAGTTGTGCACATCTCCTTTTCGTATGGCAGTAAAATCTCCATTTTATCTGGAGCTAGTAGTATTCACTGCCAAATAAAGAATAAAAAATCAGCAAGGTCCCCTTCTCTTCCATGAACATGCTCTTAACTCCACTGCAAATAGTTAAAAAAATTTCTCCTGTCTGCAAATGGGAGCTGTTTAATTTATACTTTATAGCCTATTCCATTGTTAGCAGCACACTTTGTGCCCTGTGGTTTGAACCAGTCTTAATCTCACAGTGAAATTCACGTTAGGCAGTGGCTTTGATCTGTTCATTTGTCTCTTTAATATTTTCTCCAGCAACTTAGCAGAGCAGAAGTGCTTTGGAAGAACGAAATATAGGATTGAAACAAAAGTAGAAACTAATTCAGACAGTAAAGATGAAACCTGAACTATGTGGTAAAAGATTACAGGTGACAAATAACAAACATAAATTGGATGAATTTCCAAATCATGTATTTTCCTAATAGAATAAAACCTGGCAGATAAAGTACCTTAGACTCCATGGCTATACTAACAGCCATAGTTACTTACTCTAGTAGTCACCTTTTTTGTCACTGAGACACAATACTTGACACTTACAATTTAAAGGAGGAGAAGCTTAATTTGACTCATGGCTCTGGGGATTCAGTCAATGGTCAATCGGCACCGAGGCAGAAACTCCATGGCCAAAGGGTGTGGTGGTGAGGCAGAGCTGCTCCTTTCATTGTGGCTGGGAAGCACAGCAGAGTACAACCAGAGAGGAAGGGGCCAGGGACCAGAAAAAGACCCCAGAGACACACTGCATGGCCCACCCTGACACCTGAGAAGTGTGCTCCACCAGTTGACTGGCTGGATGTTACAGCCAATCAAGTTGACGTTCTTCCCTGATGCCATCATTGTAATCCCTTCTGCTAAGGTAATGCTCATCATTTAATCAATGGCATCCAATGCTTTTGAATGTTTACAATGAGTCATCTGCTAGGTAGGCAACGTGAGATACTGTTTAGTTTCTCTGGCACAAATAGGATGACACCGAGTAGCTCATTTATAGACTTGCATCTTCTCTCCACTTTTATACCATCCTAAGAGATTCTGGCTCAATGATTGAATCGGAGACGTCATCACCTCCGACACGCTGTTGAGTCGTTTAGAGGTCTCTTTTTGTCACCTCATTGTCTAGCCTTCCCATCAGTGGAGATAATTCAGCTCAAGGGTGACAATCCCAGTGCCTGTGCCACAGCCAAGTCACCAAAGGAATCAGAGCCTTTTCTGGTGGGGGTCCTACGACAGTACATGGCAAGACAGCAGGTATCTCAGTCTTAATCTCACAGTGAAATTCACGTTAGGCAGTGGCTTTGATCTGTTCATTTGTCTCTTTAATATTTTCTCCAGCAACTTAGCAGAGCAGAAGTGCTTTGGAAGAACGAAATATAGGATTGAAACAAAAGTAGAAACTAATTCAGACAGTAAAGATGAAACCTGAACTATGTGGTAAAAGATTACAGGTGACAAATAACAAACATAAATTGGATGAATTTCCAAATCATGTATTTTCCTAATAGAATAAAACCTGGCAGATAAAGTACCTTAGACTCCATGGCTATACTAACAGCCATAGTTACTTACTCTAGTAGTCACCTTTTTTGTCACTGAGACACAATACTTGACACTTACAATTTAAAGGAGGAGAAGCTTAATTTGACTCATGGCTCTGGGGATTCAGTCAATGGTCAATCGGCACCGAGGCAGAAACTCCATGGCCAAAGGGTGTGGTGGTGAGGCAGAGCTGCTCCTTTCATTGTGGCTGGGAAGCACAGCAGAGTACAACCAGAGAGGAAGGGGCCAGGGACCAGAAAAAGACCCCAGAGACACACTGCATGGCCCACCCTGACACCTGAGAAGTGTGCTCCACCAGTTGACTGGCTGGATGTTACAGCCAATCAAGTTGACGTTCTTCCCTGATGCCATCATTGTAATCCCTTCTGCTAAGGTAATGCTCATCATTTAATCAATGGCATCCAATGCTTTTGAATGTTTACAATGAGTCATCTGCTAGGTAGGCAACGTGAGATACTGTTTAGTTTCTCTGGCACAAATAGGATGACACCGAGTAGCTCATTTATAGACTTGCATCTTCTCTCCACTTTTATACCATCCTAAGAGATTCTGGCTCAATGATTGAATCGGAGACGTCATCACCTCCGACACGCTGTTGAGTCGTTTAGAGGTCTCTTTTTGTCACCTCATTGTCTAGCCTTCCCATCAGTGGAGATAATTCAGCTCAAGGGTGACAATCCCAGTGCCTGTGCCACAGCCAAGTCACCAAAGGAATCAGAGCCTTTTCTGGTGGGGGTCCTACGACAGTACATGGCAAGACAGCAGGTATCACAATTCCCAATTTGAAACTATACTGCAAAGCCACTGTGATAAAAACAGCATGGTACTAGCAAAGAAACAGACCTGAGGATTAGTGGAATAGATTGGAAGATACAAAAACAACTCCAGAAGTACTCAGCTACCTCATTTTGACAAAGGAGGCAACCATCCTCACTGGAGGCAAGAAAGCCTCTTTTTAATAAATGGTGTTGGAAAAACTGGATCTCAACCTGCCAAAGATTAAAACTAGACCCTTATCTTTCACCATGCACTAAACTAAAATCCAAGTGGATTAAAGATCTAAATATTAAAAAAGAGTCACTAAATTTGATGGTAAACTTTTTTAAAGCCCTCGTTAATTCTAATGTGGAAAACAGAAATCAGCCAGGCCTGGTTGCCCATCCCTGTAATCCTAGCACTTTGGGAGATGAGACAGTAGGATCATAAGCTCGAGCACAGCTTGAGCAATTTAGTGACTCAGGGAGATCCTGATTCAAGGCAAAACAATTAAAAAAATGTTACTGACAACTCATAATAACTAAGTGAAATTGAGAAACTCTCAGATTTTCTTGTGCCTTAAAGACAAGAATTACCAATCCTCGTACTCAAACTCAGAATTACAGAATGAAGAAATTTGTCATCTTTCATTTTTCTTCCTGGTTTTTTTTTTTCAGAATCAGAGATCTTACAAAAGAATACAGAGGAAAGCCTAAAAATATTGAAGCTTTGAAAGGTAAAAAAATTATATTTTTTACATGAAAGTCTTGACTTTAGTTAAATTGATTTTTCCCTCATTGAACAATTACTAGATTTATTTTAGACTTTGTAAATGGGTGTTTGAATCTCATGATTAATTTTCCATCCAAGGGCACTATTTATCTCTGTTTTGGGTAATTTGGGAATTACATATACATGAAGGAGCTATAGTATAACATATAATAGTAGATTTGTCTAGTGGCTTTGCTCTGCAACTCATACTTTTTAAACATAGTTTAACAGACATTTTAAGATTGCAAGTATTTTGCTTTGGAGGAGAGACAAAAATATATGTGGCTTATAGGGCTTTTAGCTACACAATAAATTTTTATTTTCTTCGGTATTGGAGATCGAACTCAGGTCCTTGTGCTTGCAAGGCAGAGGGTGAAACCACTGAGCTAAATCCCAGCCCAATAGCTTATTATTGATCCATTTTTATTTATTAATTATTATGAAGTGACTCTAATCTGCCAGGCAATGCTGTTGAACCTAGGCATGTAAAACCTGTTTCACTTTTTAAAATCACACACTTTTGAAATTTACAGAAGGGTATACGGTAGCACAAATTAGATTAAACAAGTGAATGAATTTAGACTCAGAAACCATGACCATGTAGCTGGGAAGTATAGAGGCTCCCTAAGAAGCCTATGTCTATGTACAGGATGGTTTGCTTTCCTTATTTCTTTCACGCATTGTTCCCTCCGTGCTTTCCTCCAAGACCTAGCATTTGACATATATGAAGGCCAGATCACTGCAGTACTTGGTCACAGTGGAGCTGGGAAATCAACACTGTTAAACGTTCTTACTGGGTTGTGTGTTCCTACCAAAGGTAAGAGACTTTCCTCAAAATTGACCAGTGAGTCGTGTGTACCTTTAGTACTCCTTTGAGCACTAAGTTTAGATACAGAGAGAGAGAGAGAGAGAGAGCTGTCTGAAATGTATGTTTGGCTTATATTATTCATTTATAAAGTAGCTATAACCTTAATTAAAATATAGAGAATTTGAGTATTTCACAACACTCAGACGTTCATGACGTTATGACTCACTATGTCACAGATACTAATCCCCTTTTCTGTATACATAACAGTGTCTTTTGAAAAGCAGTAATGTGTTACTTCTCATAATGTGATTATTTGGCAAAGAAAATCTTCCAGTCTTTTTGGGTTAACTGTAGCTTGTGGCCTAGCATAGCTTCACTCACATATCTGGGATGTTTGATTCTCCTCTCCTCTCTACTCTGCTCTGCCTTGCCCTGCCCTAAGGTAAAGAAACTGACTTCCCCTCTTGATGGGAGGAGAAATGGGGCCATTTTTCAAACACCATACAGGTGAAACAGATCCTTAATATGAAAATTCGTAATATATCAATCATACGACAATTGAAGATGAAATCATACATCTAATTTTAGTAGCTTCAAAACATGTATGATCATCTTAAATTAAGGATGCTGCATTATCCTAACAATAACTTTCTATCCTCTGGTTATAGGTTGGGTCACTATTCATAACAACAAACTTTCTGAAATAACTGATTTAGAAAATATCAGCAAGCTCACTGGAGTTTGTCCGCAAAGTAATGTTCAATTTGACTTCCTCACTGTGAAAGAAAACCTTAGGCTGTTTGCGAAAATAAAAGGGATACAGCCAAATGAAGTTGATAATGAGGTACATAATATGGTAGAAATAATATAAAAATCAATAAAAGTGCTAGTCAAATGGTTAATCCAATTTACCCTAATTTTGGGTAAATTTGTGCAAAGAATATATTAATGTTGGAAAGAAAACCTAAAATTAATAGTGTGAAATATATAACCTGTGATTCTGTTGTTAGCTTTCATTATACTGGATCTTTTAATCTTGACAACTCAGAAAATATTATCTCCATTTTGTACATGAGATTGAGATAAAAAGATGACAAATAATTTACTTAAAGTTATAGCAAATAACCGTGGCATAGTATGCAAATCAGGCTGCTCATGAATGTAACCTTTGCACTTTACAATATAATGCTAGTAATTTTTTAAAATCTAGTTATGGTGATCATTATCTTTGTTTAGGTACAAAGAGTTTTGCAGGAAATGGAAATGAAGAATATTCAGGATACTCTTGCCCAAAACTTAAGTGGTGGACAGAAAAGGAAATTAACCTTTGGGATTGCCATTTTGGGAGATCCTCAGGTAGGTCACACTGACTGTGTACATAAATTCCAATTTTAAAATTCTTCATTTGCAAAGAAAATTGGTGATGAAAATTATATAATGGAGCATTAGATACAAGAATAATACCTCACCACTGTATCTTTTGAAAATTACAGCTTCTGTCTGTGTGGTCTGCTTCCAGTGTAAGTGCATGATTCTCTTTTGTTTCTTCCTCCACAGATTTTCCTCCTGGATGAACCCACTGCTGGTCTAGATCCCTTCTCAAGGCACAGAGTATGGAACTTCCTGAAGGAGCGGAAAGCAGGCCACGTGATTCTCTTTAGTACCCAGTTCATGGATGAGGCGGACATTCTGGCAGGTAACTGCTGGTTTCCTTAGCATCATGTTGAGAACTTTAAGAGCTGTGGCAATACTGACCACCATTCCCCACTGCTGCGTTTACGCAGATGGGCCCTGTGAACAAGGACGAGGTGGTCTTGCTAACAGAATGTGTGAAAAGTCTTTTGCCCTCCCAACTCTGGTCACTGATCACACAGGCTGTCATCTGCTAGGAAGCTCACTGGTTGCAAATTTCTTACATTCCATATTTTAAAAGATATGCATGTATTCTGAAATCAACTGGGAAAATGCAGATCACTGATGCATGACCAGTTAAAATTTGTAATTTGGTATTTACCTAGCTCAAAAATATGTGCACACAGTTAGGTCTTTCTGTGGGGTTGGAAGACACAGAAATAACCAGTGACACTCATCTATTAGCATCCTGCTCCTTGGCCATTATTACGGTGTACATTTAAAGCTGCATAAACTTCTGAGTAGTTCACGATACAGCCTATTGCCAGATGTCTGAAGAGAAGGGCGCCATCATTCTTTGTATCTTTGTTTTTCAGATCGGAAATTGTTTCTCTCCAAAGGGAAGTTGAAGTGTGCAGGCTCTTCTTTGTTTTTGAAGAAGAAATGGGGGATTGGCTATCATCTGAGGTAGGACCACTTAAGGGAGTAGGAATGGAGGAGCATAAGCAAAAGTAAGTCATGATGCTTAACACGGACATTAGAATACATAAGAACACCATGTGTGCATAAGGTATGTGTGTACAGAGAGAGAGGGTGGGTGAGTTTGGATATTGGATGTTGTGCATGTGGAAGAGACCACAGATAAGAGAAAATTTAAGATAGATTTAGATAAACGTGTACACTAGTTGACTGTATTCGAGCCCAGTATTCCTATAACTTTCACTGTCTTGACAAATGGTATTTGGTCTCCTCTAGAGTACCAGTATAGTTTCTTAACTAGTACCCAAGTTATTTTTACCACATTCATATACAAGTTGATTTGGGTTACATTTGGACTTATGAATAATTTTTTCTAGCAATCTTTTGGAATGATATTGGAGTATATTTGAAATAATGCATGCCCTTTGATATTGAGGCTAGCTTTTAAGAATTGAAAGCCTCTCTCTGTGTCTCTGTGTGTCTCTTTCTCTGTGTCTATTTTTTGAACACCAGTTTGCAGCTCAGTGAAACATGTGTCCATGAAAGAATTACATCACTTGTTAAACAGCACATCTCTGAGGCCAAATTGTCAGCAGAGAGTGAAGGAAAACTGATCTATACATTGCCTTTGGAAAGAACAAATAAATTTCCAGGTAATCCATTACATAGAAAGCATAACATGAAATCAGCAGCAACAATGAGAAAAAACATGATGCGTCAGATTAACATGTACCAAGCATGGTACCGAACTTTTGGAGTAAAGCAACAAACCAAATTCTCAACGTACTATAGAAGATTGGTATGATAACTGTCCTCACGTTAGATGTGAGTAAACGGAAGTACGCAGCAGGTTCTTTGCTAAAAGTTCTACAGGGTGGAACTGCTATGCCTTCAGCTCCATGATCTGAGGCAAAAGAGAACAAGGAAAGTCCTGTGGTTGGTGGCTCAAATGCTGCAGGTTTGGCATCATCCGTGACATTCTCCCAGGGGTGATGCCAGTCCTTGATCCAGGTGTGTAAGCAACTTGCTTCTTGTGGCTAAACCTACTGTATTGTACCTTCCTTCTGGAAAACAAAATTAAGCATTTCTTGCCAGGTTGAAAAGAACAAAATACAACTTACCTGAAATAAAAAGAAAACAAACCCAAACAAATCAAAATCAAAACAATAATGATAAAAAATTACGGGTTTATGAAAATATTCTAGAAATGCTTCAGTGAGTACCTAAGAAAAAGCAGAGCAGTAATTAGTTCTGCCCCTACAGCCACAGAATTTAAAGTTGATTTAATGCTTAGTGCAAGGACTGGATTATTTTATAAATGCTAAGAAACATTGTCATACTAAAGCGATTGATTTACATTGACTTTTAAGTAAGTCTCTTTTTTTTTTTTGGCAGTCTTTCAGTCCCCTTGAAGTGCAAAGGCAAATATCCTAGTGTTCAAAATTTGCAATGAGTATGGTGATTTGAAAACCTCTGGCTTAACTCATTTCTTAAGAGCCTCATTGTGTAGCTGTTTCTTTTGCTGTGACTTTAGAAGTCGCTTTGGTTATAGGGCCAATGCGTAAAATTAGACCTATAGTGCTTGTCATTCAGGGCACCGGCCTCTGGTCTCTGGGGATGATGACACCCAGGTTAGTGACTGAAACAGATAACTTGGCCCCATGGATGGTTCACAAAGGCAAGGTATGTGACCAAGCAAGGAAATTCAAGGGTATATTTTGTAGTGAAATGCAAGTGTTCCTTAGAACCATCAGGAAATATGTTAATTGAACTCTTATCAGCCCACTGAAAAAGAATATGTGACTTAGAAACAGATGAACTAAATCTCAGGTGGAATGAAGTGTGGCTCTCAGTACTCACTGGCAGTTCCAATCATATCTACTTTCCTACATTCAGTTCTTCGGTTGAGAAAAATGCTTAGATTCTCTAACTCATGTATTTCAGGAGGCAAAACCCTAGGAAAATCAGCAGGATCCAGAATTAGGGTTTTCTTTAAATTTCAGTTATCCTCTGTAACTCAAGCCTGTGGGAATAGACTTTCTTTATTTGTCCATAATAACACAGCACTGATATTTTGGATGGATGGATGGACAGATGGATGGAATCCAGAATTTCTAGAAAAAGTGAATATTAACACCATATTCCAGACAAGTTTTATGTCAATCTCTCAAGGTTATTTTCCCCTATATGATTTTATGTCTTATTTTCCTCTGAGCTCAGAAACAAGAGATGAAGGAGGCTGCAGTTCCTTCTCTTAGACTTATATTTTCTGAAGAAAAATTGATTCTGTATCACCATTGGCCTCTTTTAACAATAGTTCCTTCTCTTTTGTTGATTAGACTCTACGTGATTTTCCACTAGTGCCTTATTTATTCCTAAACAATGTTGGTAAACTATTTCCTGTAAAAGAATATTTATTTAATTTGGCTTAGAGTTAGACAGATCTAAATTTCCTTACAGATTTAATTTTCTAATATAGCTAATAAAAATTAATAGGAAAATTGCAGCAGAAATATGAATATAATAAATAATTGTCTTAGGAAAATAAAGTTTGGGCTATAGTAACATATAAAATCAAAATGAGAAGTTATTCATATTACTTAAGAAGTAAGCTTATTTATTATTAAATTTTTAGGGTTTTTTTTTTTTTTTTTTTTTTGTACCAGGGATTGAACCTTGGACTTTTACACTGAACTACATCCTGGACACTTCTTTTTTTTTTTTGAGACAGGGTATGGCTGAGTAGCCCCATTCTACTCAAACTCTCAATCTTTTTGCCTCCGTCTCGCAGAATATTGAGATTATAGGCACCTGGCTAAAATTTTAGTATGTAATGGATATGCTTTGCATTTCACAAGAACATTTTCAGACCTTCCCCTCTAGAATTAGAAAGCTGCGTGTATTACCCAAAATCACCTGTGATTTTCACTATCTGTTCATTCTTTAGATCTTTATAGGGATCTTGAAAGCTGTCCTGACCTAGGAATTGAGAATTACGGTGTTTCCATGACAACATTGAATGAGGTATTCCTGAAATTAGAAGGGGAATCTGGTATTGGCCAACCAGGTAAATAAAATGAAAGGAAACTACCATATAAACAGTATTTAGTGTCCTGTGCAGTGCACATTTTGAAAACATTTTGTTTCAATAATGCCGTAACTTTCCTGAGCTTCCACAACATTTTTAACTGTTTGGAAAACTTACAAAAGTGTGACCCCCATTTTAAACCCTAGATGTTTGAGTTTGATGTATTTGAATTATTTCTAATAGAAGTACTTCAAGTCACTTAAAAATAAAATCAGTAATTTTTATAAGAGATACAATTTTAATGGTTCTTGTTATTTCCTTAATTAAAATCATACCATGGCTTCATTGGAGACAAGTTAGAGTCAACAGAAAAGTAAGATAGACTCGTTACCCAGTGAGAACTCTGTTAACTTTTCAGAGTAGTTTTCTTCTAATCTTTGCTCGTGTGACTGAGTTCAAGACGGTCCCGAGATGCTAGAGAAATGAAAGCGCATCCCAGTTCTACTTCAAACACCTTTATGGGGACTTGAGCTGATTGCTGCAAACCTCCTTCCCCCTTCTATCCTAGAGTTTTCTGCGGTAGACTAGAAGCAGTTTGTAGCACTTTACCTGTTTCTTTCCCTCCAACCGTCGGTCTCACACAGACGCAGCTGTGGTGGTGATGGCCTACTGCAAGTTACTCCTCACCCCGGCTCTCTCTCTGCCAGTTACTCACCCTGGCGCTCTCTCTCTCGCTCGCTCTCTCTCTCTCTCTCTCTCTCTCTTCCCACTGGCTCACCCTCCAGGCTCAGCAGCACATCCACCTGGAAGGCAGTGAGTCTGTTCTCAACACCCACCTGCTCAAGGGCTTTGTCCGACTGACCCAGGGCTGGGATGCAACAGCCCTAGGAGAGCAGGACCAGACTTCTCTGCCATTTCTAGGCATTGAACTTATGGATTATATCTGAAAAAAATTAAAATTTCCACAAAGGTGCCTTCCCACTCATAAAAATGGATTGGCTTGCCCATGTTTTTCTTTTCATACTCCAGCAAAATTTGATGACCTCTCCTTAACGAAGTTCTTACATGTGTTGTTAAATTAATTCCTAAGGCTCTTACAGTATATTGTATACCTTTTTGTGTTTGTGTTGCTGTGTCTTGGCTTCTTTAAATGAAATTTGCTTTTAAAATCCATTCCTAATATTTCATTATATGAATCCTATTTAATTTGTATAAATTGACTTGACAACTAATAAGCCTATGGATCTGATTTTTCTACTATTGTTAAGGTTTATTGTAGAAAAACTAATTTAACAAAAAATACAATAATACTTTATGTTCACAGTTTGCTGAGATTCACCGTGAGTCAGTTTTATTACTTAGTTAATGAACTGTAGCTTACATCAAATAAAATGCCCATCTACTAATTTTTCATATTGAGAAATTTGACTTTCCTTAAATAATCACATAAAATGAGATTTACAACATTTTCTTCTTCACCTTCTCTATTCTCTTCCTAAGCTTTGCCCCAAGTGAATCCCTGTAAGCTACCTAGTCCAAAGTTTGTATTTCCCTCCTCTGGAAGCTAATACAAGTAGAAGAATAGTGTGTCAAATCCTTCAGTTTCATATTTGTGTGATGCAACTGTTACATTATATGCACCAGAAGTTTTCCCCCTTTATTGTTAAGTTACATTCTACAGTTTATTTCCTTTCCAGGAAACATACCTTGAAAAGCGTTTCTATTTTCAGTGTATTACGACTGAAGTTATAAACATCTGTTCACTTGATTTTATTTATATGTGTTTCCATTTTGTGTGAAATTTCTGCTCCTATTTACAAAGAGATCGTGTGGAGTCTCTGGATTAAAGAACGAACGCTCAGAGAAAGTTCAATCGAGAGCCCACGAACTGGCACTTATGAGCCCATTGCTTACATTTTGTTTTGCAGATATTGGTGCTTTGGAGGATGTACGAGCGGAAGGGACAAGAGACACAGGGAGGCTTTCCGAGATGGAAGACGTTGTCTCCTCACTTAGTGGGTTGAGGAAGGAGAAAGTTGGTCTGGCTCTCTTGTGGCAGCAAGTGTGTGCTGTTGCCAAAGTTCGCTTCCTGAAGATAAAGCACGAAAGGAAAGCTCTCTTCACACTGTGAGTGTCACCGGCTAAGGCGGGTCCTTGCTTCGGTGATCATGGCAATTTGGAAGTTGAAACTGAGGCAGCGGCACAAATTTACCACAAAAAGCTTTAACTGGAAGGAAAAGAGGAAGGAATTTTAGAATAAAGAGTGACCAGTGTGAGTCATAGCCACATTAGCTGGAAACCAAACCCGAAGTAATTTTACGGTAGAATAAACTGAAAGTTTATTATAGAAAAAGAAACAAAGCTGGCTGTCCCCTGGCAACCTCAGGAAGTGGCAGAGAAATTGGCTACTGGAGGGAAGGAGAGGAAGAGGAAGAGGTGGCGGGGTGGAGAGGAGAGACAAAGAATGGATTTCATTTTGTGAGGTTTCAAAGAAATGTTAATTATTCATGGATTTGCCCTCAGAATGGGGACGGGTTACAGGCAGGATAGAGTTGAGTATATGTGCAGGGTGAGTTTGCTTGCAGCCAAACATGTGCTTTAAAATGTGCTGTATCCTCCCTCGGGTGGGGCTTCTATCAGGGAAATCCTTTAGAAGAAAGGTCAGATGAAGTAGGGATGAGTTCTGTAGCCGATCCGTCAGCACCCTCACTTGCACCAGTCTCCTCCAGCTAGTCTGCCCACTCCAGCTTCTAACCTCAGGACTAGAACAGCTCCCTGACCTCCTTAAGAGCTTGACCGACTGTCTCTGCGTGTCACCACAGTTGTTGTTTTGTGCCTTTTTTTCCCTTCTCTGGCTGCCCTTCAAAGTCTTGATGCTGCTGTACCTCTTCGTGAATATTAAAGTGCTGTGATGCCTTTCAGTCATGAAGTTCAAATATATATAAATGAAAAAGCATTAAAAAAACAGATAAAAATTAATTCCAGCATCTAAAATTGTGCACACACCTGTTATTTCCATGAACAGTTCTGGTATTTATATGATATTGTATTAACACATTGAACTTGGAATTGGCCAGACATAGCTTGAAGGAAAATAGTAGAGGTGGCAGACATGTTGGAGTGTGTGTGTGTGTGTGTGCAATGTACACACAGCATTCTCTGAAGTGTGGCCATTAGACCGAGGCACCCTGAAGCTTCCCCTTCTGTCCTTCTTCTCCAGTGCAGGCTGCCCCCTCTTTGCACCACCTTAGGTCAGGTACTTCTAGCAGCAGAGCATAAACAACATCAGCCTTGTCTCAGTTACTGTTCTCTTCACTGAAGAGAAATACCCACCACCCAAAGTTAGAGAGGAAAGGTTCATTTTGGCTCACGTTTTGTAGAGGTTTCAGCCCAAAATCAGCTGGCTCCAAGGCAGCTTGGCACAGTAGAGGGTATCACAGAGAAATAGTTTGTGGCAGGCAGGAGGCAGAAGGCCCTGAGCTATAAGTGACAAAAGCAGCTTGTTTCTGCCCCTTTTATATTCTCTCTAGGATATCAGGTGTAGGGAGGGCTCCAAACCAATCAGTGCAGTAATTTAATAATCACACACCCTTAATCCCAGCATCTCACACTCTAGTTCCAGCCACCTCTGAAAAAGCCCCGCCTATGACTGCATGAGGCTTTAGGGGGACATCTAGACAAGACACAACAAGCCTGATCCTGAAGAGCTTGTTAAATCACATTAGCACCCTAACTGCTACTAATAGTCCCTCAGTCCTTTGCCAATCGATATGCAGATGTGAGGCATGGCACATAGCAGTATTTCAGTCAATATTGTTGATTAAATGGGTAATTAGAACTTCTAAAGCTTTTGAGGAGCTCAGCAAAATGAAACTCCAAAGAAATCTTTAAAATTAATCTGGAAAACAGACTGGGGAGACTAGAGAATAGAGAACGCCGGCTATGTAGCAAAACAAGGAGTAGTGAAATATCCCGAATTTCGAAAGTAGAAATTAGTGAAGTTTCAAGATTCGCCCAATAACACTAACATAAGACTATCTAGTTTTTTTCAAATGAGAATTGAAGAAAAGAAAAAAAAATCTAAAACGGTTTTTCAGTTTGAGAGGCTTGGAAAATATGTTTCCACTAATAGAATAAAGGGCGGTAGGTACAAGAACAAATGGAGTCCGACGTATTAATAGATTATACAGAAGAAAGGGGGAAAATGGGACAGAGGTACAGAAACAGTCTAGAAGTAGGATTAGGGTTCAAGAAATCATGCGCCACAACTGCAAGCTCGCAAGAGAAGTGGACCAAGGATGCGTCCACGGTTGTCATTTCATTTTAGCCATCGGGGAAAAATCAAAGAAACGAGAGTGAATGCCACATACCCATTGTCTATTTGAAGCAGTTTCTTGTTGTATAATAGACTTTTCTTAAAGGCTGGAAATGGCTATGGATCTATACTGTTGACTTTATTCTACATAGGGTAGCAATTTTGGGCTGTGGACTCCTGCATATTTTGGCAGCAAATGCTCATAAGATATTCTATCCAGAAGATTACTGTTGGGAGTTGTCTCCACACATGTACTTCCTCACCCCTGACCAACAACCACGGGACCCTCTCTCTAATTTACTGATCATCAACAAGACAGGTGAAAACATTACTATCAATTTCCACATATTCATGCTGTTAAAACACTCCTTAGAAAACACAAGCAGGCAGGGGGGAAAAATGAGTGTGTTTTAGACATATCACAAAGTTGAAGGCTAAAGAAAATAATCCTAAATCGGGGTAAAAAAGGCTGAAAGTGGTTAGCAAAGAACAATTGCATTATATGGATACATATTGAAAAAATTAGTTTATATAAAAATGATTCAACAGGGCCAGGGATTTAGCTCAGTGATTTCACCACCTGCCTCGCAAGCGCAAGGTCCCCAGTTTGATCCCCAATACCAAAAAAATTTTTTTAAAGGATTCAACATTTACTTTCATAATAATAATAGAGAGATTTGCCAAATCAAATAATTCATTGATAGGGTTGATTTGTGTTGTTTAAAAACACCTTGAGAATATGGTCATTTTAAAAAACACCTTGAGAATACAGTCATTTTGGTAGCCTTTGGTAAGGCAATATATGAATCTAGAAAATTCCAATCCAAAATTCATATAATGTCAACAAAAAGTAGTTTTTTTTATCAGAAATCATCAGTGAATGAAAAGTGATTAAAACAGACTTATAAAATCCATAAAAGATCAAGAGATTTTTGTTCAAAAAATATATGTGGACCAACATTTTTAGAGTCTGTACTTTCACATGCTATGAGTGTTGACAATAAAGGGTCATCTTGAGATATTTGGATTCATCACTTCTTGGTTTTCTATTGCCTTTTACATATTCCACTGCTTATAAGGAGAAAGCATTGATGACTTTGTACGTTCTCTGGAGAAACAGAACATAGCGTTGGAAGTGGACGCCTATGAAAAGTGATTAAAACAGACTTATAAAATCCATAAAAGATCAAGAGATTTTTGTTCAAAAAAGATATGTGGACCAACATTTTTAGAGTCTGTATTTTCGCATGCTATGAGTGTTGACAATAAAGGGTCATCTTGAGATATTTGAATTCATCACTTTCTTGGTTTTCTGTTGCCTCTTACATATTCCACTGCTTATAAGGAGAAAGCATCGATGACTTTGTACGTTCTCTGGAGAAACAGAACATAGCGTTGGAAGTGGACGCGTTTGGAAGTAGAAATGACACAGAGGAGCTGTCTTACAATGGCGCCATCACAGTGTCAGGCAGTAGAAAGGTATGCGGATACCAAGTCAGTGATTTGACCTCAAAGCACGGCTGTACTACTATAATGTCAGTGTGATCCAGAAAACAGTCTGTTCCATTGTACATGCTATTTTTTTCTGGTTGAAGGTGATTGACATGTATAGAAGCAAAGAATTCATATTTTGGGAGAGAACTGGGGCTAAAATTATGCCATTTGAGCCTCTGAATTTACTTTTGAGAATGCAAGAAATAGTATTTCATTGATTACTCAGTAAACAGTATTGATGACTATAGTGATAATGGTCTCATATGGTCTCAACATAAGCAATGTTCATATCATCTAAAATCCACTGCAAAGGCCAGAATCAAGTCTATGAAATTCTTACAATCCTCCCAGAAATTTTACAGGACACGTAGTCTGAAAGTTTTGTTTTATTTAAAAATAATAAGCTCTTTACCTCTGGCCCTATCAAGCCTTAAGTCAGAGGATGCAAAGATTATCTTCAAATCAAATGTATTCTATATTTATGATGAGTTTGCCTTCTATGGGTTTGGCTGTAAGTTTAATAATATGCCAACATTGAAATATTACAGTACTGCTAAATTATAATGTTAAAATGTGTGCTTCTTCAAGGAAAACGAAATTGAGGATCTAGTAATATTAGCCAGGTTTTGGCTGTAAGTTTAATAATATGCCAACATTGAAATATTACAGTACTGCTAAATTATAATGTTAAAATGTGTGCTTCTTCAAGGAAAACGAAATTGAGGATCTAGTAATATATTAGCCATGTTCAGCATTTACTATATTATTGTGTTTGAGAAGAATATGTATACATTTCACTGCCCAATGTTATTCTTTTACCTTTCAGATTTTATAACGCTTTTGTTCTATTTCAGAATTACAGCTTTTCATTGGCATGCAACGCCAAGAGGCTGAATTGCTTTCCCGTTCTTGTGGACATTGTCAGTAATGGGCTGCTTGGAATACTGACCCCATCGGAGAGCATTCACACTGACCGAAGCACGTACCCTGGTGTGGTAGGTGCATCGTCTCCCGCATCTGTCAGGATTTTTCCATTCTCACTCTGTTCAGAATGACTGTAATGGATCTGAACGTGACTGAGTAGAGCTCCAGAGAGTGGAGCAGTGTTTGAATGCATCCTGGTCTCTGACTCTTAAAAATGTCAATGCACTTACAGAGCTTAAATTGCCTACATGCAAAACAGAGCTAAGGAAATGTCTGAGATGTTTTTAGAGGAGTGCGTAAGGCGGAGAACATGAGACCGCTGAGCGCTGTAAGCAGAGTATCCCAGGCTCTTAGGCTCCTATGCTCAGGTTCACCTGCTCCCTGTTGACCAAATGGAAGGAGGCCATATATTTGAGTAAAAAGGAAAAGGATTCATTCAGAGCTGGCTCCACAAAGATGGAGGGGCCTATTTGCTTACAGGTGGGCACGGGTCTTTCATAGTATGGTTCAGAAGGGAGGGGAGAACAGAGGTACAGTGCAGATCTGCACACTTGCTTTGTCACTTCCGGCCATCTTTGGTTCATCCTTCTCTTTCTGGTGGAAAACAACCAGGCTTTGGCCTCCTGGTGCTGGCACCTGCTCATCCTGTCACTTCCTTGGGGCTGAGGAGAGGAGGAGGTGTTGGCTCTGTGCTCAGCAGGAGGAGTTTGGAGAAGTTGCTTACAAGAAAAAACTCCAACTTTTAAAGTTCCATTTCACAGAGCCGATTAACATTAAAAACCATGTGTTTTAATATGAGAGAATTAAGTGGGGGAAAAAATTATGCTTCTCTCCGCCCGAATCGATGGGTGTGATTGCGATCATCATTGTTTAATTATCGTGCTTCATAGCACAGTAGAACAGAACTACCTGAGGCTGCAACAGAGCACTTTCTGAAGCATCACTGTACTTGAGATTCTCCCAAGTAACCCAGTCCCTGGGCCCACTCAGACCCACTAAGGAAGTCTTCAGACCTCAGGCGAGAAGTTTTATTTTTATACAAAACTTGTGATCTGAAGGTGTGTTATGGAGAACCAAAAAATATATTAATCATTTCTAGTTATTATTTGTATTAGTCCCTGATAAGTACATTTTTATCCATTGATGAGATCACTGGAAAAGGGACTGTGTATTTTATATTGACGTATTATGCCCTGCCCTGGGGATAAAAACAAATAGGACAAACATTAAAAATATATTTGCTAAATTAATAAATAAAATAGGCTAGCAGTATATGTTATGTCCTATTCAAATCTAGATTTCATTAGAATAACAAATGCCATTAATACATCTATACATAAAATAACAAGTGTCTAAAATTATTTTTATATTTTGCAGCATAATCATAACTTTCTTTTTTATATCTTAATGTATGCTCAGAAAATATGAACTCCCTTCAGTAAGATGATAGTATAAATTTATTTTTCATGATAAGCACTGGTAACAGTCTGTTAAGAATTTTTTCATATATGATGCACTATGTTTTATTAATCAACAACCTTATGGCCGGTTATTTAGCTCAGTGGTTCTGCCACCTACCTTGCAAGCACAAGGACCTGGGTTAGATCCCTGGTACCAAAAAAAATAAATAAGCCAGGCACATGCTCAGTGGTTCTGCCACCTACCTTGCAAGCACAAGGACCTGGGTTAGATCCCTGGTACCAAAAGAAATAAATAAATAAGCCAGGCACAAGGCGCACACCTGTAATCCCAGCACTTGGGAGGCTGAAGCAGGAGGATCGCTGTGAGTTCGAGACCAGCCTGGGCTACATAGTGAGTTCCAGGTCGGTCTCAACTACAAAGTGAGACCCTGTCTCAAAAAACCAAAAATAGATAAATAAATAAATAAATAGCAACCTTGTTGGTTTAATTTCCTGGCTAAAGGAAGAATTGAGGTTTCATCCACAAAGTCATTATTAACCGTATTAAACTGTCATGATTAACATTATTAACAGTATTAACACAACTGTAGTGTGTATTGTGTCATGGACACAGTCTGGATACCAATAATATGGACACAGTCTGGACACCAAATGGCACAACTAACTTTATGTTGTCATCGTGCTACCTTATGCACTCCGCCTTTGCAGAGTCAACAACTGTGAATACAAAATATTGGAAAAAAAATCTGTCCCTAGCATATTAATACACAGTGATAATGAATGAAAGGAGAGGGCAACCTCAAAATGAAACCAAAGCAAGATTTCAGATTATCAGATTACCTATTGTGAGAAAGGCAACCAGAAAATGACTGTCAACTCTGCCTTCAAGTCCTTTGCACTTCTCCCATTTTCAGGATGACATCTACTCTCAGGTTAATAATCTAGCCTATCTCACCTCCTGGATCATTTTGATGTCCTCTATTTCTCCTTACATTTCCATGACCAGCATCGATGACTATAAGGTAATAGAAAATAATGGGAAATTTAGTTTTCTTAATTAATTAGAAATTGATTGTAGTGGATTATAAGGGTTTTCTTTAGACAGTACCCATGCTTGCATATGGAGAGCTTTCTCACATTTGTGGGTAATATCTAAAAAAAAAAAAAAAAAAAAAGAACCAAAGGAAGAGGAATGGAGAAAGAAGAGAAACAATGAAAGTTCAGAGTATTTCATTTCTTTTTTTTTTCTTTATTGATACATAGAATGAATCTTGCTAATAGAATGAGGTTTGTCCTCGTGCCATGAATATTTTTGTTCAAAATAGAATATCTGTTTATAGACATAGGAAAATGGACAGTAGCAGACTGGGATACATGAGAGAAGAAAACAAGCAATATTAGCTCTCCATTCATCACAGTTTTCTTCCTGGAAATATTTTGTAGAATAGACACTTATCAACATACAAAGTTCTTGTTAAACCAAAAAGATAGAAATTTGGAGTTCAAGGAGGTTGAAGTGTCTAGAATTTGCACAGCAAGATCATCTAAAAGATGGAGCTATGTAGAGGAAGAGCCACAGAACTGTGTCTTAGGCTTGCTTTGAATTTGTTGCTAACGCTAAGCAAAGCACCTGTAGGAAAATTACATGAAGGCAAAAATGGACAAATAGTTACAAGATCTGTAATTCAAATATCCCACAAAGAAGTAGAAAAAATTTGGTTTCCAATCAGTTATTAGAGGATGTATGCAGGGATTGAACCCGGAAGGGGTATCCTTAACATTAGGGCTAACTGAGCCCTTTAGTAACGTTTCCTCTAATTGTGTCTTCAACAAAAAAGAAAATTAAAAACAAGATTAAAGTAGAGCAGACAAGAGGATTACCAGGACAAAGTTGAACCTGCTGAAAGAGGAAAACAAAGCCCAACACCCAACAATGTAAAATTCAATGGGTCAACCCCTCAAAAAATTACTAGACATCTATTCAAAGGAAGAAACTCAAACTGGGTGGAAAAACCAATTGAGAAGAGATTCAGAAATGACAAAGATAAACAAATAATATTGAAAACATTAACAGAAATACCATTGAAAAAGCAAATATTAATCTGCCTTAGAATTAATCGATGAGAAGAGAAACAGAAGAAACTTCTGAAAACAAATCAAGTGAGGCTTGTGTAAGTAAAGATTATCATACCTGATGAAAAATTAAATTAATGTTGCTTATAGCTATAGAAAGTATATAAACTGAAAGAGAGAAAAATCTCTGAGAAACTAAACAAAGCCATAACTGTTATAGGATAATCAGTATACCAATTGAATTCCCTGCAGGAAAGGGGCCAAGTGACAAAAATGTATTTCAGAACACTTTTCAAAATTTGATGAAAACCATAAATTCACTGATACAAGAAGTTCACAGAGTCCCAAACAGGACACCTAACAAAAGAAAATCATTAGGTGGTACATCATAATCAAATTGCTGAGACCAGTGATTAAAAAAAAAAACTACACGTCTCCAAAATAAAGTGACATTTTACAAAGAAAAACAAATGACAGTGATAGGACAGTTCTAAGAACGAAAGCCAGAAGATAAGGAAATAATACCCATAAAATGTTGAAAGAATAAAATTGCCAAACTAAATACTCTATCTTCAGTAAAACATACTTCAAAACTAAAGGAACTAATGAATTTAATGAAAATGAAAATTAAGAGAAATCATTGTCAATATACCCACACATAAAAATTATTAACGGAAGTCTTTCAGGCAGGACAGTAATGCCACATGAAAATTGAAATATGCACATAGTAATGAAGAGCAGCAGAAACAGCAGATATGGACAGGTACACAGAAGCCGCTTTATAATTCCACCTACTCAGGAGGCTGAGGCAGAAATATTGCAGTGTTGAGCACAGCTCAAGCAACTTCAAGAGACACTATTTTAAAGCGAAAACAATAAATAGAAACAAAAGATTGGAGGCGTAGCTTGTGACAAAGTGCTTGCTGACCATAATGAGAATCATGGTTCAACTCCACATACTACAGACAAAAAGACAATGGTTACTGTGGCGATACATGTAAAGGATGATATTTTCTTTTTCAAAAATTATTTAAAATATAGTTCTATTAGTTAATTACTAGTTGGCAAAATTCAGTGATGAAAGCAATAACGTCTAAGATTTACGTTGTACAGAGTATGATCTCTATCCAGAATATGATTAAATCAGGAAACAATAAGATGCTTAGAAAATTATGAAATACCTGAAAATTAAAGACTATACTACTACCAACGATGATAGATCAGAGGAGAGATTGCAATGAAAATTAGAAAATATGTTTAAGTATTTATAGTGTTTAACAATGATATTTATTCAGAATACAAAGAAAAAATCCATCATCCTCCATCTGAGTCAAAGGTGAATCATTTCATGGAAAATCCTCCCCTCTATGCCTTGAAGTCACTGTTTTATTCACTGCAGTATGCATTACTTCATTATTCGGAGACCTTCTCCGTATCTCTATCAAGATTTTGGGCTGGGGATTTAGCTCAGTGGTTCTGGCGCCTGCCTTGCAAGCGCAAGGGCTCGAGTTCGATCCTGGGTACAAAACACACACACACACACACACACACACACACACACATATTGAGCGATCATTTCATTAATTACAAGCAAATTTGGAAATATTAGTTTTGAAATTACCCATATCCATTAGACTGTACAGCATTTAGAGGCAATGTGTATTTCTGTTAATAGTGAGGAATTCATTTCATTGTTTTCTTATATGTTCTCTCTTTTCTTAAAAGCAAATTTCAACATTATTTATTTATTGATATCTCTTGTACTTTATTCAGAACAAAGCTCAATTCCAGTTGTGGATTTCAGGCCTGAACCCTTCTGCTTACTGGTTTGGACAGGCGCTGGTTGAAGTTCCCATCTACTTTTCACTCATTTTATTTATGTATTTAGTATACTGTACCTCAAAAGTAAAAGAGGATATATATACAGCTGTTGATGTACTTATTCAGGTAAGTGACAGTATTCATAAAATAAGTTAACATGAGATGATTTAATCAGTAATATTGTTTTTGTTTTTTGGTACTGGGGATTGAACTTGGGTCCTTGTGCTTCAAGGCAGGTGGTGGATCCACTGAGCTAAATCCCCAGCCCTCATCAGTAATATTGACATTAATATAATAGAATATATTTTTTATATTTAATTTTTGTTTAATTTTAAAATTATTGTATTGTATATGTAATAAAATTTGCCATCTTAATCATTTTTATGTGCAAAACTCAAATTAATGAAATTTTTTTCATCCACAAAACTTCATGCTCCTTAAACAGTGATTTCCGATTTCTTGCTACTCCCAGCCCCAGGTTGTTGCTAGTCCACTTTCAACCTCTAAGAATTTGCCTATTCGATATACTTCACATAATATTTGTCCAGTGGGGGCTGGTTTAGTTTGCATAGCATAATGGTTTTAAAGTTGCATGCAGTGGAACTTTATTTCTTTTATGGTTACATAATATTCCACTGTTTGTACATAGTTTATGTGTTCATAGGCACTAGAGTTGTATCCATTTGTAGGCTGCTGTGAGTAATGCTGAAATGAATGTTGATGTAAGGTTGTCTGTTTCAGCCTTAAGCAAAATTACCAAATTGTATGATGATTCAAAGTTCATCCTTTTGAGGAATCAAGCTGTTTCCTACATTAACTGTACTGGTTTATATCATCATTATCCATGTAGCATAATAAACATGGTATTATCTTTGTTTTGGGGTTTTTTTTCCAAAATTTTTATTATAACCATCCTGGCAGGTGTGAAGTGGTGTATCTTTGCGAGTTTGATTTGCTTTTTTTTTTAATTTAATTTATTGGTACATTCTAGGTAGACAGTACAGTTACATTCATTACTGGGATCTTGTACCTTTACATGCCAGGTCTTGGTTCTCATTTTTCCCCTTGTCCCACCCTCCCTTCACCCTCCCCTCCCCTCTGCCCTTTCAAACACTTTAATTCCATTTTTACATTTTCTCACATTTTTTTCCTTTTCCCTTGTTCCCCCTTCCTTATCCTTCTCACTGTTCCTACACCTTTGGTCGTTTTCTTCCTATTTGCTAAGTGTCCCATTAGGATCTTGAATACTATTTTAGCTTTTCACACCAGAGATACTATTTGGTATTTGCATATGTGTGCCTTATTTATTTCACTAAGAAGTATATCCTCAAAATGTACCCATTTAACTATGAATGAATCCAAAGTAGAATGAATCTACTTTCTCATTCTTTATGGCTGAGTAGTATTCCATTTTGTAGAAAAACCACATCTTCTTTATCCAGTTTCCAATTGATGGGCTACGCAGGAGAGAGGGCTCTGAGACCAAGCCGGGGCGATGTTGTCAAACTCACCCGACTGGTGTGCGTTGTAGCCAATCACTCAGCGCCCGCTGGAAACGGCGCGGCTCCAGAGGAGGTCGCGCAGGAGAGCGAGTGGTGATTGTTTATTGACCGTGACTCTATCTTCTTTGAAGTCTCTTTAAGTCATTTGTTCATTTTTTTTTTTACTGGACTTGTTTTATACAAATTCTTTAATTGTTTGATGGAATTTACCAGAGGAACTATCTAGCTTTGTACTTCATCATTGGAAGGCTTTGATTACTGACTCCAGCTCTATATTTTATATGCATAAATTTTCATTTTAAATCAGATGAGGTTATTTGTGTGTCTCTAGGAGTCTGTCCATTTCATGTAGGTGCTCTGATAGTTCTGAAGAACAATTGTTCATAGTATTCTGTAAATTCCTTTTGGTTGTTTGCTCATTTTATTTCTGTAAAATTGGTAGTAAGATCCAAACTCTGACTTGCAAGTTCACTTATTTGCCTCTCCTACTTTTGCTTTGGCACTCTAGCTTAAATTTTGTCAATTACGTTGGTATTTTAGAAGTTACAGCTTCTGGTTTCCTTGATTCTTTCCATTCTTTATTTCATTTAATCTGGCTCTATTATTCCTTCCCTATCTACTGTGTATTAGGTTAGCTGACTCCTTCTTTTTCTAGTTCTCAAAGATGGAAAGTTCAGTTTTTTATTTACGTTAGTTCTTCTTTTACACCTAGAAATTTCCTTCTGAGCAACACCGTTAACTTCACTCTGCAAGTTTTGGTGCACTGTGTTTTAGTATTCATTCATTTTAGATATTTTCTGATTTCTGTTGTCATTTCTTCTTTTCTCCTGTCTCCTGTCAGTCTTACAGCCTTTTTGGCTCCCATTTCTTTCATCAATGCATTTTTAGCATTTTAACTTCTTATAATGGATCCTTTCGATTACCTTTTAGTATTGATGATAGCTTAGATCATTTCTTGGAAGTAAGCAGGAGGGTTATGTTTATTATACCACTGTGCAACAGTCTAATTGCAATGGATAATAAATTTACTCCAAATACACATAAAAACTCTAGGTTACCTCCTCCTTGCTGTTGTTGTAACCAGTGAGCCCCAAACACAAGCTCATAATTATTCTTCATACGTTTTCATTTAAATCATATAGGAAATAAAAAGTGGAGTTAAATCTAGAAATAGAATAGAATATTCATATTTGCCTATGTATTTACTTTTACTGAAAAAATATATATTTTTTGTGCAACTTCAAGTCGCTGTTAAGTGTTCTCTCATTTCAACCTGAAATATCTCTCTTGAGTCAAATCAATTGGTAACAAACTCCTTTTGCTTCTGCTCTTCTAGAAATCTTTTAATTTTGTCCCATTTGGGGGCAAATAACAGTTTTCCCAAATTTTAAATTAAGAATAGTTGCTTAAAAGTTTTATTCTTTCGGGATCTTCAATGTCATTTCATTGCCTTCTGGCCTCTATCTTGTCTGACGAGAAACTGGCTATCGGTTAATTATCTGACTCATCATATGTAGTGAGTCATTTACCTCTGCTACCTGCAATAGTGTCTTCGGATATCAATAGTTGGACAATAGAGCTGAGGTCGAACTGTTTCGTTATGAGTCTTTTTGTTTTTACTTTTATTTTTTTCTATTTGGAGTTTGGTAATCCTGTTAGATGTATACATTCTTGTGCTTCATGAAATAAGGACACTCACTTTCCAGGTATTGTTTCTTCAAGTGTTTCTTCTGTCTTCATTTCTCTCCCTTTTCTGGAACTTCCTCGATGTATATGTTTGTTCGCATCACAGTATTTCACAGATCTCTTAAATTCTGTGTACTTTTCTTTGTTTTCCTTTTCTTCTACTCCTGATACTGAATGATTTTCATGGTCTGTGCTCAAGTTTGTTGATTTTCTGCATCCAGCTCAAATATACTGGTGAATATCTTCAGTAAAATTTTTATTTCAGTTAGTATATGCTTAAGTTCTAGAATTTATGTTTCTGTTCATTTCTATAATGTATACTTATGTTTTACTCTCTTTTTAAATATGTACTTTGTTTGCTTTCCTTTAGTTCTTTCTCCATGGTTTCATTTAGTGTTTTTGAATATATGTAATATAATTTTCAAAGTTGTCATTTTGTAAGTCCTATATCTAGACTTCTTCAGAGTTTTTTATTATTTTGTTCCTTGAATATAGGATACATTTTTCTATTTCTGTTTTAGGTTTTTGGGAAAATGAGGACATTTGAATATCATAACGTGGTAACTGTAGGTAACAGGTTCTCCTCTTTGTTTAGAATTTGCTATTTTAGACTACAGGCTATAATGATCTTTTGGTTAGAGTATTTCCCAAAACATTTTTATGGTCTGTATGCTCAGTCTTGTGGGGCAACTGAAATCTCTGTTCCTTTGTCTAGTTCAACTAGTGTTTTTGAAAGAGATTTCCTTGAGAAACAGAAACTTGGAAATCTTCACTAACCTATACAGGCAGGCTCTGTGTTGGTTAGAACTCTTTGAACAGCTAGCCAGGCTTACATGATGCCTAAAGATTAGCTCACTGTGTAAACCTAGACTCCTGTCATGTTTTTCATGGATGCACATTCTCCCTTAGTATCTTCATGACTTTCTAAATATCTGGTACATATAGGTGCTTTTGAATGTTCTTATTTCCCAATGAAACTCTCAGAAAAATTTTATAGGTCAGGATGATCTATTTTATGTCTCAACTATTCTATTTTGCTCCAGGTGGCTATAGAATGTTTATTAGCTTTATATTGTTTTTAAGCAATATTTCTCACTTTTCCACCCTGAATGAATTTTCATTAGCTGAAACTAGAGCAGATGCTTACACCTGCCCTTCAGATAGCTCTCAATCAGGTTAGGCCAGACTTTTACAGTAATTTGAGAATAAGATTAGCTGTGATCTCGCTGGTACGGTGACTAGGATCCTGCACTGAAATACAGGTTGCCAGCTTCAACTATACTCCCTGAGGAAGGAGGGGGGCAAAGGGAAAGTCAGAACATGCTCAAGCTTTCCGATCATCTTGGAATGTGCTTTTTATTGATTCAGAATTTTCCATGAAACCAACTCATGTACTGAGTTCTGACAAAGTTGGTCCTACCAATTCTGCTTATTTTTCAATATTTCAGTTGAGAGATGGGGACTTGGAGCTGCCTACACTCCCATGTTCCTGTTGTCCCTCTTTTAAACAATTTCTAGTTCTGACAAAGTTGGTCCTACCAATTCTGCTTATTTTTCAATATTTCAGTTGAGAGATGGGGGACTTGGAGCTGCCTACACTCCCATGTTCCTGTTGTCCCTCTTTTAAACAATTTTGATGACATTTAAAGTATTCTAGATGATATAATTTAAAAGATCCTGTTGTATGATAAGTTTTGGATCTAAATGGTTTCCTGGACTGCATTTGTCTTCCATACTCTTAATATTGTCTTTAATTTCAGATTCTGTATATTGTTGGTTATTCCATATCAATTATCTTCATGACATATGTGATTTCATTCATTTTTCGTAATGGGAGAAAAAATAGTGGCATTTGGTCATTTTGCTTCTATTTTGTAAGTATGTTTACTATAAATGTGTTTATTTTTATTATGAAGTTAACAGCTAATACTTTATTAATTTTGGTAGGCATAAGATAAAATTATATTACACTTGAAATACCTCTACTGTATTTTTCTGGGCAATTTTTAGGTGTTGTATGATACAACTGTGGATATATACATTTGTAAGTATGCTTTTTTGCTCCATATCTGTTTTGATTTTTCTGAAAACAGTCACATTTTTATAAAATTTGGAGTTTGCAGGAAACCTTGAAGTCATTCTAACATTCTTCTTGGGGGAAAAGTAAATGAGGTCCAAAAGACCCCAGGAAGTTGCACAAGATTACAAATATTATTAATAGAAGAGCTAAAACTTAAGACTAATCCTCAAAATTCCCCACTAAGAATTCTTTGATAAAAATCATAATGATTTCCATAAAATTGGGAGGGGAAATATGTATAAATTATAAGCACTTTTTCTATCTAACTTGTGTTTTTTAAATATTCCAAATAAATTATCATTCAATAAATATTTGTTGACTTTTCCTGTGTGCCGGGCCTTGAGACTCATGAGTGACAGGAGCCATAAAATGCACAGTATCTACTTTCAAAGAATCCTTGAAGGGAGATAGATGAACACACAGGTATTTATACAGCCAGATACTAAAGACAAGAGTACCCACTGAGGTAGATCATCTAGAAAACAATTGAGTGATTTCTTTAAAAAATAACTATTAAATCCAAGATTGGTTAATTTCTGGAAATGAATTGTGTGCCAAGAAGATTTCTTAAGGATAAGAAACATTTCAATTGGTAAAGAAGGATAATGCAAATAAACAACAATGAACGAGCAAGACTTCAAAAGGGAAGAAAATCAGGCTGATCCTAGCAAATGCTAAGAACCTGTGCATGTGCACAGGACCCAAAACAAAACCCAAGTGCCCTAGCTAAGATGGAAATTTAGGTTGATCCAACTCTAATCTCAAGTGATGTGCTCACCAATCTATTCCACGGCTGTATATCTTTCATGCTGGGAAAGTGTGAAAGCCTTTGGAAGAGGAGCACAGTTGGAGATACAGTCTTAGAAACCGTCCTGCGATAGCCACGAAAATGACAGCTTGAATAAAAGGCAGGACAGGCCTCCTCCCGAGACCTTACAGTGGCTTAGAAGAGGAAGCGTGACGCTGTACCTGCATTCAACTCAACTCTGAACTCTGTACTTGAATATTTGTGCCCATGTCACTTACAGGTTATTACGTGCTCATATTCCTCTTGGTGATATACCTAAGAAAATGGTCCCCTCTAATTTTTCATTTCTGTTTTTGTTCAATTTCAAAACTATTTCCCTTAATGATTGCCTGTATCTTACTTAATTTTCCTCTTTAAAGACAGTCATCCTAAATTTATTTTTGCTTTTCTGTAATTAAAACAGAATGTAAAAAAATTTAGTCTATACATAAGATCCTGAAAAGTGTCCAGTTTTTGTATAGCTGTCATAGTCAAACAGAGAAACTGAAGCCTCGGTGGAAATGTTAAAGATAATACCGACTTTCTCTTGCTTCGTGAAATAGATGTCAAAATCAGAAAAACTTCATACGATCTCAAATTTAAATATGTACTGTTTCAGAGAGCAACATAACATAGATATTTATTTTTGTTTAGATCACGCTGGTTCCTGCAGTTATCATGGATTTCCTTGGGGACGTATTTCTGTATTGTGTCAGTGTCTTAATTCCAACCACCGCCTTGACTGGTTGCACAGTGCTACATTTTGAAGTAAGGAATGCCAATATTTGTTCAAGTGTCTTGAAATACGTGGCATTTATATAGGAATATAGGAAAGCTTCGTCCATAGTTGAGAAATACGCACTTTTAAAGCAGAATACTTAAATTTAAAAAATTAAAATATAAAGTCCCTCCACACACTGAGAAGAGTCTATCCATAGTCCTGTTGGCCCACAGGCACAAATCTGCCCCCATTCCTGTCTTCTGGTAAAGGGTAATGAGCAGGTGGAAAATGTTTATATTGATGAATTCATTGAATAGGTTTAGTAAAAAAAATCAGACAAAAATTCTTCCCTAATATTTTGGGTTGAGGTACTAATGCTTGATACACCTTAATATCACATTTGATACTACATTTTTAAAAATTTGGCACAGTATAGTCACACTTGTATTTGCTACTCTTTATTTTTTATTTCCTAGAGACTTATTTCCATACATATATAAAAACAAAGGACTATATTACTCAAAATATCCATCACTTCCCCTACTAGTCCTTAAGAGGTTTTCTGGGTATGTCAGCCTTGGGGAATCTTACACAGGCACTGGACCCTCTCCTCAGAAAAGTGCACCCTTGGAACAAATTTTCCATGACTCACTCTGTGGTTAAGAGCATCTTATTTGGGGGGAACCAGTCTGTGCTCTCATTGCCTGTGTACTAACGTGGGTCTGGGAGAGCAGCATGGTGGTTCTGCGCATGCTCGCCATGGCAAGTTTGCTAGCGCTAAGCCCCAGGTTTTCTAAGCACCTGACCGATAATCGCTGAATTTCATCCAGACAAAAGCAGTTTGTCCCTCACACATGTCTAAGAATTGGCACATCCCTTCTCCCCTTGGAAAACCTGGGGAAATATCAGCAGATCCGCTCAATGGGCCAGTCACAGTTGTTTGAGGAAAACTCGGAAATCACAAAACTTTGTATTTAAAGGATTATCCTTCCTTTTGCAGCACCGTGTATATCATGACATCATTCTTTCAAAACAAGGGAAGAAATATGAGTTCCTGGTGTACCTAGTAGTAAGTCTGACTCTCGTTGAAATATTACTGCATTTGGAGAGACATCGGTCATTGTAGTCTACAACTGTACTTTCTTGTTTATATTGTGAAACTTTACTTAAAATGTTTATACAACTGAAGTCCCAGCTAAACACAACATCCTTAAAATTAGAATGAATATTTACAAGGATCCTAATAATGCTGAATCTGTGGAGACAAAGATAGACAACACCTAAATATGAATAAAATTTTGTTCAATGTAATGTAGATATATTTTGATATGATATAAAACACTACTAGTTTTTCTCTCCTAAGGAATATATTTGAACTTGATTTTTTATGACTATCCTAATAGTCCGTCCTTCAAATTCTCAGTATTTTGCCAAATATATGCCTTTAAAAGAATAAGAATTTCTAATTCACTTCTGAAGTTCTCTTTTAGTATTTCTAATTTTGAGTGTCTCTCTTTCTCCCTAGCCATATGTTCACTTTATCATCTTTCTTGTTATTCTTCGATGTCTGGAATGCAAGCTTGGAAAGAAAACAATGAGAAAGGATCCTGTCTTTAGGTTTGGAAAAGTACTTTCATGCTTTTTAAAATGATAGCTATTTAAAGATATTCCTGGGGGGAAAACCTAGTCAGTTATCAAGGACATGCTAGGGTATCCTGAAGCGCGGGCTATAGGAAGTACACAAAAGTGGAATTCAGGGACTGGGCCTTAAAATAAGTGTAACCTGGTAGTAGTTTGGACAGCACTAACACATGGGAAACACTGAAAATCAAGGGCTTTGTCTGAACTGTTTTCAGTGGGAGCCGGCGGCACATTAGATAGGATAGAGTCAGTTTGAATAGTAAATGGCTCGTGTAGCCTACAGCTAAAGGAATAAAGTGGATCCAGAAATGGACACAGGGTGGGAAACAGGGCCAAAGGCAGCAACAGCCATTTTCCTAGGAGGGTGAGAAGCCCAGCAAGTAGATCATGAACAATTGCCTCAGGCTGTAGCAAAAAAGGAAATGAAGTCAGCTTTCAAGTGATCTTAAAGGTGGACACTTTCTAATCAAGACTCAAGAACAAAACCAGAAGCATCTTTCTTTGGAGACCTCATTCAGGATTGGAATCTCCCTTTAGAAATCTCCACTTGCAAAGAGTTTTCACAACCTTAACACGGGAAGTCCCATGTCCCAGGTCCCTCAGTTCTGAGAAAACTAAGCTGGTTGGCTATCCTGCCACCACGTTAATGTCATCTTTAACTATGACAGAAAGTTGAGCGCAAATGTGACAGGAGACCTTGAGGGTATCATCTGTAATCACATGGGAAAGAACGGGTAGAGAGAGGAACAAGAGCCCAGAGTAATGATCTTGGTATTGAGATTTGAGCTGGAATGAAAAAGAAAATATATCAAAGTAATGCCTGTGCTGAATCACATAACTAGAATTTTCTGTGACAGACCTGATTTTTTAAATATTCTAGCCCATTACTATCAAAAAAGCTTGGACAATGTCCATGTCTTGGCATCGTTAACTATGGTTTCCAGAGTATTTATTGTGAGACAGTATATAATTTTCTTGCTAGAGTATGTGTATTAAGTTGTCCGTTGAGATGAAAAAGCGATAGCTCCTTAGTAAAGATAATTAAAGAGAGATAAGAAGCAATGATAGTTTACTTTGCTGACACTACAGACTAAATCATGGTGGTTGTGAAGAGGAAAGTTTTCCTAAGAAGACGGAAATTATGAAGTGTTATGAATCATCTACATGCCTCAAATATAAGATTTAGAGGATGAAATGATCTCTCTATGACACTAGGAAACAGCATCCAATTATTAACAAAACTCTTTAACTCTAGAATTTCTCCAAGAAGCAGCACTGTATTGCACAATCCAGAAGACCCAGAAGGGGAAGATGAAGATGTTCAACTAGAAAGAGTAAGAACAGCAAATGCTTTGACGTCTCCAAACTTTGAGCAGGTAAATTATGCCAAGTCATTTTTTCACCAAGAAAATCATTGTCAGTTAAATGAATCTAGTTATGAAATAGTGTGTTACCCTCCTTCAGTATTTCTAAAATCTTTTGGTATCTTAACTCTTTTACTGTTAAATTTGTTGAAGGCCCAAATACCTTTGGTTTATGTGGGTTAATCCATGATGATTTACTGTATTAGAACTCAAATTGAGAAATGTTTTAATGTTTACTATAGTTCTGCACTTAAAATTATTAAGCCCAATACATGCTAGCATAAATAACATTCTCATAAAAATAACTATAATTTCTAGTGAGAAGAAAAGTTATTTTATGTATTTGCAAATGTATCTTACACCTGGCTTACAGAAGAAAGATATATTCTCACATCTTCCATATTCTGTTTATTACAGTGTGTTATCTTGGTTGAAGTACATGAAGAACTATATAGACAATGTGCAGACAATAGTTCAGAAAATTATCAATATGTTCATAGTCTTTCTTTTTAGAGTCTCGTGGATATTTTTCTTTGATAACTAAAGTTAGATAATTGATAGTTTCTTTTTTCTCATTAAGTTTATTGGTGCTTTGTAGTATACAGTACAGTTACGTTCATCACTGGGATCTTGTATCTTTAGATGCTGTATCTTGGTTCTTATTTTATCCCCACACCCCTACCCTCCTTTCGCCCCTGATAGTTTCTTTAACATTAGTTACAATGTAAAATCTAAAATCCTATTTTAAACTATTTTTGGCTTTCTTACATTAAAATACATTGGTCTGTCTTACCCTCTGAACAGGCTTTTAGCCAGGCTTGATTTTTTAAAAATTAAGTTTATTGGTACATTTTAGGTATACAATGCAGTTACATTAATCACTGAGATCTTGTACCTTTATATGACTTACCTTGGTTCTTATTTTTTCCCCATTTCCCTATCCTGCCTTCACCCACTCCACCTTTCTCTGTTTACAAAGACATTGCTTCTGTGTTTTTCCTTCTCTCATATTTTTTCCTCTGTTAACAAAGACATTGTTTCTGTGTTTTTCCTTTGCTCATATTTTTTTCTTTTCCCTTTCTCCTCCCCCTCCCACTTCCTCTATTCTTTTAGACTTGTTTTCCTATTACACAATATCAGTTATACGTTTTGGTCCTTATTTAGACTTTTAGTTTTTCACACTAGAGAAACTATTCAGTATTTATACATGTGTGTCTTGTTAATTTCACTTGAGTATGTCCTCAATGCACATCCACTTAGCTATAAATCTCTCTACTTTCTCATTCTTTGTGGCTGATTAGTACTCCATTTTATATATAAAACACACACCAAACACACACACACAAACACACACACTCACACACACACATCTTCTTTATCCACTCTCCAGTTGATGGGCAATTAGGCTGTTTCCAAGTTTTAGTTATTACTAACTGTGCCACTATGAACATGGTTGAGCATATATCACTGTGATATATGCTCTTTTCACTATTTTGGGAAGATACCCAGCAAGGGAATAGCTGGATCAAATAGGACTTCTAATCCTATTTGTTTGAGGTCTCTTCATATTGATTTCCACAGTGGTTGCACCAGTCTGCACTCCCACCAGCAATGAAGAAGGGTTCCTTTCTCCCCACTACTGTGCCAACATCTGTTATTGTTTGATTTCTTGATAGCAGCCATTCTTTCTGGGGTGAGATGAAATCTCAGAGCTGTTTTCTTCTGAATCTCCTGAATGACCAGTGATGTGGAACATTTTTTCATATGTTTATTTTCTGCTTTTACTTGTTTGTCTGAGAAATCTCTGTTCATTTCAGATGCCCACTTTTGAATTGGGTCTTTATATTTGAGAGGGTCTGATTCTTTTGAGTTCTTTATTATATTCTGGATAGTAGACCTTTGTCTGAGGAACAGCTGGTAAAAATTTTTCCCCACATTGTGTTTTGTCTCTTAGCTGTGCTGGTTATTTCTCTGGCCGTGCAGAAGCCTTTTAAAAAGATGAGATCCCATCTTACTAAAAAGCTTCTGTACTTCAAAAGAAACCATTAGCAGAACTAAGAGACAATCTACAATGTGGGAAAAAATTTTTACCAGCTGTACCTCAGACAAAGGACTATTATCAAGGATATATAAAGAACTCAAAACAATCAGTCCCCCCAAATATAAAGACCCGATCCAAAAATGGGCATCCGAAATGAACAGACATTTCTCATACAAAGAAGTGAAAGCAGCAAGAAAATATATGAAAAAATGTTCCACATCACTGGTCATTCGAGAGATTCAGATGAAAACAACACTGAGATTCCACCTCACCCCACAAAGAATGGCTGCTATCAAGAAATCACACAATAACAAATGTTGGCGGGGTTGTGGGGAGAAAGGAACCCTCCTCCATTGTTGGTGGGAGTGCAGACTAGTGCAACCACTATGGAAATCAATATGGAGATACCTCAAAGAGCTTGGACTGGAGGTTCCATTTGACCCAGCCATCCCTCTGTTGGGTATCTTTCCAAGAGAACTAAAAGAATCATATCACAGAGAAGTATGTGCACCCATGTTTATAGCGGCACAGTTTGTAATAGCTAAATCTTGGAAACAACCTATTTGCCCATCCGTTGGAAACTGGATAAAGAAGTTGTGGTTTTTCTATAAAATGGAATATTACTCAGCCATAAAGAGCGAGAGAATAGATTCATTCATAGGAAAATGGATACATATTGAAGATATACTCCTAAGTGAAATAAATAAGTCCCACATGTGTAAATACCAAATAGTTTCCCTGGTGTGAATATTCTGCAACAATGCATAAGATTCTAATAAGATTACTGACATTTAGAAATGGGAGGAAAGGAGCTAAAGATGTAGGGAAGGTGTGATACGTAGGGGAAGAACAAAAAGGGAAAAGAAAAAAATGTGAGAGAATGAAAAGATGAAAATAAAGTGTTTGTAGATGGGGAGGGGAGGAGGGGGTGAAGGGAGGGCAGAGGTAAGGGGAAAAAAATGAGAATCAAGACTTGCCATGTAAAGGTACATGATCCCAACAATGAATGTAACTGTACTGTATCCCTAAATGTACCAATAAACTCAATAAAAAAAAAAAAAAAAGATGAGATCCCAGTTGTTGATTCTTTCTGCTAGTTCCCATGCTACTGAGGATTTGTTCATGAAGTCTTTTCCTATGCCAATATCTTCAATAGTTCTGCCTAACTTATCTTCCAGCAAGTTTAGTGTTTGTCTTTTAATATTTATATCTTTAATCCACTTGGATTTTAGTTTAGTACATGGTTGAAGATAGGGGTCTAGTTTTAATCTTTGGCAAGTTGAAAGACAGTTTTTCCAACACCATTTATTAAAGAGGCTTTCCTTCCTCCAGTGAGGATAATTGGCTTCTTTGTGAAAGATAAGGTAGCTGAGTATGTTTGGAGTTGTTTCTGCATCTTCTAATCTGTTTCACTGATCCTTGGGTCTGTTTCTTTGCCAGTACCATGCTGTTTTATCACAGTGGCTTTGTAGTATAGTCTCAAGTTGGGAATTGTGATACCCCCTGCCATCTCTGTTGCCTAGGATGGCTTTTGTTAGTCTAGGTCTCTTCTGGTTCCAAATGAATTTTTGGATTGTTTTCTCTAGTTCTGTGAAATATACTGTTGGGATTTTTAACTCTATGCATTGGTAATTTGTCACCTATTAGTTCACAGAGTTATTGTGATTTTTCTAAATGCAAATGTATTTCATCCAATAGAGATGAAAGCACGTTTGGTGATTTCACAATCGCTCATTTCAGAAAAATATGTAAATTGACAGATGTCAAAGTCATAGTGATGTTCACAAGTCTTAAGTCTTCAAGTTTGGCCAGGCGTAGTGGGTGCAGGCCCATCATCCTAGCACTTGGGAGGCTGAGGTAGGAGGATGGCCATGAGTCTGAGGCCAAGCCTGGACCACATAGTAAGTTCAAGCCTGGCCAAACCGTATGGTGAGACCCTGTCTCATTAAAAAAAAAAAAAAAAAAAATCCAAAATTCTGATTTTTTTCTTGAATTCCTAATTTTATCATCCCCAACAGATAATATCAATTGTATTCTGTGAAATGATAGCTATTTCACTTGGCTTTGTAAAAATCTGCCAAATTTCAGAGTAATTGTCAATTTCTTTTTAAAATAAAAACAGAATTTCACTTACAAAGTACCTTCTTCAGCTCAGAACTCAACTATACAACCGCTCTGCCTGGAAATATCTATCTATATCTATATCTATATCTATATCTAT
>NW_022900935.1:53693346-53729376 GCF_012274545.1 Fukomys damarensis | reverse complement strand
ATATATATACAGCAAAAGTCTTCACGTGTCCTCTCTTCTTTGTCACTGAGAATATGAAGACAATCAGTACCCAAACACTGAGCCTTAATAAAATGATCCCCTTTTAGTCTTTCATTAAGGACATTTTCAAAAGAAATAGGCATGTTTTTTCCCACTGACTCATGGTAGGAAAACTCACTGATGGGCCGCTGGCTTGATCTATGCTCAGATACCAGCAGTTTGATTCTTCATTGCTTTTGCATCATCAGTATAAAAATGTCTATATTTTGTCCTGGTTTTTTTTAAAAAAAAACCTTGTATGACTTTTTATTTACAGAAACCTGCCATTATTGCTAGCTGTCTACGCAAGGAGTATACAGAGAAGAAATGCCTCTTTTTTAAGAAAAAGAAGAAGACGGCAACAAGAAATGTCTCTTTCTGTGTTAGAAAAGGTTTGGACCCAGTAACTCTTCTGTTTTGGGCTGAGGAACTTCTTTAACAAAAATTAATTTCTCCTTGAATAGGGACGAAATGGGGTCTGAATTAAAATAACAAACTTTGTGTTAGAATAAACCACTGCAATTGCCCTCTTCATTTTTTTCACATTAATTGCTTTCCTGATGATCGCTATTATACACCAGAGAACTGATCTGGGCTGGGCTAGTACTTTCTGAAATCTTGAACATGTTGGAGGCAGAGGGTAAAAGGAGCCACCCTGCTGACTTCTGCCTTCCCCATTTGACACAGCTGCCTTCCAAGTGTGGAACTGTCATTCCTCCTGTGCATGGCCCTTGGGAAGGAACGAACTGAAATGATTCAAAATAACCCCTCTAGGGCCATCATGGCCATCAAAGGGACTATTATAAATAAAGCACATATCACACACTGAGACTTCCAACGATAGTGTCATTATTACTGATGTGTGTTCTCTTTTTGCAGGTGAAGTTTTAGGATTATTGGGACATAATGGAGCTGGTAAAAGCACATCCATCCGGATGATAACTGGAGAAACAAAACCAAGTGCAGGTCAGGTAGGTGGACAAGACGAATAGTATTTTATCCAACAATATCCAGGTGGCAACCTGAAAAATGTTATTCACTATTTGTTTAAAGTTACTTAAACAATATGTTGAAGAATAAATTTGTTGTTATTTAAGCAATCTATTGAAGAACAAGTTGACAAATTATTATTTTAAAGCACACAAATGCTAGTCATTGAGTGCGGATGCTCGTTAACTGTGTTAACTATCTTTTTATTTCTTCTAAGTGAATTAAAAGGGAATGTTGGCCAGCATAACTGGATACAAGTCATTATCAAAATCATGACAAAGTCTGTTTTCATGGTCTCATGATTTATGGATTATGTTTCAGGAACATTGTTACTTCAATATCCTAATGTTTAGTACTGAGTAGAATTGTGTAAATTGTAAAACAAAATCTTTGGTTTACTGCCCTTCCTAATGTGCTATCACCAATTGAAAAGTCATTGAGCGTACTGAATCTTACTAGAGGCTTCCCCAGTACGGATGGGATGAAGTGCTTCTAAGAATACCAAGAAATTGAGACACAAGGAAGGCCGTGAAGTTGAATAAAGTTTGCTCCCTGCACTGCCTGCATCAGAAGCAGCGGCCAGGCAGGGTGTCAGAGAACTCAGAATTATCAAACAGAGAGATCACAAGACAGAGACAAAATGTTTTCCGCCAGTTTCTGTGACAGGAACTAAAAAACCTTAAGAACCCCTTTGAAAACTGTGTCTGAGCGCAGGCTGAGGTCTGTGGGACTGTGCCAGTGGTCAATCCAGGGGGAAAGTGTAGCCATGAACTTCATAGACAAATATCCCAGGCAAGAGGGAGGAGAAGTCCTGCGTTCACAGTTTCTCTGAAGCCACGATGAGAACAGACAATGGGAAGAGGCCTCTTTGGAATGTTCCTGGCCCAGCTGACCCTAACTGGACTGCTTACTCCAACTCAGAGCAAATCTCCAACTCAGAGAGAGCAGGACCTCAAATCAGTTCAGGGTTGTGCTTCTCATGTAGTAAAGGCAAGGTTTTTCACTGGCCCACTAGCATGAAATATTTCAAAATGAAAGCTCTAAGTGATAAAACTGACTACTTTAGGTGCTATCAAATGAGCTCAATCACATCAGCCAGTATGAAGCTTTTCAACCAGGTTATTCTCCTAAATACTCCCAGCAGTCTCCACCCTGACAGGTCACCTCTCCTTGACCTGTGGCTGGCTGCGGTTGCTGACTTCCATGTATTTTTGCTTCATCTCTTTCTCCCTTGCTCTCCCCGCTCCTGACCTTGGGTCCAAGAACACACCGAGCTTTCACCCTGCGCAGGGCTTTACTCTTGCTCTTTGCTTTACCCCAGATCCCTGCCTCAGACCTTGTCCATGACTGCCACCTCCTCCTCCTCTGCTGAAGTGGCCCCCTCTGCCCTCAGATGTCTCTGATCACCCAACCTAAAGCCCTTTCCCTGCTCTTCTCCACCCCAGCTTCCCCAATTTATGTCAGACTGCCAATTAAAATCTGTTTATCCTATTTGTTATTGGCTTATCTCATAGAATAGAGATGTCCTAGGGGCAGAGATGCTGAAGAGTTTCCCCTTTTTTCTAGACAAAGCTCTTGCTCAACATCTGGAACACAGAAGAAACAAAAAAATAAAGTTTTCTGAATGAAATGAAGTATGGGAATTAAATTAAGGTGCTTTAGTCTGATACCATGGAGGGGACTGATTATGTCAGTCATCATTTCAAGATTCAACAAGTCTAACATTTCATTTTTTTCTTTTAAAAATAACTTCTAACATGTATTTTTATTGGTTTTTGATATTTGGATATCTTTATGGGGTACAGTATGAAGCTTTCCATTTGCTTACAGCATGGAATGGTTAAAACAGGCTAATTAACAAAATCTACCCCCTCCCACACTTACCATTTTTTTTTTTTTTTTGGTGGTGGTAAAACATTTAAAATCTCTTCTATTAGCAACCCAAAGCATTAAATGAATTATTATTTATATAGTCACCATTTTGCGCCAGAGATCATGAAAGCTTAGTCTTCCTTTCTAACTGAATCCATATAAGCTCGGATCAACATTTCCCTGTCCTCTCCCAGCTGCCTCTTCTGTCCTCTGGCCAACATCATCCTACTTTCTAATTATGTGAATTCAACTACTTAAGAGTCCACACTGAAATGAAAGTATGCAGTGTTTGTATTTCAGTACCCGTCATATTTAGCAAAATGTCCTCCAGATTCACCCATGCTGTTTCAGATGATAGGATTTCCCTATTTGCAGGGCTGAATTGTGTTCTGCTGTGTATGGATACCATGCTTTTCTCTCCATCCATCCATTGCTGGACAATTAAACCGATTTCATGTCTTGCCTATTGTGCATAGTGCTGCAATAAAGAGGAGAATGTGATACCTCTTGGGCATAGTGATTTTAATTCCTTGGGCTGTATACCCAGAAGTAGGATTACTGAGTCACATGTTACAGTTTCCATTTCCTGAGGAGATTTCATCCTATGTTCCACAAGACTATACTGAAATATGTGTCCCATCCACGATGAACATAAATTATCTTTCTCTACCTCCTCACCCATACTTACCTCTGGTCTTTTTGCCAACCTCAACTATAACAGATGTGAGGTGACATTATATTGTGGTTTTAACTTGCATCTCAATGCATGTTTCGCTCGGGATAATGTGATACCTCTGCATACACTTGGGTCTGTGTGTTCATTCTCTGAATGAATCCTTTCTCCCTGGCTAGACTGTGGCCAGAGCTAATCAGGAGAAAGATACCACAGCAATACTAAGCGGAACTCTGCAGGTGCGGTTCTGACAGTGACCTTCTGTCCATTTGTTCACAGGTGCTACTGAGAGGGAGCAGTGCGTCTGAGCCCCCGGGCTTCCTGGGGTACTGTCCTCAGGAGAACGTGCTGTGGCCCAGCCTGACCGTCGGGGAACACCTGCAGGTCTTTGCTGCCGTGAAAGGGCTGCGCAAGGGAGATGCTGAGGTGGCCATTGCACGGTACACGGGGAGCTGCGCCTGGCTGTTCTGTACCCCGGGGGCCAGGACAGAGTTGGGGGTGCCGATGACACTTCAGTTAGGCAACTCTAAACGCTGGCCCATTCGGAATTCAGTAGACTTACACAGTTTCTTTTTCTCTCTCTCTCTTTCTCTCCTTTGAAGCATGAAAAAGATAAAAGTACACATTCAAAGATAAAATGTGTTGAATGCATTTAAAATTTAGGTATGAGCAAGAAGGCACAAGAATTATTTGGACACCATGAGATGTCCTTGTAGTTTTATGAGATGCCAAATGGACGTCCCTGGGGCATCAGATCAGTTGTCACATTCGGAGCACCCACCCTCCCGGGGTGTTTCCAGAACCTCTCGTCTGGGCTCTGTTCCTGCACTCTTGCTCTCCCTGGGCCCACCCTCCCCTCACCCCCCACATCTTGGACCTGTGATGGTAAAGCTCTGCTGTGTCCCCTTCAGGCTGGTGGAGGCGCTCAAGCTTCAGGACCAGCTGCAGGCGCCCGTGAGGACCTTGTCAGAAGGAATAAAGAGGAAGGTATGCGAGGGCTTGGCAAGCCCTGTGTGCTCACCCACCGGTGCCAATGGGCTGCCCCTGTCCTTCCAGCTCTGCTTTGTGCTGAGTATCCTGGGAAACCCGTCAGTGGTGCTTCTGGACGAGCCTTCCACCGGGATGGACCCTGAGGGCCAGCAGCAGATATGGTGAGGAACCGAGCTGGTTCCTGTGGGAGATGTTTAGATTTTGTTGACGCTGTTAGACACGCACTGAAAAGCTTCCCTTCAAACTGTTTTGAAGTGTTGCAAATATTATCTATGTAATTAGGAATTAATACTTGGCCAGAAAAGTTCTTTCTGTGGTACTTTATTTTGAGGAAAAGTAAACTTTTCAGAGTTCTCATTGAGGAAAAGTAAGCTTTTCAGAATTCAGTACTCTTTCAGTGTTTAATTTGCTTGTTCAGCCTGGTATTGTAAAAGTTTTCTGTTGGTACAATAGCAAGTGACTAACAGAGAGCTTGCGGGTAGGGATCTAGTTGGCCTGGGAAGTTTGGGGTTTCTCAATGCTGCTGTTCAGACATTTTCTGTTTCTCTTTCTCAGCCATGAAGGTCCTGATGCTTTGGGCATGCACTCCCTTTTATCTGTCTTCTCATGTATGATTATCTTTGCTCAAACTTTCCATTCATGTATCCTTCTATCGAGTTTTTCCCCATGCTCTCCTTTAGTAACAGTCCCCAGTTTAGGGCTGGGCACGCGACACAGTAGGAGAGCACTTGCCTCACATGTGCTAGACCCTGGGTTTGAGTTCTACCCCTTCCAACAAAACCAAACCCAAGAAACTCACCAATATTCCTGCCCAAATGGATTGGCTCATGCTCACCCTGCCTGACTCCCTCTTGCCTCTAGATTTATTATTTCTCCTCTTCTGCCACGTGAAAAGTTCCTTTCCACCATTTGCAGATGAGCCAGAAGACTTCCATTAAGAGTACATTTTCTCTTGACGATGTAGGAAAGCAATCCGGGCCACCTTTCGAAACTCAGAGCGAGGCGCACTCCTGACCACCCACTACATGGCAGAGGCGGAGGCTGTGTGTGACCGCGTGGCCATCATGGTGTCCGGAAGGCTGCGGTGAGTGCCCAGCCTACACCTGAACTGCTACGAGAGCTGACAACACTTATGCCACTCCCTTCTGAAGTGGCGGGACGGTGGTTAATTAGCAGTTTTGAGCATATTTTTAGACATTCTTCCCTCATGTGTCTTGTCCACTTTCGATTCCTGCTTCTGCTCCAGGTGTATCGGTTCCATCCAACACCTGAAAAGCAAATTTGGCAAAGACTACCTGCTGGAAATGAAGGTGAGGACTCCCGCCCATGTGGAGCCCCTCCACACAGAGATCCTGAGGCTCTTCTCCCAGGCTGCTCGGCAGGAAAGGTAAAGCAGGTGTCAGCTTTCAATTTGTTAGCAAATACTCTCTCTCTCCTGACAGTTTTGCTTTGCCGTCCCTGGGGGCCACATTTAACCCGAAAGAAAACGACAAACAAAACAACAAAACAAAGTAAATACTGTATTCGTGGGACGCGGCAAGAAATAGAGGGCTGGGAATTTAGCTCAGTGGTGCCACCACCTGCCTCACAAGAGCAAGGACCTGAGTTAAATCCCCGGTACAAAAATAAAGAAATAGAATTCGTAGAGGGCAGTGTCACATGTGTTGTGGGCTTACAGTGTGCTAGGTGCTGCTCCTGACCTGTCATCTAGTCAGCATCCAGATTTTTTCAAGTAGGTACTAAGCCAGGCGTGGTGGTCCACGCCTGTAATCCCAGCCCTCAGGAGGCTGAGGCAGGAGGATCGCTGTGAATTCAAAACCAGCCTGGGTTACATAGTGAGTTCCAGGTCAGCCTCAACTACATAGTGAGAGCCTGTCTCAAAAAATTAAAACAACATAAAAAATGAAAGTAGATACTGTTATTCCAATGAATAACTTGGGTAATGAGCTGGTGTTTTTAGGGAATTCGCTAAGCGAATTTTATTTTATTTTTTTCAAACAAATTTTTTATGTTGGAATAGTTATAGATATACAGAAAAGTTGCATTTATAGTGCGGATTTCCTGTACAACTTTCACCTAGTTTTCCTTATTAACATCTTGCATAACTTTGGCTCACTTTTCAAAGCTAAGTAATTAACAGTGGTACAGTACTGTTAACTAAATTATAGATTCATTCAGATTTCACTACTTTTTCTATTAATGTCTTTTTCTATTTACAGAATCCTGGGCTGGGGATTTAGCTCAGTGGTGCAGTTGCCTGCCTTGCATCTGGAATAACACATTGGATTTAGAATATATTTTAAAGTTTTTTCAACCATTTGACAATAAATTACAGATAGCATGACACTTCACTTTTCAGGGTGGTAACGTGTATCTCCTCAGAACTAGGAGATTCTATGTAATCAAGATAGCTTTATGCCCAAGAAATCTAACATGATATAATAATATTAGATAAGTTTTCCAAATAAAGTTAGGGAAAAAATTTCCCATTTGAATCAACAGTGTGGAGGCTGGGATTTAGCTCAGCGGTTTGGTGGCCTGCCTCGCAAGCACAAGGACCGGAGTTCAATCCCTGGTACCAATACAAAGAAAAGAAAAGAAAAAAAGCGAATCAACAATGTTCTTTATACTTAAACCCCTCAAGAGCCAGTCAAAATTCAAATATTAGGTGTTCTGCTGATCTTTTTTAAAATTAGTACATGTTTTACTATACATAATAATTACATTCATTGTGGGGATTTGGTACTTTTTTTTTTTTTACTTCTCATCACTCTTCTTTCCCTCGTTCTTTCCTCAATATCTAGTTTCTCTTCCCATGTGCAGTAATTTTTCTCCCTGTTTCATAATATTTTTCTTTTTTTTTTGCTTTTTAGTTATACATTGGGTTCTTCATATAAGAGAAACAATGTAATATTTATGCTTACGTGTCTGGTTGCTTCATTTAACGTGGTTTCAAGGTGCATTTTACAACACATGACTCAAATTTATCATTCTTTATGACTGAGTCGCACTCTGTTGTGTATATTTACCATATTTTCTTTGCCAATTTATCTGTTAATGTATATATAGGTCATTTCCAAGAGTTAGCTATTATGCTCCTACATAGTGGATATATGTATTTATGCCCTTATATACATAAAGTCTTCAGCTTTTGGGGGAAGATTCCTAGAAGGAGAATAACTGTACCAAATAGAATTTCTGCTTTCAGTTTATTGATTAATCTACCTACTGACATCCCTAGTGGTTGAACTAGTTTACATTCTAAGCAACATGTAGAAAGATACCTTTTTCCCTACAGCCTTGTCAGCATTTGTTATTTGATTTCCTGCTTGTTTTTTGTTGTTGTTGTTGTTGTTGTTGTTTATTCCTGTTGCATAGAGTATACTTTTTCATCCTTTAATTTTTAGTGTATGAATTACTTTTTGGATTAAATGTGTCTCTGGTATGTAGCATTACCACTAAGTTTTGTTTCTTTGATCAAATTTGCTGATCTGTGTCTTTTGATTGGGTAGTTGTGACCATTCGCAATGAGAGTCATTATTGAAAGGCATTGACTTGTTGCTATTTTGTTTTTCTTTTCTTCCTGTTGCTGATTCCTTTATTTCTCACTTTTGCCTGACTGCTCACCCTGCTTGATGTTTTCATTCCATCATATATTTTGACTATATACTCTGTCTAGGATGTCCTGGAGAATTTTATACCATACTAGTTTGGGGGTTAGCAATTTCTTAAGGTATTCTTTGTCATGATAAGTGCTTATTCCTCCATCAATTCTGGAACAGTTTTGCAGGATATATTTGTCTGAGCTGATATTTTTTTTTCTTAGTTTGAAACACTTCACTTAAACTTCTCCTGGCCTTTGGGGTTTAGGTTGAGATGTCTGGTGTAATTCTAAAGCCTTTATCTTTATAAGTGATTTGCTGTGCTCCTCTAATAACTTTAAAGGTTCTATCCTGTGTTGGACTTCTGGAATTTTGACTGTCAGTTTTCATAGATAACTGTTTTCTGGCCATGGCTCTCTGGGATTCTATGTGCCTTGTTTACTTACATGTTGAATTCTTTCTTACTAGTGAAGTTTTATGCTGACTTCTGTAAACATTACTTAAGCCATCTGTGCTGTTCTCTGACCTTTCTGTAATTCCAATTAATCTCAGGTTAATCTTTTTTGCGTCACTTGGTAGCAGTTGGATTCATTTCCCATGATCCACTGTGTGTTTTTTAAAGGTATCTCTGAGTGTATGCTCCTGTGCACCAGTCCAATCTTCTAATTCTGAAACTTTCTTCTCACACTGATCGCTTCTGTTTCCTATACTTTCATTAGAATTCTTTATCTCCTGTATTTCTGTTTGGTACATTTTCATGGACTTTAATTCTTTGTTGAGTTGATCATTCATGTTTTGAATCATTTTAATTAGTTCTGATAGTTTTTTAAAAATAGTATCTTCTTGAAGTTCATTGACAATTTTGTTTATTAAATCTATTATCGCTTTAGTTATATCACACTGGTCTATTATTTCCTCCTCATTGAGGCCCATGGATCTCCTTTAAGGGAGTTGGGAGGCATTGTATCAGTTTTTCTTCTCATGGTGTGTGTGTGTGTGTGTGTGTGTGTGTGTGTGTGTGTGTGTGTTTTGAGGGTTAAGGATCAGTTAGAATAAAAAGACTTTATTTTGTGTGTGTGTGTGTGTGTGTGTGTGTGTGTGTTTTGAGGGTTAAGGATAAGTTAGAATAGAAAGACTTTATCTATTGCTATTGTGGAGGTCACTCTAGTTAGTGTCTATTTTCAAGTGATGTGTTCTTGGTTTTGTTTTGTTTGAATGTTCATCTACCTCTTTAACCTACTCCACTTAGTAAGATCAGACCTGGTCACTGTCTAGCAAAGAGAGAATCTCTACTAGTTAAAACATTGTCAACAGATCCAAACATACATCAATCATATTCATTAAATGTATAAATCATATATATTTTTACGATTTCATTCTTTTATTATTGCTCCTTTACTGACTGAATTCTACTGGTGCCAACAGACTAAGATGTGGCGGGTAGGGAGAGAAAAAAAAAGAGGAAAAAGAAAGGGTTAAGTCAGTAAAAACAGAGTAAACGAAGAGAAATATCAAAAGGCAAACAATAGGAGATCAGACTCTGTTGGAATTATTTTTATAGCTTGAGTAAAGAGTGAGTGTTGTACCTGAAGCCTGAGGAAAGCTGTGAGATTGTCAGAGCCTGTTACTTTGTTGGGAGTTAGTTTATGGTTTGATGCTCTATGAACGATTTGGGGGAGGGTTATCTTGACGTGGCCACGACACATACTATTGAAATTAAAGCACCAGTTCATTTTTGCACACGTGCAGACACCATATCTATATTTTTCTATATCTATATCTGTATCTCCAAGCTATCTCAGATGAGAGGAAGAAAGGAAGGGAAGATAAAGAGATAAGAAAGAGTCACAGAAGAAAAAATAAGAGGAGAAAAATGAAAACAGTAATAAAAAAGAGGGTAGAAGAAAAATTTTAAAACTCATATACATTTTTAAAAGCACAAAATCAAAGCATCCTCGTAGACCCATTTACATTGCAGCTTGAGTTCAACTGTAGGTGCACAACTTGCTTCTCCCTCTCCAAACTTCTGCCAAAGGCTTTTCGCTCCACACTGCTTTTCCTGCACAGCAAATCCCACATTCACCTCGTGTTTTCCCTCCGGGTGGCTTCCGTCTGGCACGTCCCAGACACCTCCAGGCACAGACTCCACTCTCTGTGTTTCCATCCCCAGTCATTCCTTAGACCATTTCCACAAAGTGTCACTGTCTCACCTGTGACTTGGAAAAAGTCCCAGGACTCCTTGCTTGCAGCAGTTCCTTGAGGCGGGTTTCTGGGGCTCCCCTGTGGGCGTTTGCTAGTGAGTTATGAGATGTCCTGTAAGCACAATACTCCAGTGTACGGGGATGGAATGGGCAAGTAATTTTTTCTGAGTCACTCTAGCTGCTTCTTTCACCCCAGAATCCTACCCTTCTCAGACACTGCTTGCTTTTGCAGCCCTGAAGCCAATTTTTCCTTGCTCAAATTCTGACCTTTAATCAGAGCGGCACCATTGTCTTCAAATTCCCCAGAACTTGCTGCTGGTGTCCTCTCACACACCGTTCTGGCTTTTAATTTCTCTGATGCTCTGGTTTGCGAATATCACACTGGCTTTACTTCTCTTCCCCATGGGAAGGGCAGAGTAATCGGGCGACTACTCCATCAGCCACGCCACCTCTGAAATGCTGATTCCCTCCTTCCGGAGGGAGATCCTCTCCCAAGGTGATGTCTAGGCCATTCCTGGGTTGTAAGGGAGGCTGCGATGGGCTTCCATTTCTAACCCCTCCCGATGCTGGATTTGGGTCCAGTGAGTTTCTCCTTTTGATTACTTTCCTAAATTTGGTTTTTCAGCTGTCCCCCTGCTTTCCTCCTGTGAGTGTAACAGAGTCTCTCTCCCTCACTGCTGCTACCTAGCTGGCCATGATGATCTCCCAGTAAGCAGATTTTATTAATATTATTATGAATAAAAGCTCCATACTAAAAAGATGAAGTCATAGATTGGAGGTGGCTGATGGTAAAACTAGACTGTAGCCCTTAATTTTATTCTAGATTCATAATTACCCTGATTTTATATAAAAGTTCATGGATGGCATGCTCCTTGGAAAAATTATAAATATTTCCCCCTGGAATTTTCCATATAATACACACAAACTATGAATTACAGAGGGAAAAATCAGAACAATGAAAGAAATAATTCAGAACAGCAAGAGCTATTTATTTTTCAGGGCGTTATCTAAAACCTGTGCAGTATGTTACTAAATTTGTTTCCCAAGCTTCTAGTAATTAATGGGAACAAAGTAATTGTGGGCAGGGTTAACTGTTCCATAAATGCAAGAAAATAAATCCTTTGAAATGGAGTCACATTCCAATTGTTTCTGATCAGTGAGGAGACTGACATCAACCCAAGTAGCAACTGTTGACCATAAGGCCCTCCTGACCAGCACGTGGTGCCTCATTCCTGAAGACGTCTGCTTTGACCTCAGAGACCCTTTTGCTTTCTCCCACATTCGGAACACAGCTTTATTTGAGGGAGGGAAGGGGCTGAATGAGTGGATGGCTTTGTACGGAAGGAATCTACTGTATTTGGAAACTTTAGGAAATTATCGGATGGGTGAGAACCCTAAGCTCCCTCTTGGGGGTGGGCGGCAAAAGCAAGATTTAAAATGTCACTGACCTGGGCCTACATTGTCCCCATCGAGGAGGCCGAGACACTAAACTGGGGCATGGTATGCAGTGCATTCGATATGCCTTCCTTGTCACCTGGCTTTCACTCTGTGATTTTGCTCTCAGAGTTCCTAGCATGACAAGCACTCTCATTGATGGGAATTTAAAAAGACAGAGCATTTTCCATAGACTTTGGTCAGGTTACAGTGATGGCCAGCACGGTCAGAGACCAACTCGTTCTCCTCTCCTCCCAGGTACTCTTCGCTGATGGTCTATAAATTGCCAGTAGAAGATGTGCAACCTTTATCACAGGCCTTCTTCAAATTAGAGACAGGTAAGAGAGGCCAGTTTGAGTGAAACTGAGGAACTGTTAATTCCCAAACAGAATACCTGTAGAAATGACCAACTGAACTTGGATAAAACTGTGCTAAATCTTGATGTTAAAAGAGGCAAGAAACCAATGAGGTGAACAGGTTATGTAAGCGTAGTTGTATATGAAATGGCGTAATGGGTGGTTTTCAATTTTTACTTAGTATTTGTTGTATTTTTGGCACATAACATAGGACAAGATTAGACGACATTTACTATACAGTGAAGTGGTTATAGGCTTTTAGATCACAGATACACACTCACTGCAGACACCATATTTAAGGCTTATACTTTGCAGTGCGTATTACGGAATTGGGCAAAGATCAAGAAGCAGACCTACCGCATATCCAGCAATAACCCACTCTCGACTGGTGGCTTCCCTTTGAACTGAAGTACACTGCTTTAGTCCCTCCTAGCAGTTTGTTTCATTGCTCCAATGTCTCAGTGATGTCTTTGCTTGTTTGCTACCTGACTTAAGGAAGAAGTTCTCACCATCTGGCTCTAGAAGTATCTCTTACCCCTGTTGACAGCAGCCAAGGCCATCCTGATACATCTTTCCAATCCTCAGCTGAGCACCTCCACTCCCCAGGCCGTGTGATCACTAACACCTTGACATTGGAGCCATTATTAGCCTGGGACATTGGGGTCATAGTTCTGCCAAAAGCCCGTCTGCTGGGCTGTTATGCAGACTCTAACTGTTCTTCCCAGTTTAACTTGGTCAACCAGAAGAATGCCCAGCCTTGTGAGGGACAGGTTGCTGTGATTTCTAGAAAAGCCCTAGGAAGACATCTTTCCTTGAAAAAAAAAAGCACCGGTGTCTTCTCTTTGGTACGCTCATGCTGTTAATTTCAAAATGCCCCTCATTTTCACAATCTGTTCCTGTGTCAAGGCTGCTCAATCACAGCTCAGAAGCAGAGAAGGAAGCCTTCTCAGCAGAGTTTCCTAAAGCAGATCTCTAAAGCTCTATAATCTCACACAGGTGTGGCCCTCTCCTAACCTAAGCGAACATGTGTGCATATTTAAACCGTATAACGTGCCCCTCCTAGGAACGTTTGTCCCATCACTCAGCACCGCTGTTTTCATTTGCTGTTTGTTCTTTACAATGATTCCGTCGACCTCCTTTAAAATATGTAAATCTCTGATGTCTCTTCACCTCTGCGCAGTGAAACAGAGCTTCGACGTGGAGGAGTACAGCCTCTCGCAGTCCACCCTGGAGCAGGTGAGGCAGTTTCCATCGTTTGATTTCATCCAAGGGATATAAACAGAGACCGTCAGATCCCTGTGCTTCGTACTCACTCGGCGCTGTGGAAGACAGCGTGACATCCGTCTCTCTTCTTTTCTCCTTCCTCCCTTTTAGGTTTTCCTGGAGCTCTCCAAGGAGCAGGAGCTGGATGATTTTGAGGAGGAACTGGATCCGTCCGTGAAGTGGAAACTCCTCCCACAGGATGAGCCTTGAAGCTCCAGATATCCGTTCTTTGTTTATGCTCGTTACTCTTTTATAGCAACAATAGGCCTTATCTCGGATATAGCACAAAATACTTCTGAAACTGTGGTAACCTTTTCTCCATCACGTTACTCATGCTGGGGTGGGTGGGGACAGTCAGTGAGGCCAGGTACGCAGCCAGGTACTAACAAGCACGTCCCGTTTCACACAGTGTTAAATTAAAAGAGCACTTAGGGTGATTTGTTTGCATGGCTGAGACTGCTTGCTTTTTTTTCCCTGAACTTCACAGCATTGACTATTTTATCTTTTCGATTAGGTAGAATTAAGATGTAATATTAACTGGAGGGGAAGGAGAACGAAGTGATTGCCCAGCAGCATGGTTCTTGTTTCTTGTAATTCACTATTCAAGGGTACTCAATTGCCTGACTCCTTTTCTGTCATTTTAACACTCTACGTTGTAGAGTGTTTGGTCTTTTGTGACTAAAAAGGGAATTTAAAATGTGTTAAGGTAAACACAAAAAGGATTTGAAGGGTCAAGCTGGTGAACATTTTCCAGTATATATTTTACATACAAATTAAATATCGGATGGTTTCTCTGATGTGAAAAACCCAACATATAAATAACATAAAGAGAAAAATAAAAGATAAATGACAAGAAACAGGGAGGGGGTCTTTGTGGAGAAGGGAAGGGGATCTGGGAGGAAAGTGAGGCTTGGGAAGCATAAAGAATGAAGATGTAAAGTAACCGTGTACCACAGCCCTGCAACAAGCACATTTTTGTTGTTGTTGTTGTTTTTCTTTTTTTGGTACCAGGGATTGAACTCGGGTCCTTGCGCTTGCAAGGCAGGTCACCGAACCGCTGAGCTAAATCCCCAGCCAGTAAAATGAGCATATTTATTATGGATTTCAGGTGTATGCTGTTAAAGTATTTTTAGAGAGATATATTTCTGATTTTGTGTGTTTTGATCATATAAGGGTACTCTTTGAGGCACTAAATATCATAATTCTAATTTACATTGAACTCGGGTCCTTGCGCTTGCAAGGCAGGTCACCGAACCGCTGAGCTAAATCCCCAGCCAGTAAAATGAGCATATTTATTATGGATTTCAGGTGTATGCTGTTAAAGTATTTTTAGAGAGATATATTTCTGATTTTGTGTGTTTTGATCATATAAGGGTACTCTTTGAGGCACTAAATATCATAATTCTAATTTACTGTATCTCCATACATTATGACCTGTCCAACTTGTCACCCTGAAGCATCTGAAAACCAGCACGATAATCTGTACTCGGGTTTAGGTGATTTTTTTTGTTGTTGTCATTACCACCATGATTGTTATTAGCTAACTGAACATCTGAAGACAGTTATGCAAAAAACAAAACAAAAACCCTGCACTTTGACTTCAAAAAACAACTACCCTCAACCTAAGAGAAAATTCACATGGAAACTTAAGCAGTGAGATCCAGATTATTATTTTTAAGGAGACACAAGCAGGGGTTCTATTTAACTTTAATAAGTTACAAATGAGTAGATATAAGTCAGCACAATAATGATAACGTTTCATGTTACTTAAATGAGTACTGCAATGAAGCCCTTGCAATGAGCCAAGTTCAAAAAAACACACTTATCACTTTATTAGAAGGCTCACCTTCTAAATCACACATGACTTTCTAAGACTTGGTTGAGTTATACTGTTAACCTTCTATTAGACTCAGCAAACATTTTAGTGGATATCATGATTTAGAGTCAAAATGCCCCCAAAGCCTCTTGTGCTTGTAGGCAGGGCTTTTGAAAGATGACTGGATAATGGGCTGACTAGCAGTGGAGGTAGGGTCTGGTGGGAAGAGGCGGATCACTGTGGATGTGGCCAAAAGGGTCTTTCTCTCTTCCTGGCTCCTCCCATGATTCTCTCTGTTTCCTGTCAGTCCAGTCACACAAGTAGCTCTTCTTGACCATCAGCCTCTCTGCCTTGCCATCCTGCCTTGGAGCCAGCCACTACAGACTGTAACTGTGAGCTAAAAATAAAACAACAATAACGAAAACTTTCTGCTTTAAGTTGTAGACTCAGGTTTTATGTCCTAGCTACAAGAAAATCTTAGTTAAGACATTGGGAGCTTTCAAATGACCTCGTGTTAATGCTGTATTATGGGAGTTGGCCAAGAGATGCATATATCATCTTAGCGTTTCGAGAGTACATTCTCAAAACTAAAAAAATGAAAAACAGTGAAAGTGTTCCAAGAAGAGGATTTATATCCAACGTGCTTATAAAATAAACTGAAACAATAAACTTAGGCAGACAGAATTTCAGAACTATGATAATTTCAGAAGCATAGTAGGATAATGGCAACAGCATCAAAGAATACATATCATCTGCTAGATTCTACACATATTCTGGTTATTTCATGCAGGCTTCATAATAACATAATTATGTACAATTCAATAATTATTTGTTATGTGAAATATGTCACTGTAAGAAGCAAAATTTCTGAAATGGCCCACTGAAGGTGCTTCCTCCCCTAGTTTTGGTCCCTGTGGCTATGATACGTTATTGTTCCATTGTGTCTGTTTTGTTGAGTAACACACATTGTGTTAACAGGAAAAGACTTTTTTGGTAATGGGCATGAATAGGTCAGGTATCTGATTTAATAGTCTCATCTGATAACAAAGAAAGCTTTTTCCAGATAGTCAAAGAAGAGGAAGTGATAGAGTTTTAAAATATGAGTAGTTTTTACTTTGTGCCTGTCTTGGGAGATGGAGAGGCCATAGGAGAAGGACTGTGGGTGCCCTGTATACCATAGTTGCAAGGGGCTAAACCAAAGGAGAAAAACTAAATGACCACTAAATACTTTATAGTATTAACATGCTTAAATTATTGATATTTTGGGGTTGTTTATTATACCAGATAGTATTGACTCATACAGGAGTGTGTGTCAGGAAAAGTATGACAGCAAAAACCTATAAGAAGTCTTCCTCATACAAAACTACTGATGCAATTGCCAACGACTTTTGAACTAACCCAAGTGGTTTGGCCCCAGTCCTTGCATGTAGCAGAATGTTGCAGGTGTTACCAATTACTGTTATCTTGTGGGTTTATCTGTGTTATTTCTCTGGATAGTCATACATTCTTCAGGGTTGTCTACCTGCACTGTTTCATCCCCGGTGTCCTAGCCAAGAGAGTATCTTAGCTGTTATAGATATCAATATACATAGTTTTCTTGTTTTGATGCATTGATTTATAAACACTGCAGTTTTGAAATGAAGAGGTTTAAATTTTTGAGTTAAAATTGCTATTTTGAAACGGAAACCCTCATTGCAAAATGGAAGAAATATTCTACTGTCTCTTCACAACCCTTCTTTGGGTCCAACCCAAACTAAGAAACCATGCTCTCAGATGGGTGTGCGCTTCATTGTATTATAAAAACCTGGAAATAAATGTCTTAACCTATTATAAAAAGTTATATTTGCCTGGATGTTTGGAGCATTTCAAGTAGAAAGTAAAAATAATTGTATGAGGTCTTAAATAAAAATATAATTATTATGAATAAATATTTTTAGTGCTACTTTAGCCTCATCTGAGATGTGAGTTTTTCAACAATGGAATTCTTGACACTGACATTTTGAGTGACACAGTTTGCTCGATATTTGACTCTTTTCTCATTATTTTCAAACTCTGTCCTAGTAATTCATAGCATCCTTCATTTACATTATCAAGAGAGAACGGAGAGTCTCCAAGCCCATACCTTGATCTGCCCTCCAAAAAATGCTAATGTCATTCTTTTTTCATTTTAGTCACCTAAAATACTTCTTGGTGAAATTTTTACCTTCCAGCTATTATTTTCCACCACACTTGTCCCAAACTTCCAAACCAGAATACTGAAATTATCTACTTTTCTATTTGTAAGGCTGAACATTGCCAGAAAAAAATGCGTTCTCTTGTTTACCAATGCTATAAAACTGGGTGAATGTGTATATAATTTATATTCTTTATACAGTGTGAAATTGATACTCTTGGGGAGTGAGTTTATGTGCAGAAATCAAGCTCTGTCTCTGCCTAGACACTTGACATCACTTTTGGATGCTCTAACACCTAACCAAATGACCCAATGCTCCAGCTCACACTCTTGAGGAAGGAGATCAGGGTGTGGCAAACCGACTGAGCAAAGGAGCCTGCCAGGACATGAGCAGAAAAACAGATCCTATGGGAAAGTCCTAACTTCAGTTCTTTGCATGAGAACTCACACAAATTTTTGATAGGATGATTTAGACCTGATGTCAGTCCAAGGAGTGGGAGATACAAAAGATGGTTACCATTAATCTCTGAGCCAAGGTTCTCTCTCACGGTGGTCCTCTCCCACCCAGTAGAGTATTCCGCTTTTCCTACTTTTATTTGGCTCACACTCACCCTGAAGAGCATGTTTATTCTATTACTTGTAATAAATGTCAAATCTCACTACCCTTTGTTCTTGTCTTGACTAGTTTTTGTTCAAATCAAGAAGAATGTAGGAAAAAAGTCTCTGAAAGGGGTCCCTAGCACCACAACTTGGTAACACTTGGGTATCTTATGTCCACAGATTTTTTTCATTTCTAATAAATCTTTTGCCATTTAGTTTTTTACTTTTTAAATTTTTTTCTTTCACACATGTTTGCAATGCATAATGATCACATTTGTCATGGGGAATTTGTACATCTACATAACACATCTTAATTGTTTCTTTTTTAATTTCCTTCCCCTCTGCTTCCCTCCCTCCAACCCTACTTCTGTTCCTTATTTGCAAAAGCTCTATTTCCAAGTTTTCCTTCAATTTTTTAATTCACTGTTTATTGATACATTTTAGGTACACAATAGGATGACATTCATCACTGGGAATTTGTACCTTTACACAATATATCTTGGTTCTTATTTTTCCCCCATTCCCTTGCCCTCCTTTCAAACCCTCCACCCCTCCCTATTTACAAAGTCTTTGTTTCCATTTTTTTCTTATATTTTTTCCTTTCTCTTCTTACCTTTCCTGTACGTCTTCCATTTCCTTTTCCCCTTCCCACTTGGATCTTTTCTTCCCGTTTCCCATTATCTGTTATACATTTTGATCCTTATTTACACTTTTAGTTTCTCACACCAGAGAAACTATTCAGTACTTACACACGTGTGTGCTATTTATTTTACTTAAGAGTATGGCCTCAGTGTGCATCCATTTAGTTGTACATGTCTTTAGTTTCTCATTCTTTATGGCTGAGAAGTATTCCATTTTATAAAAAGCCATATCTTCTCTATCCGGTCTCAAGTTGATGGACATTTGGGCTGTTTCCAAGATTTAGCTGTTACAAACTGTGCCACTATAAACATGGGTACGCATATATCGCTATGGTATGATGCTTTTAATTCTTTTGAGATGATATTGAGCAAGGCAATAGCTGGGTAAAATGGGACCTCTAATCCTAGTTGTCTGAGGTATCTTCAGATTGATTTCCACAGTGGTTGCACCAGTCTGCAATCCCAGCAACAGGGGAAAAGTTTTCTTTTTTCTCCACGACCCTGCCAGCATTTGTTATTGGTTAATTTCTTGATAGTGACCCTTCTTTCTGGAATGAGGTGGAATCTCAATATTGTTTTCATTTGCATCTCTCTGATGACCAGTGAGGTTGAACATTTTTTAATATGTTTATTTGGTGTTTATAATTCTTTGAAAAATGTCTGTTTATTTCAGATGTCCATTTTTGGATTGGGTGATTAAATTGGGGGGGGTCTGATTTTTTTAACGAGGCCTTTGCCTCTATGTTCAGTAGTAAGATTGGCCTATAGTTTTGTTTTTCAGTTGGGTCTTTTTCTGCTTTGGGGATCAAGGTGATGCTTCCTTCCAAGAATATATTTGGGCGTATTGCTTCCCTTTCAATTTCATTCAAGAGTTTAAATGGTAAATGTCTTGTAGAATTCAGAAGTGATGCCCTTAGAATCTGAGCTTTTCATCATTGTTAAGTTTTTAATTATGTTTTCAATTTCATTAATGGTATTGGGTTGTTTAGAATTTTTAGGTCTTCTTTGTTCAATTTTGGTAATTCTTATGTATCTAGAAATCTCTCTGTTTCTTCTGTGTTTTCCATCTCACAGTAGATACTGATGATCCCCTGGCTTTCTTCTGGGTACATTGTGATTTCTGCTTTGCTTAAAATACTTCACTCCAGGCTTTTCTTGACATGAGGGCTTATGTTGAGAAGTCTGTTGTGATTCTGATGGTATTTCCTTTATATGTGAATTGCTTGTTTTCTCTAAATGCTTATCATATTTTGTTCTTCAGTTGGGTTCTGGAATCTTGACTATTTATATGCCTAGGCATAGATTTTTTTTTTTTAATCAGAGTCCTATATGCCTCACTTATCTGTATGTCAATTCTTTTCCCCTGCTTGGGAAGTCTTCTGCCATTATTTCTGTGAACATTTTTTTAAATCTAATTTGCAGAATCTTATGTTTCTTCATTGACTCTGTCTATCTCTGACTAGTCTTTAGGTCTTTGATCAAATGTCTCCTCTTCAAAATCCCTTCCCTGACTACCCAACCTAAAGTAGATGTCAGTAGTTCTATATTTGCCCTGATTTATTCTCCTGAAATTATTTCATTTGTTTGTTTTTGTAGCTGACCTGTCTTTCTGAAATTAAATTCAATTTTCATGCACACAGAATTTTCATCTGTGTTTTTAGCCATTGTTTTGCCCAAAGTCTGGAACAATGTTCAGTTCATAGTGCACACCATAACAAGAGTACTGAATTAACTAATTAGCTAAGTAAAAAATCTACTTTCCTCTATCATAGTTCTTCATACAGTGAAAGATGATCATCTGTGACTGTAATCTGTCTTCTATTAGACAGTCAGTTTCTTGGGGAATCAGGTATTGGGATATTTATCTTTGCACTGTCAGAACCTAATGCAGACAGATGTTCAGTAAGTGTGAAATGACTATCCCCACACAGTAGAAAATGACTGAACACAAAAACAAAAGATCGTCAAGGGCAAGTGGTTCTTACTCCAGAACAAGTGCTAGGATTACAGGCATGCGCCACCATGCCCAGCTTTATTTTCTTATTTAAAGGGACCTTGGATTTGTAAAAACTGAGAAACACAGATTGAGGGGTTTGCTTATTCCTTATTATCTGCTCCCTTGAGAATATTGTCAGGATCAGATGCAAAAAGTATAATGGGTTATTCAATAGATTCTGGTTGCCTCATATAATATTTATTTCTCTAAGCTCAAAAGTGAAAGGATTTTAAAAAGAAAATAATTGAATTTTTAAATGTAATGTTCTTATCCTTTATTTATAACCTCTCATATTGAAATAAGGAAGATAAGATAGCTTATAATTAAAAAAGAAAAGGACAACCATACTATTAGAGCAAGGGTAAAAGAAGAGAAATCAGAGCAACAAAGCCTATAAAACACATATGAGAGTGAGAAGGGAAGATATAAAATTAGGTTCATGGAAAATGATATTTTTATTTCTACAAATGGTTTGAAAAGGGGAACAGAGTAACTTTTCATCATTAAAAATGGCTCAGATGTATTTCAAATGAGTTAGCCCAATTTGGCCCACAGATTTCACAATAAAACACTCCAAATGCTGCAGCTGCTAAAGGCCCCTGGGGAAGACTCATGTACCCATCTAGAGCACCCCATAAAGCAAAGGGGAAATGAAGAATGGTCCTTGTGTGCAGATAAGAAAATAACTTCATAACTATGACGTTCTATCAAGAATAATTTTATTTTTCTTCTGTAAAAAGACAAACACACATGTATGAGAACTTAAATTTATTTCTCTTATTTCTCAGAGTAATTACAAGACAGTTCCCCACAAAAGCAGCATGAGCTCAGGTAAATCCTCTCCGTATGGAACAAGTACAGTACTAGATTAAAAGTGTTAAAAAGAACCATTCCAAGGGATGGAAAGGGCCTCCAAAAAGATGAAGATCTCACGAAGGTCTTCCCCTGAGAAAATGGTTACCATATGTGGGTGAACAGAGAAGTGCACGGACTCCTACCTGAGTGTGTTCTTGTCACTTCGAAACACAGTCCGAATGCAGAACCTGCAGCAAGCCTTACAGAGGCAGAAAGAGGTGGGAACTTGCTCTGGGGCCAGTGGCAAAGGTACAGCATCAGCTCCACCCTTTAATGTGAGGAGCTCACTTAAAGGCACTAAGCAAAGCAGCTAGAAATTGAATACACATAGCCTAGAAGTTGACAGACCACAGAAATGCTGAGAAAATAACATCTCCACACATGCCTGTTTATAAATCTATGCATACACAGGGCATACACATGAGCACTGGAAAAAATGTGAAGGCTAAGAGATACCTGAGGATTTCCCAGGTCTTGAATGCGTTTCTCTACTCACACAGCACAGGCTGCAGGCGAAACCCTGCCAGGCTCAAAGTGATGGAGCACAACCTCTGCCCAAATTGCTGTCTGACCTCCAGAGTCAGAAGATACTGGAGAGACCTGTATCTGCCCTATCTAATGACCCACTGCCAAGGGGTTTCCTCACTTCCCTACTCCAGCACAAGCTTGGTTTAACACAATATGTTTTGGGGGCACTAGAAGACAAGGGACAAAAATAGCTTATTTTGAAACATGGCTGCTAAGCATCAGGAGCTAAGAGAAGGGAAGTGATGGGCACTTACCATATAGAATGTGCCCAATACAGACACACAGAACGTCAACACATGGCTCTCACAGAACAGCATGTGGTACAGAAATGTGCCCTTGCCTGTGAGGAAGAGAAAAACGCAAGAGTTGGGGCTGGAGGTGTAGATCAATGATAAAGCACCTTTCTAGAAGGTGTAAGGTCCTGAGTTCAGTCCCCCAGCCGAGAGTCAGAGTCACCAGCAAGAGTCAGTGGGCCTCCTGCAAACTTTTTCATCAAAAAGTGTAATTCATTTAAAAAGGACTGGGTAAAGATAATTTATGCTGAGCATTTTGTTTCCTTTTCTCTGCCAGCTTTCTTTGGAGGTAAGCCAGCTGGTTTCTATAATGTTCCATTGATTCACACATACATACCTTTCTGTCACTACCAGAAACTCAAAAAGAGCCTCATTTATAAGCCCGAATTTCAAGGTATTGCTTTGTGGCCAACAGAACAATCTTTGGGACCACAGTTAAAGGCTTTGCTGTAAGCATGTTGGAGAGCTCACAGAAATACTGGGAAAGATAAAGACCTTGTCTCAGAATGTGGTCAGGAACCAGGAGAAGTTGGGTGACAGGAAAATACAGCTAATGTCACACTTCAGGGACTCTCTTTCAGGGTCACAGTGCCAGGACCACTACTGCAGGATTGTTGATGTCAGCAGCCTTGGACACAGACACTGAATTTTTTTTTTTTTGTAGTTTATTGGTATAATCTAGGTATACAATACGGTTACATTCATTATTGGGATCCTGTACCTTTACATGATAGGTCTTGATTCTCATCTTTTCCCCTTGTCCCTGCCCTCCCTTCGCCCCCTCCTCCCCTCCCCATTTGCAAACACTTTATTTCCATTTTTTCAGTTTCTCATATTTTTTCCTCTCCCTTATTACCTTTCCCCCACCCTTGCCACTTTTCCTACACCTTTAGCTCTTTACTTCCTATTTCACATTATTAATTATCTTATTAGGCTCTTATGTACTATTATAGTTTTTCACACCAGAGAAACTATTTGGTATTTCAGTTAAAGAAATCTCTGTATGAACATTAAAAATAGGGAATCCTAAAATAAAACTAAAAAGGAAAGTAAGAGAAAAGGCAATGATGTAAAATTAAAATAATCTTTAATTCTGAAGATGAAAATGGTCCCTGAACATATTTAAATTGCTTCTTGCTCTTGTAGTCTTATATTATTCTTTTTTCATTATTTAGAGAGTAATTTATTAGTTTCTGTAATTAAACCCATGTAGATATGACCTTACATATTTAAAACAGTGCATTACCTCTGTACAAATGGAAAAAAATTTAGCATTTCTAGACCAATATGGCTGTTAATTTCTGTACAATGCCAACTCAACACAGTAAATTGGGATAACTTTTTCCAAAGTTGACAACACAGTTAAAGTTTCCAAAAATTCAAATTATATATATAAAGACCAATAATAGCAGTATGTTATGCATCAATAGCAGCAACAGCTTTTCCAGGTTCTGCAGTCATCTGAACAAAATTATAGACATTCAGCACATTGCATTAAAAAAACAAAAACAAAAAAACAAAGAAAAGAATAATACTCAAAAAACAGCAAAGTTCTGTTGCTGTTGTGGTACCTGGCACCATTTTTTTTATTAGCATCTTAATCATCATCTGGAAAGAGAACGTTCTAGAGTAACATCATTAAAAATAGCTCTGATAAAGCATGGTCACTACTACGTATCATAAAGCAGGTACCAGATATTTTACATTCACAGAGGTATGATACAGTACTGTCCTACATCTATAATACTAGAATCAGTTTTGGTTTGAAATTTACTTTGTCTACAAATAAGATTGCTACCCCTGCTTTTTTACGGGCTCCTGTCACATGGAGAATTGTTTTCTATCTTTTCACTTTCAGTCTATGGGCTTCTTTTTACACTAGGTGTATACAACATATTGTTGGATTTTGCTTCTTATTCCATTCTGCCAGTCTATTTCTCTTGATTGGTGAGTTGAGGCCATTGACGTTGATGGTTGTATCTGATATGTACTGACTTATTATTGACATGTTATTGGCCTTTTGTTGACTCTTTTTACTTTTTCACCTTCTCCTTTTAATTTCTTGCCTTGCCTATTTGATTTGCTCTGTTGGGCCTCATGGTGTTGCTGCCTTGATTGTCTTCTTCTAGGATCTTGTTTAGAATTCCTTGTAGTGCTGGTTTGGTATTCATGTAGTTTCTCAGGTGTTCTTTGTCGTGGAAGTGTCTTATTTCCCCCTCCATTTTGAAAGAGAGTTTTGGAGGCTACATCAGTCTAGGTTGGAGTTTGTTCTCTTTTAGTACTTGAAATATCTCACTCCAGGCTCTCCTTGCCCTAAGGGTTTGTGTTGAAAAGTCTGCTGTGATTCTGATGGGCTTTCCTTTGCATGTGATTTGTTTCTTTTCTCTTACTGCTTGTAGTATTTTATTCTTCTGTTGGGTTTCTGGGATCTTGATTATTATATGTCTAGGTGTAGATTTTTTTTTTTGATTGTGGCTAGTTGGGGTCCTATAGGCCTCACTTATCTGAATGTCAAATTCTTCCCCTCTGTTTGGGAAGTTTTCTGTCATTAATTCTGTGAACAGCTTTTTTAAGTCATTTGTATTTTCTCCTGCTACTTCATGGATTCCTATCAGTCTTATGTTATTCTTCTTTGTATCATCTAGGAGTTGTTGGATCAATTTCTCATGATCCCCTACTGTTTTTAAGAGACCTCTCTTTTTTCACAGTCACTGACTGCAATCTTATCTTCTATATCTGAGATTCTATCTTCACATTGTTTTATTCTATTGCATACACTTTCAATGGAATGTTTAATCTCCTGGACATCTGTTTGAATCTGTTTTATGGATTCCGTTTCTTTCCTATTATTGGGAGTTTATTGTTTCCATTTCTTTCTTATGCTGGGCCTTCATGGCTTCTATCGTGGTCCTGAGCTCATCTAGTTTTTTGTCAGTTTCTGTTCTAGAGTCTCGAAACACGACTTTCATTTTGCTCACCATCTCTATGGTTATCTGGGAAATTATTTCTGTTTTGAATTTTTCTAGAGCCTGATTGATCTGTTTGGTTACTTCCTATACTTTGAGTTCAGAATGTCCTGGCGATTCACTATCGGCCTTTTCATCCTCATTTGCCCTACTGTTTGCCATTGGTGAACTGGAAGTCTGTCTTTGTGTCTTGCTTAGGTGTTTTCTCATTTTTATTTTTGTTGCGGGACTGTCCTTGGTTTAATCTCTGGGTTATCACCAAATCTTCCTGATATAGTTGTGCCCTAGCTTCTGGGTCTCTAACAACCTACGGACATTCTCATCTTCATAACATCAGAGAAAGCAGTTTATCAGATCAACCACAATCCTTTATCCCAACTGATACAATCAGCAACACAATATGATCAAGCACAACTTGGAAACTGACTACCTGTGGTAGTCACTAGTCTACCACCCTAAATCATTTGAATTAAATTGAGATTTAAATTAAATCAAGAAGCAGTCCAAAACATGTCTGCAGTGAACAAACATTTCAATATAGTATATTTACCATTTAGGATGGGGGCTCAGACAGAGCTAGGATGCAAGATCCCTGATCTCAGTTAGCTGATGGCTGAACCCCATGATGCAGACTGATCTCGGGCTGCAAGGCCCAGATTGAGTTCCCCAACCTTCTGAACAGTTGAACTCCACACCGTTCTGCTACAGGTTTCCCAGGCCCTTTATTTAAAGATATTCAAAGTTGGGAACTCAGAAAAATACCCTTTATGACCAACTCTGCCTCTGCAGAGTCGGTCCAACGATTGGCACAATCAGAACGTCTGAGAGTGCGTGTGGGGGTGGGGGAGTTAGGGAAGTTGTGGGGGTTCACCTTCCTGGCGCTGGAGTGATGGCAGCTCCTGGTGGGAAAGGGTGTGGCTATCCTTCCCCAGCCACTGAATTCTTGATGTTGTCTTTGCTACGGAACTCCCATCACTGCCACCACGGAGACTGTCTCTACTCTCCTTGGATCTCTGCCTGACCTCTCCACAGTTATCTTTTTTTTTTTTCTTAAACAGATTTTATTCTTTAGAACAGCTACAGATTTTCAAAAAGTTGAGGTACAGAGAATTCTCATATACCCCACCCCGAGTTTCCCATCTTACATCAGAATGGTTACATTTATCACAGTTTTTTTGGCCGGTTCTCACACATATTCCAGACTGGCCTTGAGCTCACTAGGTAGTCATGGCCTCACAGATGTGGAGATCCTCCTACCTCAGCCTCCAGAGTGCTGGGATTACAGGGCTGTACCACCACGCCTGGCCATTAATTACAATTGAGGAACCAAAATGGGCCTACTGTTCTTAGCTAAAATTCATACTTATTATATTTTGTTGAGTTTATTTTTTTACTGGTGCTGGGGATTGAAGCCAGGGACATGCATGTGCTAAGCTTGCATTCTTTCCCTCAGCTAATTCCCAGTCCCCCTCAATGTCCTTCTTCTGTTCTGGGGTCCCATTCAGGACACCACTGTACACTTAGTTGTCACATCTTCCTGGACTTTTGGCTATGGTGATCCATGTTTGGGTGACCCTGGTAGTTTTTTTTGTTGTTGTTTTGTTTTATCTTCATTAAATGTATTTTTACATATTAGGTATACAACACAGTTACATTCATCATTGAGATCTTGTACACCTATACATGACTTATCCTGGTTCTCATTTTTCTCCATTTCCCAGCCCTCCTCTCAGCCCCTCCACCCTTCCCTGTTTACAAAGATGTTCTTTCCATGTTTTTCTTTTTCACAATTTTTTTCTTTTTGTTTTCACCTTTCCCCTACCCCTCCCACTTCCTCTACTCTTTTAGACTTTTCTTCCTATTACACAATATCAATTACACATTTTAACCCTTATTTACACTTTTACTTTCTCACTTCAGAGAAACTATTCAGTATTTACACATGTGTAAGTTATTAATTTCACTTAAAAGTATGTCCTCAAAGTGTGTCCACTTAGCTATAAATCTCTAGTTTCTCATTCTTGATGGCTGAGTAGTACTCCATTTTATAAAAAAAAAGAATCTTCTTTATCCAGTTTCCAGTTGATGGGCAATTAGGCTGTTTCCAAGTTTTAGCTATTACAAACTGCCACTATAAACATGAGTGAGCATATATCGCTGTGGTATGATTCTTTTAATTCTTTTGGGAAGATACCCAGCAAGGGAATCAATGCATCAAATAGGACTTCTAATCCTAGTTGTCTGAGGTATCTGCATATTGATTTCTGCAGTGGTTGCACAACAATGAAGGGTTCCTATCTCCCCACAACCCCATCATCATTTGTTATTGGTTGATTTCTTGAAAGCAGTCTTTCTTACTGGGGTGAGATGAAATCTCAGGGTTGTTTTCATCTTCATCTCTTGAATGACCAGTGATGTGGAACATTTTTTCATATGTTTGTTTGCTGCTTTTACTTGTTTGTCTGAGAAATGTCTGTTCATTTCAGATGCCCATTTTTGGATTGGGTCTTTATATTTGAGAGGGTCTGATTTTTTTTTTTTAGTCCTTCATATAATCTAGAGAGTAGACCCTTGTAGGAGGAACAGCTGGTAAAAATTTTCTCCCACATTGTGGGTTGTCTCCCAGCTCTGCTTGTGATTTCTCTGGCAGTGCAGAAACTTTTTAAAAAGATGAGATCCCAATTGTTCATTTTTTGTGCTATTTCCCAAGAAAGGCAGTCTAATTTGGCCTTCCATGGATTGCTCAATTTAGCACTGAAAAGATTTGCACTCAATTTAAAGGTTATACAAAGATTTTAAAAATTGTTAGGTTCATTTTGATCAAATAACATTTCAGGGACTGGAAAAATAATGACTCATTATGTAAGGAACATAACCCCTTATGAGATAAGGCTTCACAAGAGAGAACATCTGGACTGTTCACAGCTGTAAAAGTGGTAGGAGCAGCCAATCACTCAATGAGGAAAAGAAATAAACACATTTATTGCAGAGTTTTTTTCTTCTGTTCTTTGGGAGGGGTGTGTCTGTCTGTCTGCTCCAGGATTCTCATACTATTCTTGATACTCATCAGCTACAGATTTTAAATTTAAGTCTTTTAAGTATTCCATCTCCATATAAAATGTATGTTTTTCCATACCCAAAATAAAATACCCCACACCAAAACAGAGTCACTAGACACAGGTTCTTTATCCAAGAAACTTTCCTGGCTCTATACCTTGATATTATTTTCATGATGGACCATACTGGTGGTTGGTCCCTTAAATGAATTGGTAGTTTCAAGCATGTTGAAAAACAACTTCAGTAAATAGTTGGCTATATTCACCTTGTTTTGGTTGTAGCGGGTTTGCTCTGGAAACATCCCAAATATTTCAAGTAACTTCCTCTATGACCACTTTGTTCTTCTAGTCCAGGGTCATTTCCTTAATGAGAGCAGTGGTAGACTTAGAACTTTCCAGAATCACCAAAAATTTTGTTTGACTCCAAGTTTCTATCAAGCTGTACTGGGAACCATGTCTTTTTTTCCCCCTCAAATCCAAACTCACAGTGTCTGTACAATTTTTTGTGAAATATCAAATAGTCCTTTCTTCAACAAGGACTGTTTTACAATTTAGATAATTTGCCAACTGAAGCTATCCAAGTTAAGAGAAGAATCTGAAGTTTCCCAAACTTTGGATTAAACATGAGAGATGAAACAATATCTTCAAAATACTCCACTTTGAACTTACTGTCACTAAGAAATTCAGTATTCATGTCATTAAACATGTTGATTTATTTTGTGCCTTTTGCAAATCAAGGGAGAAAGTGCTTATATCAGAGATACAAAAAAAATCTCTGAAAAATGCTGAAAGAAAAACCAGTTGACTCTTACATAAATTAGCATTTGAAAAAGTAATTAGAAGAAAGTAGGATTTACCCTTTTGCTTGTTCTTAACATGCAGTAAATCCAGCTTTTGCCCTCTTCTGTTCTGTGATGTCTTGAAAAATGCCTCCCACACCCACTCAAGGCTTTGCTTCAACAGAATAATGGTGTCTCAGACTATTTTCTTGTTTACCCAACAGTTTGGCAAGGGCTCTTTGGAGGAATAAAGAGAGGAAAACAAGAAGTATGCGGCTTGCCCCTCACCAAAAGACATTTCCAATGCAGCTCATGATGAGGCAGAATCAATACAACAAGGCAGAATTCTAAGTCGTTCCACAGAAAAACCTGTGGTTATCACAGTGGCTTATGCAGAATGGAAGAGAGTGCTGTATTCTCCTCTGAAGAGTACTTCAGTCAGTGACTCCTGAGCGATTAGTCACACCATGTACCAAGCCTTTCTGTTCTTATCAGTACATGCTTGCGGTCCACAGCGTTTACCCTGTGTGAAGTTGGTACGTGTACATCAGTCATCTTCATTCCTCTTTTCACCCCCATTGCTTTCCCTCCCTCTCTTCCCTCTATCTCTTGATCCCCCTTCCATTTAAGAAAAATCTATCTTCCTACTTCCTGTTACCTATCTTTTGTTTTGCTCTTTATTTATAACTTGAGTTTCTCACATAAGAAAAACCACACTATAGTTAAGCTTGTGTGTCTGATTTTACTTAACCTTATGGTCTCAAGGTGCATCCATTTTCCTACAAATCACTCAAGTTTATCTTTCTTTATGGCAGAATAGTATGCTACTATGCACAAATTTCACATTTTCTTTATCCATTCTTCTATTGATGGAGATATAGGCTGCTTCTGAGATTTAATTATTGTGATTTATGCTGCTATAATCATGAATATGCATATATCACTGTAATAGGATGTTTTTAACTCTTTCAGGAAGATACCTAGAAGGAGAATAACTGATTCAAGTGAAATTTCTGGTTTTAGGTTTTTTAGGAATCTTCATACTGATTCTGTGGTGGTTGTACTAGTTTACATTCCCATCAACAATGTAGGCTGTTCCTTTTCTCGCATCCTGGCCAGCATTTGCTATTATTTTATTTCTTGATGACCACCATTTTTCCTAGAGTAAGAGAATTTCAGTGTTATTTTAATTTGCATTTCTGCAATGACCGGCAACGTTGAGTATTTCTTCGTGTATTTATTAATAGACCAATTGTACTTCACCTTCTATGAAGTCTCTATTTGTTTCAGTTTCCTATTTTTGACTGGGTCTTTTACTGGGGGGGTCTAATTCTTTTTAGTTCTTTATATATTCTAGATATTAGTCTTCCATCTGAGGAATAGCTGGCAAAATTTTTTCACATTCTATGGGTTTTATTTTCATTGTGTAGGTTGTTCCTTCTTGCAATCACAATCAAAATACTAAAGCATTCTTCACAGAACTGGGTAAACAAACTTGCAATGCATATGGAACTTGAAGAGGCCCAGAATAGCAAAAGAAATCCTGAGTAATAAGAGCAAAGCAGGAGGCATCACAAACCCAGAGCTGAAGTTATATTACAAAGCTAAAATGACAAAACCAGCATGATATGGCAGAAAAACGATGTGAGGATCAAGGGAACAGAATAGGAGATACGTGCACATTCAACTATTTGATCTTTGACAGCGAGGGAAAAACCTTTCCTGAATGCACTAGAAGGTAGTAAGTATTGTTTAGGTGGGGAGGAAAGAAAAGAAAAACTCTGATGCTTGGTTTCTTTGTTATTTGGTATCTCAGTCTTAAAAGGAAGGTTTCTGTTTCTGTGAATTCTCTTCCACTCCAAATCTTCAAATATTATAGAAAAGTAGGGAAAAGAAGTGTACAGTGAGTATTAAAAATTTTAAAAATAATAAAGGAGACAGTTGATGGACTGGAAATTACAAAGAATTCTTGTGGGGGAGGGCAGGAAACACCAGCAGAAACATGGCTGCGTTTATTACAATTTAAATGCACATGTGCGAGGGTCAAACAGTTATACCTCTACTTGTCTACCTTGCTCTCACATTACATAGAAGGATAAGGTGTGCAAACAGAATATTTATTGCGACAATAGAGCATTGGTAGAAGTATATTGAAAATAAAATTTGCCCCGAAGGATATGTCAGAGAACACTACAGGAAAAGATGGTAATAACACAAAACTTCACACTCAAGGTAGACACGAAAAGGAGCATCCATTAGAAAGCACATAACAGGATGAGTTGGGGACAGATAGATGCGCTGTGATGATACTACTTGGCCAGCAACTCTCAGGCAACACGGTGGTGGAATATTAAAGAGAAGAAACCACTGAACAGTCAAACAAGCCTGAGAGAGAGGGAGGTATTGGCACCCAGTCAGCATTTTTGATTTGTTCTTTTGACACAGGGTCTCACTATGTAGTTGAGACTGACCTGGAACTCACAAACCATGCCACAGCTATATATGTGCACCCATGTTCATAGCAGCACAGTTTGTAATAGCTAAAACTTGAAAACAGCCCAATTTACCATCATTTGGAGACTGGATAAAGACAATGTGTTTTTTTTAATAAAATGGAGTACTACTGAGCCATAAAGAATGAGAAACTAGAGCCATTTATAGCTAAATGGATGCACATTGCGGAAATTTTTGTTGGTAAAATTTTTACCTAAATGTTATAATGGTGACAATGACACAAGTAAGTACTTAAAATCTATTAAAAGTTCCTGAGGTTTTTCATTGTTGTTGTTGTTATAAATATTTAAAGATTTTTTTCTTTAAAATGACAAAAAGAGAATTTTTGCCTGAAACTTAAGTGAAACAAATACTCTGTAGAAAACAGCTGTTACTTTTTCTCAAAGGAATTTAATCCATCCCACAGCAATGTGGATCATGTTGGATGCTAGTAAAGTAGGATAATCATATCCTTCATGCCCCCTGCACTGCAGTTAATAGAAGGAAACAAGCTGGTTACCCAAGAGATGCCAATCAAAGCATCACTCTGTTGCTTAGCACTGAACCCCGGGGTCTTCTTTTCATAGTGATGATTAAACTAAGCAGATGAAAACAGATTCATCTTTAGATCTGGTTCCAGAGATAAGAAGGAGTGCATTTTGTGAAAATGGAACTGGGATGTGGACACGTGGTGGTCAGAGATGGAGAGCAACTTCTCACATCCTCAACTCCTCACATCCTCATCTGTACACAGGATACTGCATTATGTTCTGCGAGAACATACAGAGTGCTGCAAGAAGGAAAGCAAGGGATTTATAAAAATAAACAATCAAGGGGTGGACTGTCACAAAGTCTTTGTTTCTTTTTTTTTTCCAGTGACACTTTTCCTTGCTTTAGTATTTGTTGTCTTTTTCTGCTTTTGAAATGAGCTCTCAAGTACAAAATACCAAACTACTCTCAAAAAAGGCTGTAGAAAAATCCAGCTGTTGGCACAACATGGAGAAGCCTATGAGTAAGGACAGACAGTAGCAGGTGGCAGGAGGTGGGAAGTGACTGAAGGACTGGTAACACAAGTTCACAGGAAGCTAAAACCCTCCAACAGGTTGTCTCTACAGTTAGCACAGTTAGACTGGTCACCACATGCTGGCTGACCTCAGTGTATTTGGCTTCAAGCTCTACACAGTAGTACAATTTCTTCCAGTCAAGTGTTCTTGGCTTGTACCAATCACAGGGTGGCTGGAGGGTACTGGACCAGCTTATTAGTTTTTCAAAATGCTGTCGTAGACCTGAGAGATGCATTGAGAGACTTCAGGAGCTCCACATTTCAGCAACAGCATATCATTGGGGTTTCTTGGCTGAATGCATAGCTCAACCAAAATCTAAATGCCATTAGTGAGTTTCAGGGATGGCTACAGCATGTCCTGCCCCTCCAGATTCCTCTTGGCAATAGTATAAATATTGTTGTACGGAAACTTGCTGGAAACAGTGTCAGCATTTAAATGACATTCCTTAATCTGGAGTTCATTTTCACTGGGACTATCCTTCCATGTGTCCAGGAAGACCTGGCGCTTCATTTCACCGTCTTCTACCAAAATCACATTGAGTAGGAGGAGGCAGCTGAAGCAGGAGACATCAGTATTGCTTTTAACAGCCACCTGCAGGTTACTCAGAGGTTCCATCTTCATGACTGGGCCCAAGGTGTTGAGAGCCAGGGCGGCATCGAGGGTTTAGTCTGGCATCAGTGGTGAATGGATGGTGAGAGAAATGCTTGGGATGAAGCCAAAGTTATTCTTGTTAAACTGGATTGCAAAATCTGTCACGTTGCAGAGCTTTGTGGGTGAAGTTCATTGCCATATAGATGTGCCCTTGACCGTGAGTGAATGTTCCTGAAACCTCCGATCCTTTTCCCTTTACTGAAGGTAGCCGGACAGCCTTGGGAGCTATGTATCCACCAGGTGCCATGCTTATTCCTGTGGAGCGTCCTCATAGGTCATTCAGACAACTGCTGACTACAGCACGAGTCAGTGAGGGAGCAAAGGTTGCAGGCACCGATGATGGGATGAACTGTCCAACCAGACTATCTAATCCTCCTCCACTACTCCCATCTGCATGGAGGACACCTGTGACACGCTGACTGGGGGACCAAGGTCAAGATTTAAAAGATCCCCAAGAAGATCACCTTGAGAGGGGATAACCTGAGGCTGTTCCATGCTGGCTGCCACAATGTTGCCAACAGGACTGTCACCCTCATCAGTGTTGCCTTAATGAACTGGTGAGTGTTTGCAGTGGATGCCATAACTCAAAAGCATTGGGAGGCTTATGATACACAGAAGCCAAAGAACCAGCGTGGCAGATCAGCTCATCCAGCAGAGTTGGCTCCTTAAAGTGAGCCTCCTCAGAGATCAGTGGCTTCTCAGACAAGATTACTTCTCTGGCTGTCACTGGGTCAGTTAAGAGAAGGCACCAATAAATACAGCCCTGGTCTCCAAGGTCAGGATTGCCAGAATCCTACGTTGCCAAACTTGAGACTTATTGGACCAACTCCTGTGTTTCTGATGGTTTCTTGAGAAACAGCTTCACCATGGCAGTAAGCAGAGTGAGCTGGACTTGGGTAGTGTCTTCATGAAAACCCTCCAAGAGGCTCTCTAGTGACTTGTCTGCATTGTTGATTCTTTCAACGTATTCTCCCATGATCCAAATCATGGCTGCTCATGCATCTGGCTCTTCCTGTGAGTCTAAGTTCCCACAGAGAGTGGCAATCATACTTTCATACTTGTTGGAGTATTTGCAGAAGGTGTCCCTGATGACAGCAATTGCCTCTTGGACCATATGACTTCATTTTATTAAGTCAAGCAATGTGCTTACACAGCACTGCAGATTGCTTCACCTTGATGGCACATTGTCCAGTGACCCTTGCAGCTCCGTGAACAAAGAAAACATCCAGCTCAGTAGCATAATTCCTTCAGTTCTGCCAGAATCTGAGCAATGTTAGCTTGGGACGCCGGGTTAATCACGATGTCCAACTTCGCGAGCTTAACCTAGATAGGGTTATTGTACTTCACAGAGAAGACTTTGACTTCCTGCTTTAAGATTTCAGGTCTTTTCTGGACAAGCAAGTTAATGTTCCACAGAGGCAACATACCGCACTTCGGGCTCCCCAGACAGTAAAGGAGCAAAGGGAGCAGCTAACTTCTTCAGCAACGTGTTGTAGTATTCAGAATCCTTGAGTAACAATTCCAGAAATTTCATTAGGACTTTGACTGGTGGAAGCACCACTGCCGAGTTGGCGTGGGATAACTGGGGAGTTACCTGCTCACAGACGCTCTGAGTTTCTTGGTCATCTTTAGGGTTATCATTAGACAGGCAGTCCAGGACGAAAACCTGGCCCCATTTGGTGCACTCCTGAAGAGCTGTCAGCAGCTTATCCATGTTCTGTGGGTTCAAACCAAGTAAGCTGCTGTTTGGGTGAGGCTAATGAATTTTAAACACTGCTTGGCCATTAGTCACCATCCCCGGCTTCGAATCTGCTGTGAGATCTCATAGAAAAATCACGAAATCCTGGATCTTCCATTCTGGGTATAGATATCATGGAGCTTTGCCGCACAGACTGCTACTGTTTTCTGAACCTAGGGTTCTTCAGCCTTCAAGCACTTTCAAAAGGGCTCACAGAGATATTCTGTAATCTTGCCCACCTGGGTCCACCTCGTGGTTCTGACTGAATCAAGGGATGAGGATCTTCACAGTCCTTCACAGAGCCGTTGACAGCCATGATGGCCATGTCAGGCTCAGGCTCGGTGTAGCTCGTCGAGTGCAGACACGCGAGCTTCTTTAGCTCCGGGAATCAGGCTGCAAACAGGTGACTTCATCTGGAAAGAGACAGCTGACACCCTTCCTCAGCATCGCAGCAGCAATCACTGTCTTCATAGCCTCCTTCCTCTTTTCTTTCGTTTCATGGCTGAGTTCAGCTTTTAATTCAAAGATTTCTCCCTTTTTATGGGTTGTGGAGTATTCGGAGCCAGTCGTGACTTTAATGTTCACCAAAGGCAAGGGCTGGGGCCAGAGAGCACAGCCCTAGTCTTTGTTAGTAAACTCTGAAATAGGGGCTGGGGATTTAGCTCAGTGGTTCAGCCACCTGCCTTGCAAGCGCAAGGACCTGAGATTGATCCCAGGATACAAAAATATAAATAAATAAATAATAATTAATTAAAATTAAAAAAATAAATCTTGAAATGATATAAAGTTTAACCAAAAAAGGGAAGAATATTAAGTAAATTCGACACTTGAGTCATAAAAGTAGCATTGCATATTACATGTATATCCATACAAGTACATGTGTGTGTGTGTGTGTGTGTGTGTGTGTGTACACATGGGTATCTCTCTATATCTATCTATCTAGATAGACTCTGTATCTTTG
>NW_022900935.1:53662561-53693042 GCF_012274545.1 Fukomys damarensis | reverse complement strand
AAGTGTATATAGAGAAAAGTTAATATAAAATATATAGATATATAGTATAGATAAATAATATATATATATTATAGAGAGAGGAAGGTTAAAAAGTGATTTTATACTTTATGAAGTTTATTTCTTTCCAATACCATTTCCCTCTAAAGAAAATTAAAGTACTATGAACACAAGCTAATTAAATGAATCAAATGGCCCTCAAAATGAGGTATACCAAAAGATTTTGTACAATTAACTCATATTATATTCCATTTACAGCACATAGCCTGGACAAATATTTAATATTTAATATAATCTTGAAAAGATCTCCAGAGTGGGATGATAAAACTTGCAGGTATACTGTGGATCTGTAAAATAGAAGTGCCTATGATGCTGTTTATTTGCATTTAATTTTGTCTAGCTGGATCTAAGCAATGTGTGGGAAACTCAGATGCATTATATAAATCAGAAACAGTCTATGCCCATTTTTGCAAAAAATCACAACAGAATTTTAAAGTCTTTATCTGTAAGAAATCAGGAAAATTTTACAATGAGATTCTTATTCCACAAAATCTTGGCTCTTCCCAAGTAGGCTGACACACACATACACACAAACACACACACACATGCATGCGCGCGCACACACACACACACACACGCGCACACACCACTGTTTCTACTTCTTCAATGGCTCAGTCATTTATGTCATTCAGTGATTATTCACCAATCCAATTTTTATTGGCTCACTAATATATGCGACATTTCGGGAAAACTAGGATGAGTGAGACGTACCCCCTTCACTCAAGAAACTCATTTGAATGGAAGTGTGGACACCAGTTGGATGGTGGAGCAGGAGAACAGAGAGACCACCTTCTCTTCCCGGGACCCTTTTCCTCTTGTGACCACTGTCCTCTTTCTCCCCCAGCCGGACATAACCACAAAGGAGAATATGAATCTTAATATGTGCTATCTTATTGAATACGATTTTATAACTTTCCACTTAAATTAAAAGACAAGTGAATTTTAAAGTTGTTTTACATAAATTTTTGAGGGCTTATAGCAAATCATTTTAAAAAATTAACCAAAGTATGCCTTGAGGAGAAGATAAATAAAATCATTTTACTGCCATAGCCGACAATTCTTACGTTTCATCTCTAATTTTTGCCTCACAAGTTGCTTCCGATAACATGTAATTACTTCAATTATTTTTAAAAATCCTAATTTTTACCACTTTTCTCCTTAACTTATTGTCTCTCCTTTGTATCTCTGAGTTAACACTACCTGGTACTTTATTACATAAACAGTGCCTAGCATTACCTTAAACCACAATCAATGTTGGCTATTAAAATTTTAATCCAGCTGCACATGACATCTTGATTATGATTAGCATAGTTGCTTAAGAGGAGGAGAAGAACTACGCAGTAGGCAAGATTTTGTGGTTCTCTTGTTAGCCTCAGAAATCAGTTATGGTTAAATACTGTCTTGATCTGATAAGAAACAAGGGAGCAACTTGGCCTCTGATACTTGCCCGACTGGACACACAGCCAAGGGTACCCTCATCCTGTTCTGTTCCCTAAATTTCAGAATCAATCTAAAAATCACCTTTGCTTCAATTCCTGTTGCTAGAGTTGGTGTTTTGCTCATCTCTCTGTTAATGTGAGAATTTAGGGTTGGGCTCACTCTCAACAGATTAGTTGTTTGCTGTGTCTCTCATTAAGTTGTTGACTTCGTGTTGCTAATGAAAAAAAATTTCAAGTTCCTATTAGCCAGAGTCCATCAGAGGAGTCCCGCCCTCCTGGTGATATTTCATTTCTGAAATAATGAATGCCACTCTGGCAATGTGAAAACTAGAAATTTCAAATGTATGTCGCTCTCATGAGGCACAGGGCAGCTGAGCAAAAATATCACCCTATTTGTCTTAAAATTGTCTTTTAAAAAGTTTTGCTTTGAAAACAATAAAACATGTTCTGGCACATCCTGCCATCATGGAATATGAAAACAGAAAGAAAATAGGAAGATGGCAAATTGAAAAAATGTTCAGCTTCTCATCTTCCACAGTACAGAAATATGAGAATATAAAAATAGCAAAGCCTCTGCAGCACCCCTGCAAAATAAAAAGAGAGTGCCAAATAACAGATTAGAAATGACCCCTGGTTGGCAAAAAGAAGAAAATATCAAATTGACTTGAATGCTATAATCGTCAATAATTTAGCACAGGCAAAGAAGTAAGAAAACATGCTTCTCTCTGTCCAAATCTCTGAAGGCTCCAAGGAAATAACAAGGGCTAGGAACATAGATTAAGTTTGGAAAACTGAATTATTTTGGGGTTGAGAAGATGGGAATCCTGTCAAGGGTTTCCCAGTGAGCACAGTGAAGAGAGGTGGCCCTAGAGGAGCTCAGCAAGAGGGAGTGCAGGAGTCGGGGATGATGCTAAATGACCGAAAAGCTCAGAGAAAAATTTGAAGAGTCAGCTAACTGATTCAGCTATCTCGGAATTCATTGGTGAGGTTTCATGGTCAATTGCAGCATCACCCAGCAGACACCCCAAAAGATGCCAGCCAAGGGTGACAAGGGCATCAGGGAGCAACTTGCATTCAGCAGAGGAATGGTGCTTAGGAGCCCCACAGAGCTCTGCCAAGTGTCCACTTATTAAGCTTAGCCTTTCTGTGTAAGGAGGAACACTCAAGATACAAGGCACAAGGATCCCTAGAGCCACCCAGCATGAAGTAAGACCCTAACCCAAAATATACTACGGATACAACAAAAATTCTGGTGCAGGAAAAAAAAAAAAACTTCCTTGAAATTGACACACAAAACACATATTAGAATCTCTTCTGCTCAAACACAGGAATAGATGAAGACTGGAGTGTTTTACTGGGTTAAGCCACAGGGAGGCCACCGGGAGACAGAACAAAAGTTCTTTGAAGTTATGGGTGCCAAAGCCAAACCAGTGTGGATTAAGGAAGGAATGACAGGTGAGAAAATGTAAGAAGCCAGTTCTGACGACACTTGAAAAATTGACTTGTGAGAAGACAGAGAGAAATGGGACGCTAGGAGGAGAGCATGTTAGTTCAATAAAAGGTCTTTTAAAAATAAGAAAACATGAGCATATATAAAATCTAAGAGAGAGAAAGAATAACTCGTAATGTGATCTAAACGAAATGGACATGTCTGTTGAAACTAAAAGAAGGAAAAGATATCTGCCTGTGGCCTCCGGTTTACGTGTTTGGAGATTGCACTATGTGAGTGACTTCTTGATGGCATTTGCTCTGCTTGGGAGTGGTGAGGAGGTCAAACACCGGAGGAAAGTGGAGAATATGTCAATGGTCACTGTCTACATCTTATAAGGACTGGTGGGCACATGCATGCTTATGGGATAAATATTCTTTATACAAATATACCTATAGTATTACCTAATGTATATAGGAGTTACACGCCATGAACACTTTCTAAAGAAAGAAGTCATTTGTGGAGAATGTCATGGTGGGTTGGTTGAGGAGAAGGAGATTCTAAGAGGGCTGGAAACTGGGGCGCCATGATGTTTTGGAGGTCACCTATGTGGATATCGCAGGACTGAAGAGGACACTCAAGAGAGAAGGTAATGAGAGGAACGCCAATGTGTTTGGTGAATGACGAGTAGGGCCTTCGGAAAAGTTGCAAAGTAGGTGACGTTATCTCTTGGCAATTGCTTGCCTCCCTCTCCAGCCTTTCCCTCATGTGTCTTTCTGTACGATACTCCAAAGCAACTCTTTTTAGAACATTGAGAAGTACCTCCAACTTTCCCAGAAAGGACATATGAGATTCTTTTGCCAATTTTTCAAAATTAAAAAAAAAAATACAATTTAACAACAACAACTAAAATCCCTTGAAGCCTGAAGTCATTAAGACAGTATCCAAAACATCTTTTACGAGAGTCCTTCTTTCCCAGCTACGTTGCTGCACTTCTGGAATGGGCATAAAGTACACATTTCTGTTAGCCTCCATCCGCTGTACTATTGCTACCCAAATCACCACTTCTCCTCGTTACCTCTGTATTCTCTCCCAACCCCCATCCATCCAATGAACACACAAGTTCTTCTTGGTGTCTCAGCCACACACTTTGAAAATGTATCACAAGAAAAGAACAGGGTAGAGAACAGACTTGGCAGAGAAATCATTGGAAGAGTAATGAAGAGAGACAGGCAAAGATGGCGAAAGGACCACAATGACTTTGGCAAGGAAATAATAGTGAGATTAAGATTTTTCCTTCCCAATATGCAGAGAATTATTCCAAGTGAAGTCCACAGGGATTCTAAGGACAGAAAAGAAGTTCTTAGAACTATAAATTTAGATGTTGGATTCCCAAAATTTTGGAACAATACATTAAATCTTCCATTCTGTCCCAAACCTCAGAAAAAAATGTTTGGAGAGACAACAGCTCCTTAATCATTTTTCTTCTTCATTAGAAACCATTTCAAGTGAACCAGGAATACCTTTAAGGCTAGAAATATCAAAAGATGGAAGAAAGAGATTTCCCTATTTTCTATATAGCAACCAAGTAAATGTTAAATCTTGTTTCTATGTTTTGAAACTTCTGTGCTTTCAAGATACAGCTGGCAGAATATGAGTAACATTTGGCTGAGAGTAAAACCTTCTCACCATTTACATCCGCTAAATATAACAGAATTTTAATTCAATTCCTATGTGGGTCACTGTCCATCATTACTGAAAGAACTAACATCATTAATGCTAAATGTTAAAAAATGAACTGCATCTACACATAACAGTGGTTCGAGTCTTGGTTTAGAGCTGTGTTTTGTCCTGCCTCTTTTGCCGGTAGCTATTCTTACCTTGAAAAGACAGAATGAAAAACAAGCCCTAACTTCACCCTCTCGTTTATATCAACAAAAAGGCTCTCTTTGTAATGCTTTTTAGAACATTGGGAAGTATCTCCAACTTTCCCAGAAAGGACATATGAGATTCTTCTGCCGATTTTTCAAAATAAAGAAATAATTTAACAACAACAACAACTACTACTACAATCCCTTGAAGCCTGAAGTCATTAAGATAGCATCCAAAAATCTTTTACAAGAGTTGTTCTTTCCCAGCTACTTTATTGCATGTCTGGAATGGGCATAAAGTACACATTTCTCTTAGCCTTTATTTTTCCAAGAGCATTTTTCAAATGGTGCCATCTTTTGGTATGGTTTTTTAAAACAAAACAAAACCTATGGACTTCCTACTCCAGAATGGTTGCAGAAGCTTTGTATTCAGTATCCCTGCACTAATATATTTCCAGCCTCTTGGGTGGAATCAAATATCTCAGACTTTTAAGAATCTGTCCTAAGTGTCTTAGGCGCTGGCTGGAAGCGAATTCTAGCGTAATGAGCATTACAAAAGTGTAATGCCTGCAGATTGGAAGATGCTCTTAAGTGTCAACATTGTATCTTACAGATACACGTATTCTCCACTCTGAGGACAGGTTACTCCCCTCAAAGTACTCTTTATGACCAAAAGAATAAGAAGTTCTAAGCTGTGTGCTTTCTAGATTTTCACAACTCCTGAAAGCAGCAGCAACACTGTTATCTGAAGCTATTCAAACAAAACATGTCAGTGTTTCAGAAACTATTTTATCAGGCTAAATTTTAGAGTCCTGCCTTATTCCTTCAAGGGCAATGTACAATTTGAGTCCTTATCAGCAAGTCCTTATCAGTTCCGATCATGACAAAGCGTGTTTGTGTCAGAGTGACACTCCTGATCAGAAAACTTGGGAAAGTGGTATTTAGTGGCAAAGGAGCCAAAAATCGGGTGCAACAAGACCTTTGCAAAAAGGGTCACATGCTCAACAAGCTCCATATTTGCTGAGCTTTCCTCCCCACGGAAATTTCTGATACTTCTCAATGCTAAGAACAGAGCTCAAGCAGAAAATAGCAGTCTTCCTATATCCAGGACATCCGTGTCAAGGTTCAGTGCTGAACTTTGTGGGCTGAGATTAATCCTAGACCAAAGAAGACCACAGAAATATTAGCCTCAAATCTGCACACACATCCTAAGCAGGAAGATCCAGCTAGGAATCCCGGATTCCTCCTAGGTCCAAGGAAGAACTTAACGGTGGCAACCAGCAGAAGGAGGTGCTCACAGTTCTGATCCACTGCACCTTCTAGGGGTCCAGTCAGGGGGCTGTGCTAGGTGCTACTGAGGCTTCAAGGCCCACAAGTGCTCCAGAGGGGGCAAAAAAGAAAAGAAGTAGTTCCAGATAGTAAAATTGGATTTCTTGGGTGTAGCCTAATCAGGCAAACTTCTGGTCTACCACCCGCTCCAGGCTCAGTATTCTCCAATGTTAATGGTAGGGGTTTCCCTTTCACTAGAGCGTGGTGCTGAACATCCAAACCGGCAAAAATAGACACCTGCCGATGATCCTTCTTAATGCCCCCCCTTTGACTGTTTAATCTTCCGTGTCAATGCTAATGGTTCAGTTGATTTGTGGGTGGCATAGAGCCAAAAGTACCAGCACATACCATGGGATTGTGCCCACTGTTGTGTGTGGTGCCATAAGAGAAACACCCCGGCTTGACTGGAGCCTGGCAGGGCGCTCAAACACATGGCAGAGGCTGTTCTCCAGAGGACTGCAGTGATGCTGCCACCCTATGTCGCAGAGGAATGGCGCTTCTGTGTTCAGAGCGCATGTCAGCTGCTTAAGGTATGAGCAGAAACTATAGCAGTGATACCAGGGTCCAAGGTGATCTGTCTCTCAAACCCAGCCCAGCTCAGTGTTGCTGCCAGTGTGTGCTCGTTTCCCAGGCATTGTGTCACTTGGACCTATTGTAAGTATTGTAAGACTTGTGTTGCAAGAATTACAAGACTCTACCACTTTCTTCTGTGCCTTCTTCACCTGGCAAGGCTTAGCCCATTCTCACATTGGAGGTAGAATTCCCTGACTGCTTTGCTGACGCAAGGTTTCTCATCCGGAAAATGCCATTCCTGAATTCACTCTAAAGTTCACCTGCTATAAGCATCCAAAAGAGTGGTACAGATTTACCCCTTCCCTGTAATTTCACTTGCCAGTCTCCTAACCAGTGACTAAACTATTTGCCATATCCCATGAATCCCTACAGATATAGTAAACAGCCTACATATTCACCCACAGATGAATGTGTAAAGAAAATATATAGTTAAATCTGTTCTCTTGCAAACGCTGACTACGACATCTGCCTCAGTCTTCACATGGCCTTCACCCTGCGTGTCTCCTCCTGGTGTAAGAATACCAGTCATTGGCTATAGGGCCCACATCTTAATCCAATTATATCTTTAAAGAATATATTTCTAAATAAGCTCACATTTATAAGTAATGCATTGTAAGTACAGTTTCAACATATCACTTTCTAGGGTGCAATTCAATCATTTCTTTTTAAATTGTTATTATTTAGATCAGTATGGTGAAGCCAATAGACGGAGAAACAATCATCATTGAAAAGAAAGCTTTAAACCCAAAGATCCAGAGAGAAGGCAGGGTACACTGTGCCATTTTTGGAGATCATGCAGGGAGCACTGGGGAATAAGTAGGGTCAGACACCAAGAGAAATAGAGAAAAATGAGGACAAGGGCTTTTATTGTGGTTTCTGTGAAAAGGAATTGTAAAAGATGGTGAGTAGAATTGGCCAGTTCCAGCAGGCTCCAGGACACTATGGTTATCCCTAATTACCTGGCACTTGGCCCGGTGGTGATTAGGGTAGGCAGGCAGTAGAGCCAGAAACTCGCAAAGCCGGTAGCTGAGGTTATAGACTGATTGGTTTTCATTTGAAAGTCATGCCGACCAGCAACTTTTCACTGGATCTGGGAACTGGCTAACCCAGGGTGGATCATCCAAGGTCAACGTAGACTAAAAGCAAAACATACAGGAGCAACCTGGGTGTGGTAGGGCTTTCGTTGGTCACAAACTTTTTCTGTAAAGGTTCACATAAATATTTAAGCTCTGAGGACCATATATGATTTCAGTTATATATTCTTCTACTGGTTTTTTTTGTATTTTACAACCCTTTAGAAATAGAGAAACCATTTTTAGCTGATGACTCATAAAAATAGGCCAGATTTGGTCCACAGGCCAATACATCCTCTTCATCGTATTTACCAGAAAGAAGCTAATCACTGAAACAATCAACTGTTAAAACTGGGCTGTGACAGAATGTGACAATTCTCCATGCTCTGTGCTCGATTTGGCTGTTTCACAATTGTTCTACATTCAAGAATGTGAAATTGCCCTTGCTGTATCTCAGAAACAGTAGAATATTAGAAATTTGGGATAATTCCATATAACAGTAAAAGACACAGGAGCTGAGATCTGGATATTTCATTGTCTTATTTTCCCTTAAAATGCAAATGAGATTTTTGATGGAAAAATAAAGCCCATCAAACCTAATGTTTTACATAATAGAAAACAAAATACATGAATAGTTGGGGGTTGGGAAGGAGGATTGTTTGGTTGTTTTGCTATTTTTCAGCCAATTATTCTCACAAAGGGCCAAATTTTTCTCTTGTTTTCCAAAGTTTTCCTTGGTTACCTCTTTTCCTACTTTTGGATTTACCAGATTTTTATGTTATTTCCATTACCTTCTTTCTAGCTTGTTCAGTTTATTTTTTTCCTACCCTGAGGGGTATTATACAGACTTCTACATTACATGACGGTGAGAATAGTGGATCATTCTGCGCAAATAATAAAGAAAAAAAGAGATGGAGGGCTGGGTGTGCTGGAAACAAATTGAGCTGAGGCCTTGAAGGACTCTATGCCCAAACCTCACAGCAGGAACATCTGGTGCTATGTACAGCTGTAAAAAGAGCTAGCTTTTAATAAACAAAGAAAGCTTTGTTATATAAAAGGGAAAAGCCATGGCTTTTAAATGGTACAAGTACCCCCTCTCCTGTCAACCTTTAGGATATGTGCTCTTTTGGCCACTTCACGTATCTTAGCCAAAACTGAATAAACAATTAAAATAATGATGCAGAATATAATTCATCATCTATGGAAACTAATCATGGAAGCCCTGTGTCAGACGCAGGGTCATCCCTTGTGTTACATGGAACGTCCCACTGTGGTGGTGGAGGCTGTGACCTGTGATTTTTGGATGGTCAGCCACTTTACTGCCCCATGTTCCCATTTCCTGATGGTTAGTTTCTAATTGTAAAGACTTCAAGTCATTCATTGTATATTCAGTTGTGGTTCACAAGGGCTTTGTTTACAAAGCTCTAAATTTTCTAAAACAACTCAGTTGCAATATGCTGGCTTCTTGACCCCATCTGCGTTTTACAAAGAAAACAAGTGACTTGGAACAAAATTGTTCATGTTTTGGCTTTTTGCTGCATTTTCCACTTGGAACCATTAGAAAAACCAAAAAGAATTGACTCCCAAGACTTTTGCAAGCACATCGTCAGGGTGTTCATTTTTGAACAAGATGCCACAAACTCACAGCATGCAGACCTCATCTATGAATCAGATAACTTGTCAGATGGCAGCCTAGGAAGAAACATTATGGTCCATCTGAGCAACATGGAAACAAAGAATGCAAACAGTTGAATTAGCTGCTTTTTTTTTTTTTTAAAAAGGTATCTTTGTACATTTTCGTGGCCAAAATTATTCATGCAGAACCTACATTGCACTCAACAAATACTAGGAGAAGCTATTTCCATCTGAAAGGAGAAAGAAACCTTGGGACATGGATACATGCTGTCCTTCAAAGAATAAATTAGTAATTTATTATATATATATATGCATAAAATAGAAAAAGTTATTGGTATTGAAATTTACATTTGATATGGTAACATGAATTAAAATGTGAAAGTTATACAATTACTTCCTTTTCAAGAAATGTTTAGATAAAACATTTAATCCAATCGTTTATTCTTAAATATAATAAGGCTCTTTCAATATTCTTTTTCAGTCCACTTGTCATTATCAGAAGCCTTGAGAAAAGTCAAGATAATCAAAATGAAGCTTAACTTCCGGTAACAATTAATGTTTCTTCACTTGGCATGGAACTTGAAGGCTGACTTTGAATTCCATTTTGGAAGCTCGCTCTTTGGAATGGGCTTTGGAATTAGCCCATCACTGTAGCAAAGAACCATAGACATTTAGAAGAAGCTGTAGGAAAGTAAGTCATAGCAAAGACACCCTGTGACAGGACATAGTCACAGCCATAGGGAACTGAGGATATTACCTAATGATTATAGTTTCAGAGAATAAAGGTGGGGTTGCTGAAACATGGTTTTCCCAGTAAGCATTACTTAGCAGTGATATTAGGTCCATGGAATAGAAGCTCTTTGTAACTTTGGTTTATTAGGAGGGTGTGGGTGTGTGGGTAGGTGTGGAGGGGGGTTGTAATAAAATCAAGACGCAGCAGAGAGATAAAATAGAACAAACTTTCCAACAGTATATTACAAAATGTGCTAATACCTTGAGATTCTAAGCCTGAGAACTGGTATGCATAAAAAACAGTACGTACAGTGTCATATCTCTTTGTCAACTCTAGTCAGTGAAAGGCAGGAAGATGGCAAAAAGTGTGGAGAATTTAGGTCTTTCTTCAAGATTTGTCATGTGGATTAATTTGACCAATGGTCTATGAACCCTAAAACCAGAGGGAAATATCCAGTCCTCAAAAACCTTTTGTTTTCAAGTAAAAACCTTCTGTTTACAGTGATTATGGAAGTCACAATACAGAGTTAGATGTTCATTATTTTTACCAACATAGATGATGAGAGAAGAATTTTTGGTTCCTATTCCTGTTTCTATTATAGTTATTCTATTTGCCATTCCTTTAAATCCCAGAGAGATCGGTCACTGGATGTTTTGAGTCTCTTTCTCTGTTTTATGTTTTCCTGACCCCGTTCTTCATCCTGTCTCCTTCTAACTCTACAGGAGAGAAACATGAACAATGTCTGCAAATTACAAAACTCCTTTCCCAGCTGGGCTTCATTATTTATTCCAATATTTCCTTTGCCTCTCATTGCATGCCAATGGCTGATCCGTTTTTCCTTATCTCTCTCTTTTCCCCACTCTCACACATTACTCAACAAGCTTGAAATGATATTAAAGTATTTGTTTGGGGGTGATAGTAACATATTTGGCATGAAGTGAGACAGTAAAGACCAAAAAAAGTCCAAAGCTGCTGGTTTTGTAGAACGTTTAGTGTTGTTCAGTGTCTCGTCTGATTCTCAGAAATACTCATCAAGAATAATAAGCAAAGGAAGGGAGGAGCGGGTGAAGGGAGGGCAGGGGAATGGGGAAAAAAGGAGAACCAAGACCTGTCATGTAAAGGTACAAGATCCAATGATGAATGTAACTGTACTGTATGCCTAAAATGTACCAATAAACTCAATGAGAAAAAAATTACTAAGAATAAAGAGTGAAATGCCTTACTTCTGATGTGAGGTCTAGCTTAAACTCCTCAGCAGCTGCAAAGGGGTCTATTATCTTTTCATGTCGTCACTAGGGTCTCTGTGTTGAACTCTGAACTTAGTATTTCAGACATTTCTTCTATCTTTGCCGTTTTATATGGATGTCGTGTTCGATATCCGTGGCTGGCTTCCTGTAGCTGTTGATGTATGTGTAGGCCTTAGACAAAAATAGCCAGACTCATTTCCTCCTTTCTCGTACTTGTCCACTGTGCAAGTGTAGTGTCCACAGGCACACGTGCTACCGTCCCGGAGGCATTTGAGCAGTTGATCTGTCGGACTGAATAATCGGCTCCCCAGAGTCATCCGAGGATTGGGAGGTTCAAAGAAAAGTAAGTGTTTAAAAATGTAAATATCTGTGAACTCTCCCTACCCCAACTTGCAGTGTCCTCACTTGTACATCAATGGCACTCTGACTCAGCAATCCCATTACCAGTATCTCATATTTCCGGACAACCTTACATGTGCATGAACGGAAGCCTCTCTGGGGTTTATCTGTTCTTTCTGCAAGCCTTCAAATCTCCAACTCCTAATGCTATAGGCAGCTAAGTGAGAGAGAAATTAATATACAGTCAGAGAGGGATGGGGCTCTCACAGAAGTCATGGAAAAACAGGCTGGAGGCTTATCTGAAGAAGGCCATCCCTCAAGATAAAGATTCAATGGCCAGATCTACACACTCCCTAAGGCATGAGCAGCAACTCAGAATGATACTCTAATTTGCATCGTCTCTCTCTCTCTCTTTTTTTGTTTTTTTTTTTTTTTACACCATCTGATCCAGAAAGTCCAGACAGGCATCAACCACCCAGGGGGTGAGCAGGGAAAGTGTCAGACTCATCCCTTCCTGAAAATGCTTCTGTTCTTTCCATGTACCCTTGCTATGTGACACGCTTCCCTATGGGATCAATATTAGCTAAGCAGCTGTACTTGTAATCCTATAGATTGATTACAGTTTGACCCACATTGTACCCCACACCATGACTTTGCTGTACAAATTACAGGACAAAGGGCCTCGGTGGCAACCCGCTCAGGACTCCTCTTGTCTCTCAGGAGCTATCTCTCATTAAACCTTTCCTACTCAACCTCTGCTGTCCTTTGCTATTCATTCTTGGATTTCAGGGACACATTGAACTCAGCACATCTGACACCTAGCAGGTGGGAGTTATATTTCTCCCATATCACAAATGCAGGGTTGGCCTAGGGCTTTGGCCTCTCAAAGTGGAAAGGGACTGGGAGATGCTCCTCTCTCTACTCCTCCAGGGCAGAACCAAGATAAACGAGGACATCTCTGCGGCTCTCACCTTCCTTCGGATCACAGTAGATATGTCTCACTAACACTGACTGGCCCTTTCTGCTGAGAGCAGATCTCCAAAAGTAGACTCACTTTGAAGCCCATGTGGATTTCAGGTAAGATTTATCCTATTGCCCAGTTCAAACCCAGTTTCGGGTGCCCATCCCACAGCTTCTTCCTCATCCTCCTGCCTGTCCTTCAGGGACTCAAGATGGTGGGAGCTAAGTTGCATTCCTTGATTGTGGGCCACATGACTCATAGAAATGCCCCATATTCTTGACACAAAATGGATGGGAAGGTAGGGCTCCTCCCTCATGCTCTCCTCAACCTGCCAGTTCTTCTCAGCTCTCTTCTCCTCTAGGAACATATCAGCAAGTACTGCCTAAGCAGATACCCAGTTAGGTAATGGAATCTCCAACCGCAGCCTACCACTGTCATTACTAAAGAACCTCTCAAGACCCGCTTCCATTCTGGGTATTGGTAAGAGAAAGGAAAAGGGAAAAACTCCCTCCATAAATCTTCATTCCCTACAGTGCCACAAACAGGACCCTTCCCCTCTCCTCAAGGGTGGTGGATTAGATGGTAGAACTGGTTTTGCTTCATCTATGAACTCCCAGAAGCCGGAATTTAGGATATTTACCCTTTTTTTTAAATCAATTATTATTATTTCAATTGTTCTTATTTACTTATAGTACAATGATTATTGAACATGTGCACAATGGGTAGTAATCAAATCAAGGTAATTAACATTTCTATCTCCTTACTACTTTGTATTTGGGGACTTAAAGTCCTTCTGCTATTCATAGATATAGAGACAGGCATAGAAAATAAATTCTTGTGAACTAAATTCAAATGACCAACAGATTTATGAAAAAATGTTCCACATCATTAGCCATCAAAAGAATACAGATCAAAAGTACAAAGAGATGCAATCTCCCCCCAGTTAGAATAACTACTATCAGAAACACCAAAAACAATCAATACTGGTGAGGCTGTTGAGAAAAGCAAGCTCTCATACACTTGGTGGGAATGTAAACTAGCACAAGCCATCATGGAGAACATTATGGAGGTTTCTCAGAAGACTAAAAAAATCTATCATATGGCCCAGCTATCCTACTTCTGGGTGTCTGGGGTCTAACGAGTCTACTTTTAGCCTGTTTGCTGGTGGTAAGTCCAGGCCTTTAGCACCAAGAAGAGCAGAACCCTGTGTTGCAATGTTACCTTAAAAGCTAGACATGCACATCGAGGTAGGGAAACTGAGCAATGCTGTGCCCACTGCAAAGGCTGTGACCTTCTTGGATGGAAGGGTAGGGCTCCTTCTTGCCAGTTGCCAGTTCCCATCTCCTACAAACCTGTGTGTCTCAAACCCTACGTTCAACTTCATATGCATTTGGTTTATTTCTCCCTGATGAAAGCTGTCTTCATCTTCCATGTCCTTGTGTGTAGCTAAGGGTCCATCACTGAGTGCTGCCTTCTCACATATCAGCACAGTCAGTGTTTTGCTGTGAAAAATGTAGCATTTTCCCAGATGTAGGCATGAATGAATACTGAATGGAGTTTTGACTGTATCTTACTGCACACCAGGTCCAGCCAGGTGAAGCAGTTCCAGCAAAGGTCCTCAAAGTGGAGCAAAGCTCTTTTGTATTGTGTTCATATTAGTCATGTGATGCCCAAGGTAGTGCAGATGAGCACTAAGCCATGAAGGAGCTTTCGTCACATCTCGTTTCTCTTACTTCCATCTTACCCTCCTCACCATTCATGGCAATAATGCTCATCTCCAGCCACCACAGTTCCCTATACAGATAAGGCATCTGATAGCTCTTCTCTCTTATCTTCATCATCTTCCCATTCTCCTGCCAATCCCAGCTCATTCTGCATAATCCACACCAAGGGAGGCAACCCGGCCAGAGCCACATCAAGTAGGACTCGGTACCATCCTTGGGTTCACACTGCACTGCATACACTGTGTGTCAATGGGAGTTGCTCCATGACTATGGTCCTCTCGGTTCCTGTTATTGCAGCATGGACACTTAGTGGACACTCGGTATTTATCAACATCATCCTCGCTGGAAAGAAATGCTTTACTATCAACTTTAGATTTCTTAGCAATAAAGCCCTTTCTTTAGGAAAAGCTGAAATAAGGATTATATATTAAGCAACTGGGTATATAGCAGAAACTGTCCTGTTCTTCTATTCTTTGGTGGCTTGAAGACATGGTTGAGAAATTCCATGCTTTGCAAATAAGAAAACTGAGACTCAAAGATACAAAGTTGGCTGCTCATAAGTATCTGATATGAAAAGAAGGCTATGTGGTCTCAAAGTTTGTGGTCTTTCTGTGACTTCGAAAAACAAAAAAGGGAGAAAAGAAAAGAAAGAGGGCCAGGGATTTAGTTCAGTAGTGCCACCACTTGCCTTGCAAGCACAAGGTCCTGAGTTCGATCCCTGGTACCTTCTGCTGGGTATCTTCCCAAAATAATTAAACATCATACCACAGTGATATATGCTCACCCATGTTTACAGTGGCACAGTTTGTAACAGCTAAAATTTGTAAACATCCCAATCCCTATCAATTGGAGACTGGATAAAGATTATTTTTTTTATAAAATGGAGTACTACTCAGCCATAAAGAATGAGAAACTAGAGAAATTTATAGCTAAATGGATGCACATTGAGGACATACTCAAGTGAAATTAATAGGACACACGTGAGTAAATACCATATAGTTTCTCTGGTGTGAGAAACGGAAACTGTAAATAAGGATCAAAATGTATAATTGATATCGTGTAATAGGAAGAAAAGATCTAAAGGTATAGAGGAGGTGGGAGGGGTAGGGAAAAGGTAAGAAAGGAAAAGCAAAATTAGTAAAAAGGAAAAACATGGAAACAATATCTTTGTAAACAGGGAAGGGTGGAAAGGGTTAGGGGAGGACTGGGGAATGGGGAAAAATAAGAAGCAAGATAAGTCTTGTAAACATACAAGATCCAAGTGATGAATGTAACTGCATGGTATAACTAAAATGTATCAATAAACTTAATAAGCATTAGAAAAAAACACTTTCTCAATTATTTCAGAAATAGGGATTCAGCTCAGTACAAAGGCTCAGGCTTCAAAACTTCTTAATATAAATAAAGAAATAAATGAATAAATAAATAAAAACAAACTACTTACTCGATTTCAAAGCTGTGTAGTACATCTTAGTGCTAAAATGCTTGCACAGGATGTGCAAGGCCCTATGTTCTATCTCCAGCACTGCAAATACAAAAACTAAAATCATTCTCCATAGTGCGACTTATCTTTTTACCTGCTGTTTCAACTGGTGCAAAAGTCATCCTCAGATCCTCAAATTATGAAAGATTCTCTAATAAAGCCAAAGATGAAGATAAAGAGCTCTTCTATCACAACAATTATTTAATGATGCTTGAAACTTTTGCAGTAAAAAAGAAAAGAGAGAGTTAAAATTTAGGCCAGAGAGAGTAAAACTATCCCATTTATAGGTGATATTATTATTTACCTTGAAAATCCAGGTGAATTAATTAAAATTACTAGGGATATGATAATTAAAGGAAAAGGTAGGAAACAACAATCAGGCAAGGAATAAAATTAGTGAAATGGATCTATTTGTACAAACAACAGAATAAAAATAATGAAGAATCAATAAGAAATGTGCTGGAGCTATAGGAAAAGTGTTTTTAAATGCTCCAAAGGTCACAAAAGCAGGCCAAACAAGCATAAAAACATGGCTGCTTTTGGCAAAAACGTCCTGGCAGGCAGACCTGAGCCCTCCACAGTGGGTAGGCAGTTAGCTAGCCGAATATTCAATTCTTTGGGGTGATCGGGCATTTTCTCAATTCGTGGACAGTTCTGTCACCACAGTAATTGACCATTAGAATTCCGAACCTGCTACAGAAAATTTAGGCAAATCTAAGCATATCCTGCGCTACAAGGCCCAGTTGAATTCTACATAAATATGTCATCCTGGTGACTGAACTGCATTTCTAAAGCTGTTAAAACACAAATAACTAAAATCACCAGGAGATTCCCCTGCCATTACCAGCAACCCATGCAGAAACGCAACAATTGTAGTACCCTAATTCCTAACAGAAATAAAAGTAAGGCAATGGACTGTCTTCTACAATGAGAAACTATATATAGCTTAATTCTAGAAATGCATTTAGTATACCCTATTTACCCATGCAAAAAACAAAAAATATTACTGACTTTTGCTTGTAAGGTTAACTAACTGTATCTCACAAAGGCAATTCATCTTTTTATATAAATAATGTCTGAATATGGTGCGTGCATATTTGGACAATGTTAATAAAGCATTTTCTTTTTCTGGAGTCCTGAATAGAAACGTTTCTGTGGTTCTGCTTTCTCAGGGGAAATTTATTGTATTAGGTCACAGCTGTAAGTTTTCTCCCTCCAATCCAATAAATTTCTCCTAAATGTTTAATGATTTATAACTGTAATTATTATTGTGTGCTAACATTGAACTTTGAAAAATTAAAAAGAAAGAAGAGAAAAGAAGGAAAGGACAGAGAAGAAGAGAGGGAAGAGAAAAAGAGCAACAACACTGCTGCACCTGTGTATTAAAGCTATTTTGCCCTGGTTCAGTTTAGACATAGACACCAAAAGAATGTGGAGTAGCAAATGCGACCATGTGATAGTTACATGGGACATCTATGGGAGATAGGGTCAGTCTCCCTCTCCTAGGCTCCTAGCTCACATGCATAGCCTCAAATGGACCAGCACCATGAGACTGGCACCAGTGTCCCCTCTAAAGACCCAGTCATACTCCCAAACATGCAGCCCAAGCTCAACCTAGCCCATTCTCACTACTTCCTCCTTCACATGTCAATGCCATTGGATTAATTAATTATCACAAAACTTTATCAAAGAGCTGACGTTGCCTGTGCATTTTCTGGCTCCAGTCCAGCTTTGACTTCCTGTCATCTAAACAAGGGCACCTTCCTGCCATCTGGCATGGACCTATGTATTTGTCAGTGTGTTCCAGTTGGAGTTGGCTGGAGATTGTAGCCTGATCCATGATCACACATGACCTGATATCATCTAGAACATATTAATGGCTTATTGAAAACGATTCCTTTCTGTAATTGTTTGGATGATAAATACTTATGTGATTTTTGGTCATGTATATTTATTTTCAAAATGCCAAGCAGCATCCTTTGCAAAATGTATAATAAGATAAAAGACTAAGAACTTTTTATAAACTGCAAAATCCAGTTAACATATAAGAATTTAATTAAGAGGACAGCCCCTGATATTAGAGTGCATGGTCCAATCATTGGAACAGTTTCCCAAACTCTCCAGCTTCAGTTTCCTATATGACTGACAAAAGTTCCTGTCCTTATCACTGGTTTCCAATGATTAAATTGGATTTTTAAAATATCAAGCCTATCATTAGCATATGGTTGGCTCCTGATCAGCAATCAACAAATGCTACCAAAAGCATTACTGTCATTGTCATCTCCCAAACCAAAGGAACAATTTTCAGCAATTCATGGGTACCCAAATCTTACCCTCTAACATTTTTTTCAGTTAATCCCCTGCTTAGGAACATTCAAGTTGCAAACTTTTGCAGATATGAAGAGACCTCTCATTACAAACATTCGTAGATGCAAACAAATCTTGGAAGTAACTCACATTGTCTACCTGACATTGTCATAGTTGTGGTGCTGTTTTCTTGCTGTACAGCATGATAGTCACTACCTGGAGGAAGGAGGGTAGGAGGGAGAGGATGGAGCTGAAGGATCATCAGCAACAGGAGGTGGAGGGAAAGATGAAATTTTGATCACTTCTGATGTTGATGACACAGGTTTTTTGATGGATTCCATTCCGTCTATCCTCTTGGAAAAATGATCCAGTGCTAGACAGCAGTAGGTTTTCTTTTCTTATCATAGATGATTCTGCCCTGCTGTCCCTCCTCCAATTAGTAACTATCTTCTTGCCAGTTCATTCCATGCAATCCCCTAGATGCCAGTTGTTGCACAGTACTGTACCACCATTTCAAGATAAGTATAAAAGGAAAAATAGTTTATTTATAGTATTTTTGTGTATGTGAGCTTGGGTTCTTTATACTTTACATTGTGTATTTATGTCAAAGGCATACAAGACTCACTTGGTTGCACTTAGGAATGAATTGCACTTATGAAAACTCTCCCAGAACAGAATCATTTATAAGTCGGGAACTTATTGTTCTGCCCCACAGCTCTAGGCATTACCTCTTGCCAACTGTCTCAAAATTTTAAAGAATAAAAAAACCTGCATAAAGATATGACTACTCCCATTTCATGTGTCAAGTACTAATGGGGGTTAGGATAAAGGTTTTTATGGTTTGGGTCATACGGTGCCAAAGCCTCATATGGTGGCTGAATCTAGAGTGTGAGATTGATTTATAGTGGGGCTAGGCCAGAGGGCACTAGGGTTGAGGGTGTGAGAGCTACCCATCCTAGGCAATCAGAAGAAGATAAAAGGAACAGGGATGCTGTTAAGGCCTTTTGTTGCTTCTGCTATTGTGTGGGAACCATGAACTGTTTCTCCTCTGCAGTGCCCCTCCACCACGTGTCAGCCTGCCTTGGAGCCAGCTGATTATGGACTGAAACCTCTACAGACTAAGCCAAATATAGCTTTCCCCCTTTCACTTTGGGTGCTGGGTATTTTGTCTCAGCGATGAGAGAAAAATAACTAACACAGAAACTTGGTGCCAGAAGTGGGGTCGTTGCCATGGCATTAGCTGGCTGTGTGGCTCAAGAGCCTTTGGAACTGGCTTGTGGGAAGGGGAACAGTGAGGAAAGGTTCAGAGATGCCAACTGAAGAAGTCGAGCTGGAATGCCCTAGACTACTCTGTCTGGGAGATTCTGGTCAGAGCTCAGAAGACCAGAAAGCCAGTAAAGACCAGGCTCAGGAGGTTTCTGTTGGGAAGAAAGACTGCATTGGTTGCTGGACTCCAGATGATCTGTGTTACACCTTGGCAGACAGTTTATCTGCATTTTGCTCGTGTCCAGACACTTTGCCGGAGACTGAGATTAGGGGTGGCAGACTAATCTCACAGAAGAAATTTCAAGATGATCTAATGTTGAGGCCATGGCATGGCTGCTGTTGGGGGTTTTAGTCCAATCTCTGTTGAGAATCAAGAGCAAAAGCCTCAGTAGCATGATTTAAAACATTTTGAGATTGGCCAGAAAAGAAGCTCCAGAAAAGCTGAGGGCTGCAAAGATAGAGCATAGGAGATCTTGATTGCTGAGAAGGAACAAGACAATAGAAGAGACGGCCTGACAGCATCACATGAAGCAGCAAGACCCCACCCTTTGCAGTCTCAAAATTGCAAAAGTGAGGAACTTGGCTTTGAGAAGACGGCCCCAGAGCACCATGTTCCAGAACAGCGGTGGCCTAGAGAATTTGTTCCTTGAAATTGGACTCAGAGAGTTCAGCAATCCAGGTAGTCGACCCCTACAGCCAAGAGAGAGAAAACTGACTGCTACTGCCCCAGCTGGCAGCAGATCTTTATCATCCACATGCTTTTTATCATCCACAGGTTTTTAGGTGCATGCAGAATGCAAGAGCTGTGGGGTTAGGAAGCTTTCCACTCAGACTTCAGAAGAAGTCTGCCTGGAGGGCCTGGGGGGCCTGGGGGGGCAGGCAGTGTGCCTGAGAGAGCAGTGTGGAAGCTGTGGTACAGTGGGAAACCAAGGTGTGTGTGAAGCCAGGATGCAGTGGACCTCAGAAGTCTGGAGAAGCCAGGAGTGTGAACTGCCTGAAGAAAACTGCCAGGAGGGAGCAAAACCAGCCCAAGAGAAAAACCGTGGGAACTACAATCACCAGTATTAGGGGTGGAGCCACCCATGCCCTTTGAAGTTCACAACTTGCCATAGATTGCCAGGGATGCTGAAAGTGGAACTGTGAGATTTAACATTTGCCCTGCTGGAGTTTGGACTTGCTTTGGTCCTGTTCCTTTGTATCCTGTTGTCTTTAACTTTTGCAATGGAAATGTCTATCTTGTCCCATTGAATGTTGGAAGTGTTTAACTTTCTTTCCATTTGTACAGAGGCTCACAGCTAAGAGATGCTATTAAGTTCTCTTGTTTCTGCTACACGTGGACACCATGAATTGTTTCTCTGTGACGCCTTTCTGCCAGGTATCACCCTACCTTGGAGCAAGCTGGGACGGAAACCTCTATGAACTGCAAATATGTTTTCCCCCTTTAACTTTGGGTTAGCTCTGGGTATTTTAACTCTGGGCATTTCATCTCAGCAATGATAGAAAAATAACTAATGCAAAGATTTAATACGGGCAGCAAAGAATAGATCTTGAGGTTTATTTTTCGGACAGCCTAGAGAAGAGCTTTAGGTCCTGCAATTATTTCTAGCAGAAAGAAATGCTGGTAAATACAGTGAAGATTCCCACTACCTCAGCAACAACAGCAGTCTGCCTATTTTAGATAAGGTATAAGAATTTCCTTTCCAAACTAATGTGTTACATGTTCACAGAATGTTCGTTTCTCTAGTAGACCCTCCTATAGGGGTAAAAAATATATATACATCTTAACCTGGTTGCTTATTATGTCGGAATCAGCTGAAGAAGGTAAAACTACATCCCTACCTCTGTAAGCATTAAAGCTTACAGACGGAAGCTCTGTACAGATGGGGCCACCCCCTCCATTCATGTCAGCATGCCAGGACATAGTATCTTGTGCTACCTTGAGTAAAGAAAATGAATATTTATTCCACAGCACCAGTTTCTGAAGCTATAATTCTTTACTTCCTAGTAAGAATTCAAAACTCCAATAAGAATAAATTCCACTCAGATGTTTATTACCCTTGAACTATTTGCAATAGGGCCAGGGATTTAGCTCAATAGTTCCACCACCTGCCTCACAAGCACAAGGACCTGAGTTCGATTCCCAGGTACCAAAAAGGAACTATTTGCAATAAATAAGTGAGCAGTGTAATTGGAGTAGAAAAAAGGTCTCACAGCCAGAGGGACAAGTGCTTAGAGTGACAGAGGTTTCCTTTGGTTTATGTTAGAAAAAAAATTTCCTTTCTGACTAAAGCTAATTTAGTCACAGAATGGTCAGAAACACAGGTAGTCAGAGCCTTGGACTCTGTGTGACCATGGAAAGCTGAAGCCCCTTCAGAGGTGCTAGCTGGCCTGTGATTGCCACACAAACACAGCACAGGTTTACGTCATGCCAGGGGAACAAGTGGTCCTTTCTCTAGGACAGTTACATCCTTAAAACTAGCATGTGGTCTCACAAATAGGCAGTCTTCATTTCATGAAATCCTAACTCCTATCGCCCTGAGGGGTGGTACCACATTCCATGCTAGGTTGTTGACACAGGCCAGAACAATTCACATTTGTTTTATGTGAAACACAGCAAATCAGAGAAACAAATAACCCCTTAACTAATTCAAAGATCTGTCTGTGTAGGACTTTTTGTGTTGAACCCCAGGGTCAATGCGATCTCATATTTGAGCTGATCTTCAGTGACAATTTTTTTTTTCAGAGAACATTAGAGGGGCGTTTGCAATAAGTACCGATGTTAATTAAACCTTTGAATGCTTAATATTAATCAAGTCTAAAAGTGGAGAGAAAATTCTAAAAATGAGGCCCTCCCACCAAGCTCTTAATAGCCTTACTTCATTAAGAGTGGAAAAACATAAAAGAACTTATCTATTGCTATGTAAGAATAAAAAGTCTTAATGTCACTCATTTTCATCTGTAGCTTCTTTGTGGAAGACAGATTTTATTTTTTTTTACATTTTGGGGGTCTAATAAGTCTTATATTTTTAAGTGCTTACGGAAAAGAAGAGTTACTTCTCAGAGGAAAAATGGCTGTCCTCTGAAATTGGGCCATGAAATGTCCTTGTCATCACATCACTCATCTTCAGCCCCAGGACTCAAAGTTGCAAGATTCCCACAAGCCAAATTTCACTGCCCAACTGTAATTGCGGCCAAACTCTCCATCTGCCTAAAAGATGTGACTCCTAGCCAATGACCCTAGTCCCCTGCACATAATCTGAAGGCTCAGAATTCTATACAGAAAAGCTGTCACGATAACTAAATAGTACCTTTGGGTTTGTGAGAATGAGAACCCATGCCACACCAGCTGGCATCTGAGCCATGGGAAATTGCATGATTGCCAAGACTTTGCTAAGTATTTCCCAATGCAAAATTACAAGTCAACACTATGCATTCCGTATGCAAACCAATAAAATTTGATCTTACCTCATACCACATGGAAAACTTAAAAGACCCTCTCTGTTTCTTCAAAAGAATAAAAAGTCTAGGAAGGTTGCATACTCAGAACTGGCCTTTGATCTCATAAATATGCAGTCTTCATTCCATGAAATAATGGACCCTAAAGGCTAAACCTATAAAACTCTTAAAAGGAAACATAAATGTAAATCCTTATGACCTTGGACTAGGCAAAAATTCAAAGAAAAACTGATGGGATGAAATTCATCTAAATTAAAAACTTTTGTGTATCAAAAGCCACTATGAGAAAGTGAAAAGATAACCCACACAGAGAAACTATTTGTAAACCAAACAAACATGAAACTATCTAGTATCCAAAATATATTTCTAAAAGAGTTTTCAAGTCAACATAAAGAACCCCATTCTTAAATAAAAGATCTAAATAGATATCACTCTGAACAAAGCATAGCAATGTTCAATAAAAGTGCATGAAAATATGCTCAGCATAATTAGGTGTTAGGAAAGTGCAAATCAAGACCAAAATGAGATACTACTTCCGACCCACAAGACTGGCTACAGTTGAAAATAACAATGACAACAGCAAAATGAAACAAACCAGAAAACAGCAAGTGCTGGTGAAGATGTAAATGTGCTAGAACCCTTGTACATCCCCCATCAGAACATTTCAGTACTGTGGAAAACAGTCCAGTGGTTATTCAAAATGTAAATCTTAGGGATATCTTGTGTTCCAGCATTTCTGCTCCTGGACGTATAAACAAGACTCTAAACAGGACAGCTACCCAGCACAAAGGACTGTCCACTCAAAAAATCAATAGCAGCACTGTTGAGATGCTGTGATTTCATGGGAAGATGATACTTTATGTTTTTGACAATGAATTTGCTTCCTGGGAGTCATGGAAACTTCCAAGCACTGGAGCTCAAGGTGCCAGAAGACAGGAGTCCCTGCCTCTTCTCTCTTATTAGTTTTAACTTATTTAGATAACTTATTTTGTGCCAGGCACTATGCATTTGTAACAGATGGTCCCCAACTTATTATTTGGCTTACAATTTTCTAACTTTGTAGCGGTTCAAAAGCATACACATACAACTATTCTATTTTTCATTTTCAATGTAAAATTCAATAAATTACAAGAGATAGTCCACACTTTATTATAAGGTAGGCTTTGTGTTAAATGGTCTTGCTTAGCTTGTAGGTCAAGGTAAATGTTCTCAATACATTTATGAAAGACTGAGGTAAGTTATGATGTTGGATAGGTTATTAAATGTGGTATATTAAATGCATTCTTGACTTAAAATATTTTTATCTTACAATGAGTTTATCAAGACATAACCCCATCTTAAGCTAAAAAAGCATCTATAAACTTCATAATTACCCTATTATATATATTATCTTATTATATATGTTTAATTTTCATTCATGATGAAGGACCATGGGTCCTTCATTGGGTGGTTACTTACCCAAGATTATTAAGTACTGGGTAGCAGAGGTTGGAAGTCTTACTCCATGTTGTTTACCATATCATAAGACCTGGAACATTCTTCATGGGTACAACTACACATCTCTGTCCTCTGGTGTAAAGGGTAAGACATATATCAGCTCAGCTATTTGATAGAGACTACGATTGGCCATCACGGATTACAGTGGTCAGGCTGACCACTACTAAGGGACTAAGGATTAAAGGCATTGGTGAACACTTCTCTTTTAAGAGGAGCAGTAAGTGTGGCTGGCTCTTTAGTGATTCTGGAATAGTACCCCTGACTAGCTTAGGAGCAGGGATTACCAGGGCCCAAACAAGAGTGAATGCCCAAGAAAGCAGAATGCTTTCTTTCAGCTACTGGGCCACACCAGGCTCTGGTACCCAAAGTGTAAGAGAGGGAGTCCACAGCCCTAAAACAGCCACACAAAGAGAAGGATTCAAGCCAGAAATACTGAGAGCTTCCTCTGAGTAGATTTCAAAATCATGCTGTTCCAGCAATCTCCCCCTGCCCCCCCCCACCAAGATAGATAAAAAGGTGCCAAGATCCTGCCTGTGAGGATCCCTCAAGGGAGAAGGTGTGTCGGACAGTCAGTATTTCTACAGTAAAGACTGGGTAGGTGGGAGTTGGAGCTCCATTTTTTCTTTGCTGTGACTCTGAGCCAGTGCATTAGTTAAAAAATGACACGAGTGTTGGATGAAGTAGGATCCCTGGGGCTTCGAGCTGGGGTGGTCGGAGCACCAGCCCCACCCTCTCAAAAGTAACTGAGGCTGAAAATCTGAAAGGAACACTTCCCGCAGCTCAGCCAGCTTTCCCTGAAAGACAGCTGCTTTGATTATGCCAGCCAAAGTTGGCAGGTAGAGCCTGTGACCGGGAAAGAACTCCATGCGATGTGTTGATGGTTGAAGCCCGACACGGGGTCAGGGCTTGACATGGACACCCGTGAATTAATGTAACATTCTGAGGTGGCTTCTATTATTTCCATTTCAAATTCAAATTAGAGGAAAGAAACAGAGTTTGTAGCCTCTTCCTTTTTTTGGGGGGGGACACTTGCACATACCATATGTCAAGAAGGAAGAGGAACGACTAGAAAAAAATCAGATTAGAATTTGATCAGGACCCATTGGCTTTTATTAGACTCTGTCTGAACTCATCCGGGCCGACATTTCCCAACCTGGTAAACATGCGTTCTATGAATAAAAGATTGTAAAGTCAGTATAACTAGAAAACAACAGGTTCCACAAAGTTTTTTTTTTTTCTTTACACTATCTACCTTCCAAGAGGACACCTAACTGGTGAGACTTTTGTGGAGAATCTAATTAGATAAAATTTCACAGGACACATTTGTAGGAATTATTAGAAAGTACAAGAGAATTTAATCTACTTTAAAGATTTCTGGTGTTTTAAAGAAAAAAATACACATCAATTTATCATCGTTATCAGTATCAATTTATATAAGACCTTTACTTTTCAGGCTCCATTCAGCCTAAAATGCACTAACTAGGGATTGATTACTTTCAGCATGAGAACCTGTTTCCTGGTGTAATTAGATCACTTTAAACTGTGTTTTCCTTTGCTTCTTTCATCAGTAGGAGCTGATTAAAACATGTCCACATCTCCCTGTATTTGTAACAGGCCCTGCAGCCCATCCTACCCATACGTTTTTCTAGAACACAACAAAAAACAAACAAACACATGGATTGTGTGTTTAGAAACCCAACTAATTAATTGCATGCTATGGTAAAAGCAACAGCATTAGAGTGCACTCATGTAAAAGAAATAAGGAGATGGAACAGTGGAAACAGTTCAGAATTAGGAACAAGAAAAATTGCACAACTAATAAACATCTCTTTGTAATGATAACAGGATTGTTTTTTTAACATGACAGAATACTTTTGCATGTATCCCCTTATTTGTTTCTCACAATAATTATGTGTAGGAGGCAGAAATGGTATGATTATTCCCATTTTGTACAGTCATTATTTTAACAATTAAGCAGCTGCATGATCCTAGGAACAGGGCGAGGCTCTAGAGAGTCAAGAGTGAAAAAATAGGTCTGGCACTTGCAGAGTCTGATGGGGGAGACAGATGTCCAATGAATAATACAAGTCTCAGAAGGTTACAAAAGGGACAATGTGGACTGCAAATAAGAACACAGGATCCCAAAGGAGTTAAGTGTTTTACATAGGGTCACATAACAGCTGAGTGAAAGCTGTATCTGTTAGATAGCAGTTTAATGAGTCAGGTTGCCAGGTGTGGTGGTGCACACCTGTAATCCCAGCACTCAGGAGGCTGAGGCAGGAGGATCACTGTGAGTTCGAGACCAGCCTGGCCTACATAGTGAGTTCCAGGTCAGTCTCAACTACATAGTGAGACCCTGTCTCAAAAAAAAAAAAGAGTTAGGTTTAGGCTAATTAAAAATACATATAGAGTAGGCCGGGGATTTAGCTCAGTGGTTTGGTGGCCTGCCTTGCAAGCTCAAGGACCCGAGTTCAATCTCCAGTTCCCAAAAAAAAGAAAAAAAAAACATATAGTAGTAGTACCAGGACACAACCATAACACTTAAATGTCAGAAGAGATGTCAGGTAGGAGAAAGACTAGACCTTAGAGGAGTGTGGAGGAGCTGAACAGCACAAGAGAGAGGCTGGTACCCTTGAAGGCAAATATGTCTTGCAAGCTTCAAATAGAGATGCTCAGATAGCAATGAGAGTTCAGCCTCCACTGGGCCATCCACACACATATTCAAGAGACCTGATAAGAATACACGGTATCAACTCTGGGTCAGATAAGCATGGTTCACAGCAAGTCCCTCCACTCTTACAACCAACATTCCCCATGGGAAGGGCTTCCTGGGGCAACTTACCCAATCTTTCTGAGCATCAATTTCCTCCTCTGCACATGAGGGATAATAACAACACCTGTCTGAAGTGCTGGTTGTATAATTTAGTAAGGTAGGGCTCTGTTTTGCTGATTGCTCGGCACGTGAAACACAGCACATATGAAATGAATGAATGTTCAATCAACGAATGTGAATGTGTAAAGTACTCAAGAAGTTCTATTAGGAGTAGTTGTCATGGAAGCAACCTGGCTAAAATGGCCAACTCGCATGTGGGGCTGAGGCAGGCATGAAAGGCGCGTGAATGTACCCTTGCCTCAGTGGGGTTTGCAGACAGATATGTTTCTACAGTAGTCAGGGAGACAATGTGATCAACATTCGAGCTGGGTAAAAGTTTAAACCAAATGTTCTCAAAAAATCTTTTCCAAACCTTAAATTCCATGAGATTTAAGTGCCAAACGGGCTGATTGTAGAAGTTAGGAAGTTTCTGTCCCTTCAGGCAGCAAGAAAGGTCATGGAACAGGAATTGAAAAGTTGATTCTTTCTAGAAAGGAAATGAAAAGTCCTTCTCCTAACCCCTTCTCTATCTTGTTGTTTATAAAAACATAAAAGATCTTTGTTTTTGTATCTTTCTCTAAAAGAACATGAGAAATTGCCTCTAAAATTCCCAGAATGCACAGATGAGATCTCTTTTGCTTGTTTTCCCCAAGTTCTCCCAAAAAAATACCCCCGAGGACGGCAAGAATCTTTGGAATATGAATTATGGTCTTTTACAATATTTGGGTTGCTTCCAGTTAAACTTTTGGATCTCTGACTGCAATGTGGAAAACAGAAACTCCTTTGTTTCTCTTACTCTGGAACAAGTAGGTTTTCAGGTTATGCCATCTGCTGGTCAAATTCGAGAACCAACACTGGTATTTGCTGGGTCTTACGCACAGAAAAGGAGTCACACATTAGGGAAGCAAGGCAGGAAATGTCTGTCCCCTCAGAATTGAATCCAAGCCCCTTTGGTGACAGTAATGTGAACTCCATTCAAATCAAACCATGGGACAATTTCAAAACTTCATTATTTATTTAGAAGTACATGTTGCTAAAAACAATTAGTCTTTTTTTCCCCCCCCTCAAATGTAGATTCAGTCTCTGGAAAGGAGAATCAAACCAGACCTTCCTAAAGTGCTCTCCATTGCCAAGGCCATCAAATGTATGTCATTTGTCTCTTCACTGTCTGAGCAGGTGTAAAACTACTTCTGTAACTTGGATGGTGAGATACTGAGAAAGAGAATCAAGATCCAAAACCTGAAATACCTAATCCATTTATCGTGGGGGAATATTGACCAAGAATGTGAGCAAGGGGGCCATTTCACAGAAATTCCATCATTTATTGCCAAAAGCTTTGAGTACAAACTTCAAACTTTTTTTTTTTTTTTTTTTTTTTTTTTTTTTGATGGGGGGTGGTCTCACTATATAGTTCAGACTGACCTGGAACTCACTATGTAGCCCAGGCTGATCTCAAACTCACAGCAATCCTCCTGCCTCAGCTTCCTGAGTGCTGGGATTACAGGTATGCGCCACCACGCCCGGCCCAAATGTGCTCTTAGGTAGAACCGTTGTGTCTTAGTTTGTTTTCTGTTGCCATAACAAAATATCCAAGCCTGGGTAATTTATAAAGAATGTGTATTAATTTAGCTCATAGCTGTGGAAGACAGGAAGTCTAAGATCATGACCCTGGCATTTACTCAGTATCTGGTGGGGGTCTTCATGCTGCAACATAATGTGGTCAAGAGCACCAAGGAAAGTCAGAGAAAGTATTCTAGAGAGAACTTGATTTTGTAACAAAGCTATTCCCACCATAACCCATTAATCCATAAATTAATCTTTTCATCAGGGCAAACCTGTCATGACCCAGTCATCTTCCAAAGGTCCCATCTCTCAAAACTGCTGCAATGGAGATCAGCCTTCCGACTGTGAAACTGAGGAGGAGCACCTTCATACTGAGGTGGGGTAGAAGAAATAAAACAAGGTGGAAAGAAGCCTAGGAAGATTTTTAAATTGTGCTTTTAAGGACTGGAGCTTCAAAACAAGCTTTTTTTCCTGCTTCTGGATGCCACCCTCACATATGACCCCCCTCCTTCCATCCTTATAAAGAACAGTGTGGCTGGGAACCACACCTGCTCCCGACCCAGCCACCATCGCTCAAGCGCTGGGAAGGTAGCCGCGCGAGCGCCCCTGAACCCCCATAAGCCCCCCCCACTGCACTCTCAGACCTCCTGACTGTGCCAGTCTTTGGACCCACTCTGCAAAGACAGAGGTGGTCATCAAGGGTAATTTTCTGAGTTCCCAACTTTGAACATCTTTAAAGAAAGGGCGGGGGAAACCTGTAATAGAACGGTGCGGAGTTCAACCATTCAGAAGGATGGGGAACTCAATCTGGGCCTTGCAGCCAGAGGTCAGTCAGCGTCATGGAGTTCAGCAATCAGCTAACTGAGATCAGGGGTCTTGCATCCTCACTCTGTCTGAGCCATTAAATGGTTAATATACTATATTGAAAAGTTTGTTCACTGCAGACATGTTCTGGACTGCTTCTTGATTTCAATTTGATTCAAATGATTTAAGGGTGATAGACTAGTGACTACCACAGGTGGTCAGTGTCCAAGTTGTGCTTGATCTTAATGTGTTGCTGATTGTATCAGTTGGGATAAAGCATTGCCGTTGATTTGATGAGCTGTTTTCTCTGATGTTATGAAGATGAGAATGTCCTTGGGTCATTAGAGACACAGAAGCTAGGGCACAACTATATCAGGAAGATTTGGGTGATAACCCAGAGATTAAACCAAGGACAGTCCAACACAAAAATTAAAATGAGAAAACACCTAAGCAAGACACAAAGACAGACTTCCAGTTCACCAATGGCAAACAGTAGGGCAAATGAGGATGAAAGGGCCGATAGTGAACCACCAGGACACCCTGAACTCAAAGCACAGGAAGTAACCAAACAGATCAATCAGGCTCTAGAAAAATTCAAAACAGAAATAATTTCCCAGATAACCATAGAGATAGTGAGTAAAATGGAAGTCGTGATTCGAGACTCTAGAGCAGAAAGTGACAAAAAAATAGATGAGCTCAGGACCATGGTAGAAGCCATGAAGGCCCAGCATAAGAAAGAAATGGAAAAAATAAACGCCCAACATAGGAAAGAAATGGAATCCGTAAAGCAGATTCAAACAGATATCCAGGAGATTAAACACTC
>NW_022900935.1:53587402-53661350 GCF_012274545.1 Fukomys damarensis | reverse complement strand
TGCTGCCAACTTTGGAAAAAGTCATCCCAATTTACTGTGTTGATTTGGCATTGTACAGAAATAGACAACCATATTGGTCTAGAAATGTTAATTTATTTTATTTTATTTTTTTTCCATGTGTACAGGGGTAACACATTGTACTAAATATGTAAGGTCATATCTACGTGGGTTTGATTACAGAAACTAATAAACTATTCTCTAAATAATGAAAAAAGAATAAGATAAGACTATAAGAGCAAGAAGCAATTTAAATATGTTCAGGGACCATTTTCATCTCCATAATTAAGGATTATTTTGATATTACATCATTGCCTTTTCTCTTTTACTTTCCTTTTTAGTTTTATTTTAGGATTCCCTATTTTTAATGTTCATACAGAGATTTCTTTAACTGAAATACCGAATAGTTTCTTTGGTGTGAAAAACTGTAATAGTACAGGATCCTAATGAGACAATTAATAATGTGAAATAGGAAGTACAGGGCTAAAGGTGTAAGGAAAGTGGGAAGGGTGGGGGAAAGGTAATAAGGGAGAGGAAAAAAATATGAGAAACTGAAAAAATGGAAATAAAGTGTTTGTAAATGGGGAGGGGAGGAGGGGGTGAAGGGAGGGCAGGGACAAGGGGAAAAGTGAGAATCAAGACCTATTATGTAAAGGTACAGAATCCCAATGATGAATGTAACTGTATTTGTATACCTAGATTGTAACAATAACCTCAATAAAAAAAAAGAACAGTGTGACATCCCTTAAGGCCCTTTTCAGTAATCTGTAAATCCCCAGGCACTGGACCCCTTTCACCTGCAAAATGCCCTTTCCTCCAGCTCAAAAAGCCGCCTCAGGTGAGACAGCATGTCTTAGCTTCAAACAGCATATCTCCACTTCGAACCCACGGGATGGCTTGCACTGAAACCTCTCAGACAATAAGGATGTGTATCCTAGATCACCCATCTTGAAGACAGTCTTTAAATATGCCCTACTTTGGCTTGTAACTACCTCATCTATCTGAACATCTGTACTCCACTCTTGAATGCATCCTGTATCTGCCTCTAATAAATCTTTCATGTGTCTCTTTTAATGATGCATTCTGGAGATTCTTTCTCTGAGACAAGACTCAACAAACTTGCAAACATTTTAAAAGGGTGTGTTAAGTTCCTTATTTGAGCCTCCAGGACCCTCAGACCCCAGCCAAATGAATAAACCATAGGCCTTTTTACAAATGATCCTCTAGACTTTCTTTTGTGCCTCCCTGGCCTAGACCCACATCTTAAACTAAGTCAATGTCTAGAGAAAAGCAGAAGCAAGGATTGATGAACCAATGGATTCCATAATAACCAAGTTTCTTCCTGGTGTCAAAAGAACTAAATTAAAATCATCCATTCCAAGGCTCTATAAGGTGAAACAAAGGCAATAACAGGCAAGTTTAGCCAGGAGGGAGGCAGTGCTGTGTCTACTTAGTACTTAAACTTAATGGGAGACCAAAACCTTGAGGAGGGAAAGCAACATTTCTGAGTCCTACAGGTCACCAACTCCAGAGCAAGTCTCGTCAGGAGCTGCATCTTCATTCCAGCTCTAGAACCCTGGGAACCTTGAAACCCTCCTCTCTGTACAACGGCCCTCCTAGGAGTAAAAGAGAAAAGGGTGCTCACACCTACTTCCTTCTTTCCTGAGACTGGTAACTTTCACCAGAACAAAATTCATTGACTTTTTCATATCTAAAATAGATGATGCTGGTAATGCTTACTTACAGCTGGCCCCAAAACATGATGGCTTTCCAAGAATTGTTGAGTCGTGCGCAGTTGCTGTGACACTGGAGACAATCCAGTAGCACAAAGGCAGAGAGGAGACAGAATCAATGAGAAGGTAGGTCTTCGAGCTAAAGAGGACCCACTTGTACCACTCTACTGAATCTTTGCTCAGAATAACGATCTGAATTGTAGGAAATGACAGCATGATTTGTTGTTATGACAACAACAATAACAAAACTGGCTTCTCCATAAATCATTTAGGGAGAGAATCAACCAAGTGGAATTTAAAGATCTGGACTGAACCTCAACTCCACCAAACTTCACAGGACCCCTGCACTATGTATCATTCTTCCAAAAAGGATTGGATCCCCTTCTCCTTTCTGAAAAATAAGAATGTATAGACTAGAGTGGCTTGTGAAGGCCCCTCCAGTGCTAAGAGTTTCTAATAGTCGTGAACAATAACGAAACAACAACAACAAAAAAACTCCATCAATTCTTTTTGCTCCCTTCCTGGAATTTTAAACTCCAAGGAGAACTTTTTGCATATCTTCCATACCAAACATTCCTGCTTTTTATTTCTGGGTTACTGTCAGAATATTCTGCTTTCTGGTTGAGGAGGGATATGGGTTGTGGGGATAAAATAATAACCCAGAGATTCATAAATGGGCTTCTCAAACTGAAACCTGTGAAGGGTTAGGCAAATCTCCCTGGAGAATTCCAATTTGTGTTGTCTGTCAAGAGCAGTTAATCACAAACCGCCCTCTTTCCCATTTGACCTTCATCTCCCACAGAGAATTTCTCTGCCTGAATTGGGTTCCCTTTTATCTTGCTATTTCAAAGAACAACAACAAAAGGATTAAACACTTTGCCTCCCCTGTGCCCTGAAAACCCATCCTCCTGTTTCAGGTCTCTTAAACTCTTACAATTGCACAAAAAGACATCAATGACCTCTGAGAAGACCTGCCACATGCTGTTGGGAGAAGAGACACCACCTCTTTTCTACTGGGAAGCCCAACCTGAAAGAGTATCTACAAGGAGCTGGTTCTGACTCCGAAGTGCTCAGCTCATCAGAGGTAAGGGTGGGGGGCTACACTTTAAGCTCATGAGCTGAGTCCTAATTTCCATTCAAGGATTTTTCCAATCCCTGTCCACTCAGAGAAAATCTGTGTGCACCCAGGGTGGTGTCTATGGTCACCTTTGCCCATGCTGAACAGGGTGTCAGATGATTTCTGATCACAGTTTACTACTATATGCTGCATGACTCAGTAAGATTTTGAGGAAAAGATAAAATGGTGGAGACAAAAATTCAAATAGTTGCTTTTGGACTCTGCAGGGAAAAAAAAGTCATTTCTATATGTAACTGAGTAATCTTGCCTTGTTTTTTGTGTATTTCTCAGATACTTTCAGGCTTCCCCGGAGTTGTCAGCCAGTCTACATGTCTCTAGGGATTTGTGTAAATTAAAAATATTCTAAAGGTGAATACATTTGATTTAGTCACTTTCTGATTGCTGAGACACAATACTCAATTCCCACAACTTAACGGAGGCGAGATTTATATTGGCTCCTGATTTATAGAGGATTCATTCCATCGTCAGCCACCTCCAAGGCATAAAGGCCATGATGGAGAGGCCTGTGTAGAAGAAAATCTGCTGATGTCATAGCAGCCAAGAAGTAGAGAGAGAAAGAAAGAACTTGGGAGGAAGATATACTCTTCCAGGTCTTGTCTGCTGTGACTCACCTCATCTAGGCTCCACTTCTTACCAGCACACTCAGCTTCTGTCATTAGTGGATGAATCCAGTGATGACTTAGCCTCCACGATCAAATCACTTTCCCAAAGACCTGCCTCTGAGTTCATGAGAGTTTGTGGAGACATTCTAAATCTAAAGCATAATTTCTGCCCCCGGACTCCCAAAGATTCATGTGCATCTCTTTATGCAAAATGCATTTGGTCCATCTCTAAGAATCACAAACGTTTTAACAGTTCCAGCACTGCTGAAAAGTCCAACTTTAAATTCTCCTGACACTCAAGGCAAACTCTCAGTTGTGAGCCCCTGTAAAATCAGAAATTCTTCCAACATCTAATGGCACAGGGTGAAAATTCCCATTCCAAAAGGGAGAAACAGGGGGCTAAAAAGGAATAGGACCAAGGCAAGACTGAAAACCCATAGGGCAACATTAAATCCTATACCTCCATGTCCAGCTCCTGGGACAAGTCGTGGTGAAATGTCAGCTCCAAGGGGATGGGGTGGCCCTGCCCCTACAGCATTATTGATTGCAGCATTCGTGGCCTCTATCAGGGTGACTTTTCTCAATGCCCAAAGCTCTTTCCTCAGCAGACAATTCATCATCCTGGCTTCTCCAACTTCCTGGAGTCCCCACTGCTCCTTTCACTCCAATGTCACAACTTTGTACATTTACCTCTCAGGAGTACACTGTCTCCTAGCCCTCCTTCTGAAATCTGGGTGGCTCCCTGACCCAGTAACTCTTGCATTTTGCATGCCCATAAAACCGCAGCACATGAACAATGCCAATATCTGGCATCTGTAGGAGAAGTACTCAAGCCCCCTTAGTAATGGCTTCAGAGACCTCTGAGTACCTAAAAGGCTGAGCAGAGTGGAATAAATCTTAGGGAACCAAGGTGACCTCCCCAGGTGGCCTTCTTCAGGTAGGGAACTGCAGGGCTTTTTTGAAATGGAAGTGTTATAGTTTCACAGTTTTTAGGTAAAAGGTGGCAACCTAGTAAAAGAACACAACCAGCCTGAATCTGGGCATTTGGAATGAGACTTCCCTGAAATACCTCCCAAGGAGGTCTGACAAGTTTATCGAGTGTGGTTTCTATTAACAGGCTTTGGGGGTTGGGAGCAAGGAATCAGTGAAGTGAGACTAGGCTGAAAAGCAATGGCTATGTGGCAACTAATGACATTGTAACAGCTAATGTTTTGTTGTGCCGGGTGCACTGTGACCTAACAGGGCAGGTGGGGTAGGTTCACTGCATCCTGCAGTGCAGGTTGGGTGGCAACAGAATGTGGGAGTATTGTTTGGGGGCTCAGGCATCTAGGAACAGCCACACCAGGAACTCAGGTGACTGGAGGGTAACAAGGGTCAAACCTACCAGTTCTCATGTCTTAAAGATAATTAGATAAAGAAGAACAAAATAAGAGGGCAGGTATAGAAGCGTGAATTTTTCATCCTTCTGGAGCTGCTTCATGCTGAGCTGGAGCAACGTTGTGGGGCCGATAGGGGCAGCGGGTGAGAAGCGGGGCATTGGCTACTTGAAAAGTCAACTGAGACATCTGTAGGTGGATAAAGCTAGACACAGTCTGAAAGTGGCAAGGGACAAATGTGATCTGGAGGAGCAGTAAAACAATAGGCCCAAGAAGGATTATGATCCAGGAGTTCTAGAAAGTGGTCAACCAGCCAGGAAGGGTCTCAGACAAGCCTGATTTTGTAGGGCACTGGTACAATCGTGCAGCTTTTTGATGTCATCTCATATGAGTCCATGCTTGTTGGTGAACAAACAGCAGGTCTCCTGGCATAAGGCACAGAGCCCACCTTTTTCTGCAATGAACAAGTCTAGGACTCGGTAGTTTTGGAGCACAAAAACAGACAGCCAGTCAATTCAATCTTGCAGGTTTGTGAGTTTAATAGGGAAATGTTCTGATATCTCCTTAAAGAGAGTAGAGAAATGGTGAAGGGAAGGGAACTTTCAGTAAGTCAAGGTGGATTACAGGGAGGTCAACAGGAGGTAATTTCATCTGCGTGCAGCAGAGCAGTGAATTTTATTTGTTCTTGGTCAAACATGGAGGTTGTCAGCTTGGACAGCCATTGGGTGGGGGACTGGCACTGAACCCGGCAAAAACATTTTGGTTTTGAAGTCACTGTCATCAGGGAGTTGATTTGGTCTCGAAAGTTAGGAAGTTTGATTTGTTTGAGACTTTCAGCTACCCAGTTGGACAGAGCTGAGAAATAGTGATTGGAGATAGGAATCTATTCCAACCGGCCCAGTGCCAACAGTGGTGGCTATTCTGATTTCTGCCAGGAGAAGAATTAACTGAAAAGCCCAAGAAAATCATTGCTTGTTATAGGTAACATACTGGCTGGATTAATAGAAAGTTAAGGCCGAAGGTGAAGAGGCTGATCTGGGTTGGTGTGAACTCGATGAAGGGATCCTGGAGCTAGAAATCAGCGGTTATTTTGGGGAGCAGAGTTGAGGTTGGGGGAAAGGATATTAATTCTGATACAAGGCAAAGAACAAAGTGAGTAAATTCGGGTTGTGTGAGAACAACAGGTAGCTTTCTGGGAGAAACCTGCAGGGAAGAGGCACAAATATTCTTGGATTTTAAGGTAATCAGTAGGGCAGAGGAAATAGGGGTGGTAAAAGTACCATGTAGGTTCTCACCTATGCTTTGTTGGGCCAGCACGAAGAGTGGCTTTTTTAATGGTTTTGAGCAGGACATTTAAGGGCTTTGAGTGGGCTGGGGTGAAAAACGAGGGGGACAGTGAGAGTGCAAAGGCTAAAGAAGAGGGAAAGCATGTGCTTGTAGGTGAGCTCGATGGGCCTCAGGTGACTGGGAGTAATCTTTTAGGGGATCGGGGAGGGGATGGGGCTCAGAAGAAATGGGGCAGACAGATACTAGCTCAAAGAGATTCGGGCCTGCGGGCTGTTTGTATAAGGAGGAGTGCCGAGGGACCCTGGGACAGTGGAGCCTGTCCAGGGACAGCGGACGTTAATAGAGAGTTTAGTGTTGTTTGTTTGTTTTGTTTCTTGTTTTCACAGGGGAGGATTGTGGGCTGAGGTCTGGGAACATGGGAAGAAGTACTGTTTTGGGGCACTGAGGCTTCACCCTTTTTGATGGACCAGGCAGTGAAGAACAGCAGCCTTTCGTGAAAGAGGACTTTGGAAGATGACTGTTCCCTGGGGTTTGAGGAGGTCCCATCCCAGGATGGGCATGGAGCACTGAAGAATCACCAGGAATGAATCAACAATGTAAGGGTGCTGACACATAGGAATGAAAAGGGCAGGCTGTCAATTCCCACTACAAATCGTGAAGATTTAACTGCAGGTCCAAAGAATGTTGACAAAGATGAAAAAGTGGCCCCCGTGTGAGGAGAAGTGAGATAGCTTTACCCTTGACCAGAACAGTCATCTTGAGCTCCTGTGTGGCAGTGGGCAGGAAGTACAAGAGCCAAGGGCCCTGTCAGACTCTGGCTGGAAGTCCCATTAGGTCAGCAAGGCAGGACATGGGATTGGGTATCCCCACCATCTTCCTGTGGGCCTCTAAGCCACATAGGGGACAGGGGATTTAGAATTTTGTTTGGATAATTGCCCTGGCTAGAGTGTTGTTGTGGGTAGCTGGAGGGAAGATTTATTGGAGACTTTTCTGGAGACCTTTCCTCTGTCAAGTTGTTGGTCTTGGTAGGCCCTGAAGGCAGTAGTCATGAGGCTGACCATAGGGATTGGAGTACCATCCTCAAATACTCAAACCTTGCCCTGATGTCAGGGACTACTTGGGAAATGAGAAAAAATTGCCCCTCAGCCAAGGAGGGATCTAACTGAATGTGCCCTTTTAGGGTCTCTATAAATTGAGCCACAAAATCAGGCTTTTCAAGGGTCTTGATAGGTAATTTTGGACTTTGTCAAAATTGATGGACTTAAGGAAGGTCCTGTCTAGACTGGTGAGAATGTATTTGATAGAGTCTCGGTGGTTTCCCCAATCTCTATGACCTGGATCATCATTTCATCTAGGGTTCTGTTTAGGAACAGCAACTGCCCCAGGATCTTTTTTGATCATTTTGAGTTTGGGCCTCATCAGCTGTATGGTCAGCCTCCCCCAAACTTGTCCCTTATCAGAGAGGAGAGTAGTGGTGAGAGTGACAGGAATAGCACCCTAGCGGCACTGAAATGAATTCCTTCATATAATGTGAGGGGTTTGCTGAGAAGGAACCAAGGCAACTTTCTAGTTGGGAGAGATCAGAGGAGGAGAAAGAATTACAGATATCATTAGGGCCATTAGTGTTGGCACTCAACAAAGGGTAGAGGGGTTTCAGGGTGGGGGCTCAGTGGACTCGGCAGGGGTGGTCTGTTGGGAGGAAGACCAGGTCATGGGTGGTAAGGGAGGGGGCAAGAGTTCCAAGCAAGGGGTCCGGAAGGGAAGCTTTGAATGAATAAATGAAGAAATGACAGTGTAGGGGAACAGACAAGACTGATCAGAGCAGAGCTCTTCCGATTTGTCTGAACTCTAGAGAAAGCAGTCCAGGTCAGAGAGGATCTGAAAAATCAAACAGACTGAGCTCTGGACAAAGAAAGCCATCATCTGTGGAAACCTGTTATGTGTACTGGCCATGTTACAGAAGAAAGATGAGTCATCTTGGTTTGAGATAAGTTTGGAGACCAAGTCAAGACAAGTTATTGAGGAGGAATCCCGGTGGGGCCAGAGGCATTTCTTCCCATGGTGGGCCAAGGCCAAGAGCGTCCAGTGGGAAGAAGGGCAATTGCAAATAAAAGGAGCACCCCATCCCCAGAAGAAGACCAAAAGCTGGAGCAAAGGATGAACAGAGCAACCCACATCTGTTGTGTCTGGTTAGGGCCTAATTAGGACTTAGATGTCTTAGATAAGACACCCTTGACTGCTCCCTGAAAGGACTGACCTCACCGTCTTGAACAGCAGAATTTAGGTGGAAGAGATACTGGCAAGAGGCACCTGGTGGGCTGGAGGCAATGAGGCCTCTGGCTCTTATCGCCCAGAAAGGTGGGGAGCAGCTGAACACCAGAGCTGGGGGCTCTTACGCTGCCACCTCCAAGGTTTTGGCACCAGATGTCTATAAGAGGTGGCAGCCTAACAAAAGAACACAGCCAGCCCAACTTTGGGAGTTCTGAGTGAGCCCTCCATGGAATAACTCCAAAGGAGAGTCTGACTCAAGTTTATTGAGTGGGGTTTTTATTGACAAGCTTTTGGTTGGGGGACAAGGAAACAGTAAAGTAAAACTAGCCGAGCAGCAATGGCTACATGGTAACTGCTGATATAGCAATGGCTAGTGTTCTGTTGTGCCAGGTGTGGCATGACCTAGCTCAGCAGGCAGATTGGGTACAGGATGTATGGGTATTGTTTGGGGGCTCAGACAGCTGGAATAGCCACTCTGGGAACTCGGGCGGTAGAGGCAAATGGGGGTTAGGCCTATCAACCCCTTGGACTTACAGTGCGTAAATTCTTGTGGATTTCTAAGATGCCCTCAAGGTATCTTTCTTATTTTCCTGATAAGAAGTATCAGGCTTTAAAAAAAAAATTCTGTTTAGTAAGTATGCTCTTCTTTGTCCCAAGTTTGCAGGTACTTCCTTTCTGGGAAACAGCAAAAATTTTAAATTATTTAGTCCTTTCCCTTTGTTCCTGATTTTCACTATAACTCTGACTAAAACCCTCCAGCAGTGCCTGTGCCAAAGCCTGAATATTGCAAAGCCTGAATATTGGGCTGTTTTGAAATTTTTTGAAATTGAAAATTAAACAGTCTGCTTTCCATAATCTCAGTCTCCCACAGATTTTAGGACAACGGCAAAATGTAGACAAAATTTCTACTACAGCATAACACACATGGCCTGGAGTCCAGCTGCCAATGCAGTCCTTGTTCCTTGCTGAAATCTTCTGAGCCTGGTCTTTTCCATCTGTATTTCTATGAGCATTCTTGTCCTCTATGCTCTAACGACAATTTATTAACAATCTTTGATTACTGCACTTACAATATTCAAACTTACAATATCCAAACCTTCCCAAACTCCTCCTGCAAGCCAGTCCCAAAGCTTTCTGAACCGTAGGTGGTTATAGTCATGGCAATGACCCCATTTCTCCGGTACTAAAATCTACATTAGTCACTCATTTCTGGGGCAAAATGACCAACACCCCAACTTATAGAAGTTTATTTTGGTTCACAGTTTTTAGAGGATTCAGTCCATACTCTGCTGGCTCCACGGCAGGAAGGGCATGGTGGAAAGGCCTGAGAAGATGAGAAGAAGGTCACATCATTGCAGCCAGGAAACAGAAAGAGAGAGGAGAAGTTGGGGAGGGAGATATCATTCCAGGTCACATCTCCAGTGACCTATCTGCAGTGAGGCCCCACCTCCTAATAGCACACATAGCTGCTGAGCTTACTAATGGGTTAATCCACTAATGAATATATCACCCCCACGATCCAATCACCTTCCAAAAGCCCCACTTCTGACCACGTGAGAGTGGGAACATTGTACGTCTACACCATAACAACACACATTTAGTTAGTGATAACACCCTTCCTCTCAGTTTCCTTCTTCTACACATAATGAAAGAGAAGAGAATAGTCCTAAAGGAGTTCAACCTGAGTCGTTTTCAAGGTTTGGAGGCACTGTTTGCTTTGCCATTTAGGATTTTTTTAAAAAACCCAGGTATCAGAAAATTGAGGGGATGCCCCCAGCACAGGATCTATCCTATTTGTCTAGAAGTTTGTCCAAACTGCCTAGGAGGATTTACTTTCTCAGTTACTGGGCTCTAAGCAGGGATCTCCATGCTTACTTTCCAATAAGCTTCACAATCTAAGCCCTTGTTGGTCTTGAGTAAGTGTAACCAGCAGCACTACAAAGACGGGGTTTTAAGAGTTAGGCTTTTGTCTTTTAGATACTTCTCCAAACTTCCTCCTATTGAACACATAGCCAACGTCCCCTCCTCTCCTCAACCCCCGAAGAAGTAAAAGAATGTGCAGATGCACCAGATGTTATGTAAAAGGAGGAGGCCAGGAGCCTGGTTTGTTTGCCATGAAAAGTGGAGAATGAGCTGAAGGTGGCTGGAACTAATAAAGCAAGTGTGGAGCTCTACATTGTCTCTGTGCTCTGCCTCTTACTATAAAAGACCTTGTCCACCTGTAAAGGTGACGTGGTAATTTGAGGCAAACGAGCCCTCCACCTCCTCAGAGCTAGCTTTGAATAAATCTTTTTTCTTTTTTTTTTTTCCTTTTTACCTGAATACACATCCTGCATTGATTTGGTCAGTGGCATTTGGTCATGTGCTTAAGTGTCTTATAACCTGAAGAACAACCTCTCATGGCAGAAATCTCACCTGAATATACTTAGCCTGAGATGGGGATCTTGGTAATTGCTTGGCCTTGGGAGAACCTGAGTTCCCAACACTTAGTGTCAAGATCCTGCTGTTTCTTACAGGTTTATATCTTTTCTCACCCTCTGCCCTGCTTTCTTTCATTCTGTCTCCATCTTTCTACATATGAAATTCTCAACTCCCGGCCCAGGAAACTAAAAGAACAAATTCTACCAATAATCAAGGACATCATCGATGATGTCTCCTACCCAGTAGATATTTACCATCAATTCTGAACCCAGAAAGTTCTCATAATTTCTCCCTTCCTTGGATGTGGCTATTTTGCTTTATGAGTCCATTTGGAAGATTAAATATTTCAAGCAAGGGGAAATACTGCTCCCTACAGGACATATGAATCTTGAGGGGATCACTCACACACTGCACATTTTTTTAAAGGGGATTTTGGGGTTTTTTTGCTTTTACATTGTGGTTAGCACAGCAAATGACAATCTTGTGGGTTGTCTTTGTTACTTTCTTGTTGCTGGGACAAAACACCTGACACTCGCAAGTTAAAGGAGGAGAGGTTTACTGGGGCTCAGTTGGTAGAGATTTCAGTCTACAGCCCCCTGTTTCTGTGGCAGGGTGGCAAGCCAGATGGGCATCACAGAGGAGAAATAATTCATAATATGGAAGGCAGGAAAAAGCGAGAGGGATCAAGGGAGGCGGGAGGGAGACAGACCCTCAGGTCAGGGCCCCCAGTGACCCATCTCCTCCAATCAAGCTTAATGTCTCAAATCATTGGGTATCATGACCAAATCACCTCCCCAAAACCTATGACCACTGTTGGTAAATAATATCTGCATATTTAATTTAACCCATTGGTGCCTATGTACTGTGTGAGGCTTTGGGAGGACATCCACGCTGAAGCCACAAGAGCTGGGACGGTTTCTGCACAAATTTATTGCTCAAGTAAAACAAGAATACCAAGAAAAATGTTTGAATTTTCTTATTTTCAGAAAGGAAAATGTTGATCCAGCACTGTTCCTAAAATCAGGGGAGCATGAGGAACTTTTGGATCTGAAGTTCTTGAAGGGCCCTTAATGTCTTCAGGGAGGCTGAAGCACAAAGCTACCAGGAAAGGGGGTGGATAGATCAGCTCCAGTCTAGCTCTTCCAAAATGTGACAGTAAAATTAATATGATGTCATGACTTTGTTTGTGATGACCGTCAGCTAAGTAGAAACACTGCAGAGGGAGAGTTACTTCCAGTTTCATGGAATCATAACCAACAGGAGTTTCAGGTAAAATATGAAAAATGCTGTATACTTTTCAAATACAAGCCAAGGGAAATTTCAGAAGCCAAAAAAAAAAATTGCTCTGAAAACAAGGGACCACTTAGAAAATATGTAGGAAAGTAATTAGTGCTAAATTAAATGTTGAGCAGCCTCTCAGCTAACAGGGAAAACTTAAGCTGTAGGCAGAAAATTGAAGGCAAAAATTTTCAGAAGTTCCTGAGGTGCATTATCAAATGCATTGAGAATAATTCTCAACCTTACATTACACATAAACATCTTATTTACCCAGGGTGGCGTTTCTCAGAAAAGGATGCTTGTACATGTTCCGTGGATGCAGAAGAGGTTTTCAGAGTGGTCCCTGATTATTTTCTGTCTGAGCTCATCTGTATTTAGCAGACTGGCTCCTGTCTTGGTACGTGGTTCCCAAGACTCAGTGTTGTCACCGACATCCAGCTACTCACTAAATCTTATAGAGCATCCTTCATGAAAATATGTTTTTCTCTGTATGTGTCCATTTCTTTGTAGAGCTAACTCCCTTGGAGTGTGGTGCTGAGAGACAACGGGAAGAAGGAACATGTATTCCATGAGTATCTAACCAGTCTTCCTTAGGGACACTCAATCACTACAATCCTTACTACAAGCCTGTGACAAAACTGGGGCATAGAAAGGTTAAGGGATTGGCTCTACTTTTCCCAGTCCACTTGTTGTGGAGCAGCAATGCTCCAACCCAGATCTGCCTCCTATCCCTAGGAAGACAAAGCCAACACATAATACAGTACAACAGGTAGCAATTATACAACCAGCACGCAAAGTTGTTTATAGGAGCATTGATGGCCAACCGTGTGGCAGAGGTCTTTGAAGGCATAAGGACGACATCCAAGGGAGATGATGATGGCCAGCCAAGCAGAGATGGTTTCCCTGGAAAGACTGCGAAGCCAGCCTAGATTGAAAGGCAGGCTGGGTTTCGCAGGTCTTGTGCAAGCTGATGGAGCATCATTATAAAGGCTCTTGAGTCGAAGTCAGATAGGATGAGCTACGATGTAGTCTGTAAGCCAAATTCAGCTCAGGTTTTCCTGCTGCTTACAGCAGAAAACCCAACTCAAGCCATAAGGAATATGTTAATGGTTCCTATGGTGTGAGTGATGCAATATTTCAGGTACCTGGGGATAAGATTCAGCTTCCATTTCTCAATAATCTCATCAGCTTTGTCCTCCTGCATGTATCTCTTCCATGTCAAAACGGTAGACACCCGGGGCCAGGGATTTAGCTCAGTGGTTCCGCCACCTGCCTCTCAAGTGCAAGGTGCTGAGTTTGATCCCTGGTACAAAAAAAAAAAAAAAAGATAGACACCCCTCATGACAGCAAAATGATAGGAATTCTAGACTTTACCTTCCCATGGTGGGTAACACTGCTGCCCTAAAAACACAATGTGAGCACGTTTTGTAAGTTTTAATATTTTTAGTCTCATTTAAAAAATAAAAACAGATGGGATTGATTTAATAGCATATTTAATGTAAGCTATTATATTCTAAATTATTATTTTAATAGAAAGTCCTTTTTGATGATTGATAAAAAAAATTTAACACCCTAGATTTTGTGATTTTCCTGACATCATCTTCATGATCAAAAAGGAGAAAGACCCCTGCAACAAGAGTTCCTAACCATCTGAATATGTATGTCTTCTATCCCTCAAAGCTTTGGTCCTCGACAATTACGACTCTTTTATACATTTAGTCTTTTGGTATCCAAATGCAATTTACTCAATAAAAATGATCTCTATACCACTGCAGTTTTTCTTTCTAAGCAAGAATCTCCATTATTCAGCTATCTTATCACTCTCTGACTTTGTTGTTAAATAGAGAAAATTTTGGTTCTCTTAGGAGATTTAGATGGACAACCTGGTCAGGTATTGATAATAAGCTTCACTCATCAACTGATAAATAATATGCTTTTCCTAGCTAGAGACTTGCCTTCTTCTGCTGGGTTTCTTCTTTAGCTTTGAGTCTTTGGGAGTTGAGAACTCTGTCATGGCTATATCCTGATATAGTTTTGCATTTATATTAGAAAATATTGCATTTATATTAGAAAAATACACTGAGTTCATTCAAGAGCAGTGGGACTGGACAGGAACATTTGAAGTGTAAGAAAGACCAAAATATTTGGCAAGATGAGTTATACAAACTATAGTTACAAAAAATAAGTGGGTCCCCTGTGATAGGATAAGATGTTGTCATTTCTACCTCCTCCCTTAGTAGACGCTGGGGGTTTTTCTGTCCAGAGAACCCCAGTAAAATCCAATTTCTTCTTTTATCTTCCCAGCAAGAACCAACCACTAGGGTACTGGCTATTTCCTGTCCTCTTTCATGTACTTTCTGAGGATTTATTAAGGAGAAGTTATCAAAGTACAGGACCACAGATGCCTCCTCCAAAAATCACAAGGTTAAAAATATTCATCAGGGCAGTGGATTCCTATTTTATTTTATTTTTTACACATCCACATTTGGAAAGTTATCCAGGGTAACTGTCTTCCTCTGTGGGATGCCTACACAACAGAAAATGCTACTTTCACATTTTGCCAAGCTGGGCATGGTGGCGCATGCCTGTAATCCCAGCACTAGGAAGGCTGAGGCAGGAGGATCGCTGTGAGTTCGAGACCAGCCTGGGCTACATAATGAGTTCCAGGTCAGTCTCAACTGCATAGTGAGACCCTGTCTCAAACCCCCCCCCCAAAGAGAAAAAGTCAAATTCTGCCAAGGCCAGGGATTTAGCTCAGTGGTTACAGAACCTGCCTCCTCAAATTCTGCCAGAAGTACTGACAGACACATTAAGGGTACCCCTCCTAAGAAGAAGTGCCGACCGAGCCTTTCACACTCGGTCTTGCACCACCCTGCATGGAATTCTGGTTGAACAATTGTATGGGCCCACAAGCATCAACCCTGAGAAAGCGTCTTATTTGTTATGAAGTGTGTTCCACGTACCTTTGTCATGATGGCATTGGGACCATCATATAGTGTACAATGTAAGTGGGTAGCAATACATCAGAATCGAGCCCACTATTATAAGGAATAATTAGAATGTCAGTGGACCTGATACAACCTGAAATGTTGTTGAGTCCCTATAATCACAAATCAGGCAAAGAATAACTCGTATCTCTTAATGTTAAAAAATGAATTTTCTACCTGGACCACTGTTCCCTGCTGTGATGGTTAGTTTATGTATCCACTTAGCTACGACCCAGTTATTTCAGCAAACACTGATCTAGGAGTTGCAGCAAGGGGACTTTGGAGGAGGGGCTAACATCTATAGTCGGTTGACTTTAGGTAACAGATATTACTGTAAATAATGTGAATAGGTCTCATCAGAGGAAGCCTCTAAAAACAAAATCTGAAGTTTCCTAGGGAAGGAATTTTATCTGGTGACTAACATCAACTCTCTGGACTCTGCAGCCTGCCAGCCAATCCTGCAAATTTCAAGCTGGCAGACAGCCACGTTTGCATGACATAATTCCTTCAGACAAACCTCTCAGTAGTACGCATGTTTAAGCTCTTGGTGCTTTTCCTCTGGAGAGCCTTAAGTGATACACTACACTTTATCAAAAGTAATTCCGCAACTCAGTCCTGATTTCCCATTGGCCCTCATCAGGCTCAACATTCAAGCGAAGACCTGCAGAGTTCGTACTGAAAGCCAGGTGGCGCTCTCGCTCTGCTAGAAACCTTCCTGTTGGCAGGACAGGCCTTGCAGATTTAACTCCTTCACATTTCAAGGCAGCCCAATGACTCAGCAATGAGCGAGAGGCTGCATAAAATGCAGGCAGCTGATGGCTGTTAAGGTGCCCGCTGTGCACAAGCTTGCCATCACTATCAACAGGAAAATTCACTTTTGGGATGTGGTCTTTGTCCTCATCCCTTTGATAACATGTATCTTGCTCTCAACGTAATTATTTGGGTAGTTGCACTTAACCCCCAAAGAGTAGGAAAATCCCTAGGCGAATAGAAAAGGAGGATATGTTCGTTCAGTTCAGCTGTCCATTTTGTCTTGTTTCTGTCTGCATCAAAAGAAAGGCCACCTGCTCTATATTCTATGTTTTCTTTCTTTTCAAATGTTCAAGATTGTCTTTGGGGGACTTGAGCCCCTGTGGCCCAGGCTCGCAGTACGCTGCTTGTGTTTATGCAGAGAGCATGATTCACCCTGACCCAGGATGTCAGCTGCCCGCAGTGGGGGGGGCACGACCTCGGTCTGTGCCTCCCGTCACCCCTCCCCCACAGTCCCGCTGGTGGTCAGGAGCGCAGCCTGTCATCAGGCCCATGTACTCAACCGCAGAACTGAAAACAGCTTCTTCGTTGCTCAGACTACTCCCATCCTTGTGTTGTTTCGTAAAAAAAATTTAAGATGTAGACATGTTTTAAATGTCTGCTCGGTATGAGGGGAAACGGGGCCAGGCACGGATCAGAAATAGAAACAAAGACCCTTCACCTCAGTCAGTGGCGCTTTTCTAAATTTCTGCCAAGCAAACAAACCCTCCTGCCGTCCCCAACAACAGCAACCCTGTACTTATGCTGTTGGCCTTTGTTTTGGTTCCATTTTCAGATTTACTCACTCAGGTAGGTACACAGATCCGTGTGCGTGTTGGCAGCATTAAGCAATGGACCTCTGGTGCAGTTACTGTCATAACCTAAGGTAAACAGAGGTGTCACCTATTTCTTACCTTACAGTATGACTTTGAAAATACACCTATTCACCCCCTTAGAGACACACGTTTCAGGAGAGCAGATGAAAAATCCTGAGAAATCCTGCAAAATATTCAACTCTATCATCAAATCTACCAGAAGTCTGAAAAATCCTGAGAAATCCTGCAAAATATTCAACTCTATCATCAAATCTACCAGAAGTCACATTTTCGCACAGTATTCCCTCTCAACATTATTGAAATAGCATTTCCTGAAATATCATTTTGGGTATAATTTAACAGCCTGAATCAAATTGTAATCTCTTTGCAGCATGGGTTTGGTGAGTAAGTAGTGCTCCGTATTAATCAGTTTTCATAACTATAACAAAATACTTGAGACAGGATGACTTTGTAAAGAAAACCCTTGAGCTGGGGCATGGTGGTGCAAGCCCAATCCCAGCAGTCAGGAGGCTGAGGCAGGAGGATAGCCACACGATCAAGGACAGCCTGGGCTATGTGATGAGTTCAAGGCCAACCCTGAACTAAATAGCCAGGCCCTGTCTCTAAAAAAATAGAAAGACATTGCTTTATCCCACTGCTGTAAGTTCAAGCGCATGGCACCTGCTTTGGCCTCACTTTAGTGAGGGTCTTCTCAGCCGTGTCACCTCATAGCAGACGGCAATGGCAGAAACACTTGTGGGAGAAGCGATCACATCACAGATGAGAAGCCAGACAGAAGCTGGACAGGGCCAGACTCAGGCTTTTATGACAACCCTGTCTTGAGAACTGTGATTCTACAATCACTTAACCCCTCTGAAGGCACAGCCCACTTGATCTAAGGTCCTTTCCCTAGGCCCCACCTCTTAAAGGTTTCATCACCCCCCACATACACACACACACTGCCACACTGAGGCCCAGACTTTGAACACATGGACCCCAAGGGGATAAACCACACCCGACCTATAGTACCACGTCCTCAGCATCCTTAGCTCCCCTTGCTTTGCTGAAGAACTCCAGAGTGGATGGGATTGGATTTAGAACTAGTTGAGTGTTTGTGGTCTTCCTGAGCATCCTGAAGACTGACAGGTGCAAGTCCTATGGCCATTCCTAATGATGAGACTATGGAGCTGAGAGATTAAATAATGTTCTCCCCTGTTTAATGGGTCTTTCCCATCCTTGCAAAGTACACAGGCATTTCTGGTTGAGGTCACTTGAGTCCCTCTCCAAGTGTTCATCGTCAGCCTTGTGATAGCTTCCCATTACTAGAAGGTTCCTGAGACACACGACTTAAAAGGAGGAAATGTTTACTTTGCCTTATGGTTTCAAAGGCTTCAGTCTCCATGGTGTCCTGGTCCCATCAATTTGGGCCTGTGGTGAGGCCAAACATTATGTGACTAGAACATGGTAGAGCAAAACTGCTCAAACTGTGACAGACAGGAGGCAAAGAGAAAAAGAGAAAGAGGCTAAGATTCCAAATTACCTGTGCTGGATTAGCTACCGGTCAACTTAGAACACCCAGCTAGCCTTGGAATGCCCAGCATGGTTGGGTGTGGAAGACCCACCTGAGGACGGTTGCCAGTGGCACAAAAAGAGAACTGGAGGGGAAGATCATGGGCTGTTGATTTTCTAGGCGAAGCTTGCTAAAGATGACTTTGCTGATGTGAACTTGGCTGTTCTCTCTGGAGGAGCTTGGAGCCTCACTGTCACTGGGAATGGCTGCTCTTCTCATCAGGAGAGCTCTGATCTTCACCATGAGCATCACTTCCTGGCTCCAGTGTAGAACCCTCAGCCTGGTGGCACAAATCCTTCACCCTACCAGCACAGGTTTTCTGACTCCCACCACTGCCCTTTGGGCCTTCTGGGTGTAGATCCTTGCTAGGAACAAGTATAAGGCCTGGCAGTGGGCTCCAGACCACTGCCTGGACTCATGAGCACATTACCTTGGACTCTAGGCCTTTAGCTGGACTTGTGTGGGACACTGCTGGGGGATCCAGGCCTTTGGCTGAATTCTTTGGGTCTCTAGTGTGTGCACAGATCTCTCGCGCTCCTCTGCATTTGACTTTTTGAGTATTAGAAAATAGTCCTATAAATTGTGTGCCTTGTAGTAAATCTACTTCCCTTGCAGACTTTGACTACTATCATGCCCTTCAAAGGCACGTGTCACAGTGTAGATAATATAAAATGTCCCTAAACTTCTCATATGTTCAGATGTGGGACTTTTGGGTGGTGATTGGATCTGGATTGTGCTATACTTATCAGTGGACCAATCCATTGATGAATTTATAGTTAGATATGCTGTTAGGAGGCAGGAGCTGGTCAGAGGTGGTAGGTCACGGGGGCATTACATTATGTCCCAATAGGGCCACCAACCTCTTACCAAGCCCTCAACACAGAGTACTTCATGTCATTTCAGTGCTAAACTGTACAAGCATCGATGGGCGGCTCCCAATCCTTTGGGTGTATCCTTACCCACCTTTAGTCTCCTCATCCTTGGTAAACAACTTGGTTACTAGACTATTCCTAAAAACTCGATCACTTGTTCATCTTTCCCAGGACAAAACAATTCTCCTGAAGTGGTGATTATTTTCCTTTCAAATTATATAAGTCCTAATTGTTTCAGAGGAATACAGCCTTTATCTCTTCCATTTATCCAAGGGACTGGGCTGCTTTGCACCATAGCTAAAGATTTTCACACCACTCCTGGTGAGGTATCTTCCGTAATCAGGGGAACTAGGAAGAGACACACAGGCTTTGTTTGAAGTCTTTTGGATGCCGAGGATCTTACAGCAATAATTCTACATGGCAGGAAAATCATTTTAATTAATAAAAGCATTGTAATCGTTATGGAAAAGCATTGTAATTAAGTTTTCAAACTGTAGGTGTATCCTGGAAAAACAGACTGGCTTAGAAGGAATAGAGTAGCTAAAGTGAGGGTGGTCATCCTGCACTGGGTGATTTTCTCTGGCTTCCATATGAGCTCTTGAACCACAAGTGAGACCCGTCTTTACTTGGTGGCCGCTGCAGATCTTTGTATCAGAATAATAATATTAGTTTTTCTTTAAATACAGAAACTACAAAGATTAGGAGACCTGGTAGAATTAGCTTCCTTTTGGGTTAAAACTTGATTTGTATTGATTAGGTATAGCCTCTTAAAAACCATCCAACTACACATACACCCCAGAAAACAAAAACAACATGATACCAACAACAACAATACCACTTATGGGAACCAGTAGCATCTACATCTAGAAACAATCCAAATCCTTCTTCCTTCCCTCAGGATCTGTGCAGATAAGTGACTCCCTAGTGATTATTTTAAGGAAAAAAAAATTCAACTAACTTAAATGACTTGAGTCCATCTGGCTAAGAGATGAAGAAAATGTCATCTCCCAAGATTTGGGCTTAAGTCAGTATCCTATAAGAAGCCACCCCTAGCCAACCCCCTTCACTGTGCAGCTGAAGTAAGGTATATTGCTCTCTGAGCCCTCAGTTTCAGAAACAGATCTCCATTCACCCTGTGATCTTAGTACGGAAGATTCTGACGATCTTCTCCTTGACGCCAGATCTGGAGTCCATCCGCCTTTGTGACCCAAACGTATAAAGTTTCTAGCTGAAGGTTCTAGAGATTCAAGGACGGAAGATAATAAATGTTGCCTGTGGAGTTCATCAAAACAGCTGCGGTCCTCCCTACTTACCCCACATCTGTTCAGCTTCACTCTTACAGGGCGATGCCCAGGAAAACCGAGTGTGCTCCACTTCCTCTGTAACCCCCGGCTACTTGAAACACCTTGCCAGGGCCACCTGGTCTCCCAGGAATCTTTATGGAGATAGAGGTTCCACCGCCCTTGTAATCATGGTCATCGGGGCAACTTGACTAGAGCTGCCGTCAGTGGAATGCACGTTATTTGTCAGGAGCTTCACGTATTTAATTATACTTGATCCTTGGATCACCTCTTAAGGTTGGTTTTACTGTTCCAATCTTTCAGATGAGGAAACTGAGACTTTGAGAGATGCAGTCAGTACCTGTTCAACATCACACAGCAGCTGGAACTGGAAATCCCTCACCCAACCCAATCTTCTGTGACCAAGTTTCATGTTCTTTATACTAAATGATATATTTAATTGTGAATTAAAATACAAGAGGAAGAGGTAGTGGGGGAGAAAGGAAAAAATGAGCTGAATAATCTTTTTCAGATGAATTTCCCTAAAAGAAATTTGAAAAGGATAAAATTTTTAATGTAAATGGTACTGATGGAAGTCATTCAGATTTTTATGTAAATATTTATCTAAAGAATGGAAACTGCCTGCATTGATTCTGTATCACTGTGTGGCAAGTTATCCCACCATTTAACAGACAGGAAACAAATGATTATTATTTCAAGGAGTCTCTAAGGGTCAGGAATTCGGGGACAGCTGGGCTGGTTGGCTGGATGGCTCAGGATTTCTCAGGAGGCTGCATGCTGGGATGCTTTCATCTGGATGCTTCATCACGGTTGGGATCTGCTTCCAAACTCATTTATGTGGCCCTGGCAGGAAACTTCAGCCTGCTACATGGTCCTCTCCACAGGGCTGCTCATGACTTGGCAGATGGCTTGTGCCAGAATGAATAACCCAAAAGAGAGACTACGGCCAAGACAGAGGCCATAGTGACTTCTGTAACTTAATCTCGGAAAGGATATGCCATATCTCCTGCAATACCCTATGTGACTGGCAAAATATGGGAGAAGACAAGAAAGGATGTTGATAGTGCCAGGCAGAGGTCACCCAGGGCCATCTTGGAGGCCACCTGCTGCTTCTCTTCAAAGTTAAAACTAACACGATAGCGCATCACCTGTGAACCCAGGCCCAGTGTGGAGCTTCCGGCTCTAGAAGTTTAAGTGTGCAATAGATGAAAAGTCTCAAAAGTTGGCTGTGTCCCTTCAGACAGAAATGCCGGCCACTATGCAAACATAAGGAGGGACTCAAACAAACAGCCATGGGTATGCGCAGATGGTGATGAGGGAATCACAGCTACACCTGGGGAGAGGGCATAGAGGAGTGAGGGTCTGCTGAAGCCCACCCGAGGCATCCCAAGAGAGATGACTGGGGGCATCTCCTTCCAACTCCATCCTCCGCAGAGTTGAAATCCACCTTAGAGGGGCATTACATAATGCAAATCAGCCAATTTTACCAAACAGAACTTCTTTTTTTCCAGGAGAACAAGTTGTCAAGCATTTACCAGCAGACCACCGAGACATACATATTTTCATCTTGATCAGGACCCCTGAAGTCCACACAAAGATAAAGATCTGGTTCCAATCAACTCTGGGCCTTGCGAATAAGAAAATAATTGACTATGATAATCCACGTGAAACACAGTAATTCACATTGCGTGGGGTACCAGTGCTGTCTCCCTACATAGTTAACTCCAGCCTTACAAAATTTGAGACACTTGGGTCTAAAACTGACCTCAACAAGGCTCATATGTTCAGAGGTGCAGCTTTTGGATGGTGGTTGGATCATGGGGATGAGAACCTCATCAATATGGATCAATCCACTGGCAAGTTCATGGCAGGATGAGCTAGCTGTTGGCCGGTAGAGACTGGTTGGAGGAAGTAGGTTCCTGGGGGCCTGGAAAAGATATTCTTGTCCCTGGGCCCTTCCTCTCTCCTGCCCCTGGGTGCTTCCTTTCCCTCTCTGCTTGTCAGCTGCCTTGTGGTAAGCAACTTTCCTCTGCCAGGCCCTTGCACTATGATGTTTCTGCCTTGGAACCATCTAACCATGAAACTGTGAACGAAAATAAACCTTTTCTCTTTTAAATTGTGTATGCTGGGCGATTTGTCCTACTTGGGGGAAAAAGGCTGATTAAGACAAAAGAATGACAACTAATTGGTGAAGATATTTTTTTAAAAACTTTCCTTAATAGCTGATCATTAATTAAGTTCTTGCTGAGTTCTAGCTAGCCTACACTAGGTACCTTTCATAGACATTTTGCGTCAAATCCTCTCAACAGACTCTGAGAGGATGCAATTATATCCCCAATTAAAACCAAAAAGAAAAAAGCACACACACACACACACACACACACACACACACACAAAGCCTCTAAGTTAAGCAATTTTCTCAAGGTTATATAGTAAGTTTAGGCACCTCCCCATTTCAAAGGAAGGAAGAAAAGAGAGTATATCTGGATAAAGTCAAGTTTAGAAATCCCTGAGGATGAAAAAACAACATAGTTTCAACATTTCCTGGGCTGCATTTGCAAGGAAAGGGGCTCGGGACTACCTGCTGGAGCGCAGTTTCAGTGTTCTTCAGTGTTTTTCGGTTGAGCCATCTTCCCCCACGACCTCCTATTGCCAAACCTGGACCCCATCATTACCCAGCTCTGAAAGTAAATATATGGTTTGCGTGGTTTCAAGGTGGTTTCGGCTCTCACTCTTCTGCTAGAGCAGAGGAGAGATGGGCATTCTCAATAGGAGGAGAAGAAAAAAAACCTCAGAAACCTTCTGTTATTCAGTTGAGCTCTCCTGGGGTACAACCCTTGTTTTCTTAGGTGCAGCTGAGACACAGTCAGTTTCTGGTGATCTGAGCCCCAGGAGTCCTGCTTTCAGGCTGGAGATTCATCTCACCAGTGCCTGTTGTGTCCACAGAAGTCTCACTCATACCCCAAGCTACACCTGCCTCCCTCTGCTGAGATCGTGCGCTGGGTTCAAAATTGGTCTTGAGTTTATAAACATTTTAGTGCAAATTAAAATAGTGACAGAGAACAAACAAGTACCACAGCAAATAATCTGCCTTCTGCTCCCTCAGAAAATAGAAAAACACCACTGAAAGGGATTTCACAGTTACAGAACTTGACAATTAAAAAAAAAATGTCCTAAATGTTACTTAGAAATGCAGCATTTGAACTCAATATCCAGCAAGATGCAGCCTGTAGTAGCTGGATTTGAGCAGCAAGAAGCCCAGAATCTGGTTCAAGCCATGCCACCGACAGTAAAAAGAACATTAGAAATCTATGCAGTAGTCCTACCCTACTGGTAGGGAGCATAAGGGTACATGGACCATGTATGAGAAATGTGGCATTGTTTCCATTAGTATAATCAGTAGCCATCATTTCAAAGATCGTGACTTCCCATGAGGTCAGATATCTCCTAGTTTTCTCCCCATTCATGACCACACTTCATATTTCTCTGAATAAGAAGAGTCACCTACTTGCCTTTTCAATTGTGTCCTATTTGGTCTCCTTGTCACCTTGGATCCTTTCTCTAACCAATATGCAGAATTAAGCTTTCAGTTAATCTGTATCAAATCATGTTTCTCTCCTGTTTAATCCACAAGGGCTGACCTGTGGCTGTTTTCGTAAAGTCCAAGATCCTCATCCTGGCCTACAAAGGCCACCAGATCTGGTCACTGCTCTCGTCCTTCTCCACCCGTTCTCGTTAGTCCTGCTCACTTTGAGCATTTCTTGGATGCATCAGTTTGGGGATTTATATTGTTGCTCTTTTCCCAAATCATTGCATGGATGGCCAATTTGCCTCAGCTAACATTTATTTAAAAATCACCCATTTCTATGTCTTGTTACCCTGGTGCCTTCTTGAAGCCCTTGCTACAGTCTGAAAATAAATCATTTTTCATTTATTTTGCAGTGTCTTTCCCACCATTTTGTTATTATAATATTTTTGAAGTATCTAAAATTGTAGAATCTTGTAGACACTCAGTAAATATTTTTTGAAATGGATGAACAGATAAATGGATTCAGTTTTAAATCCCTGTGCATAGTAGGGTGTGTGTGTATGTGGTGCTTCTGGAAAGTAGATGTTTGTTCTGCAACATTCAGGTTTCTCAACAACATCAGAACTCTAAGTGAGATCCAAGACTGTCCACCTTCACAGAAGATAAACATTTTTTTTTCCTTTGCAGATTTCAGTATCAGAAACAATTAGAACCGGGGTGTATCTATCATCAAGCCCACTCAAAACAGAAATGAAAAGATGTACTTCTGGACAGAAAAAAAAAAAACAGAACCTATACTAGTGGAATAGAGGAATCAGGGAAGAAATCTAACCCTAGATAAGAAGACCCACAATGCCTGTTGTAATAGAAATTTCATCTTCCACACTGTTCTGAATTGTGTATTCCTTATCTTTACCCACATTATCCCCACTCCTCCTTCTTTATTTCTTAGCCTGCTTAATGTCCTTATTATCCACCCAGTGAGCCATGCCTGTGACCTGGAGGTCAGACTAAGACCCTTTCCTCAGCAGCATGAATGTCCCTTACCTGGAGCTGACCTCCACGTCCAGTCAGATTGACCTCACCTTCTCCCTAGCTCCACTATCTTAGTTCAGAGCTTCCTGTCTTTTAAAAGTCTCTCTCCACATTACTTCTCAGGGATCTTTTGATATCATGAGTTCCCTGCTCAAACCATAAAGGCCAAATTTTAAAATAGAACTTCAGGGCCTGTGTTTCTCTTCATCCAGCTTCGGTAACAGCTTCACTCTCTCACTTGTACTGCTTGGAGACTCTCTCTCTCTCTCTCTCTCTCTCTCTCTCATCTCTCACTCTCTAGCTCCTGCTCTTATTCAACATTCTCATTGCTTGGGTTTACCTAATTTATATTTTAAATTCCCTAAATATATCTCGGTTTTCCCCTCTACTCATCTTACTGGACTCATTTTAAACATCTCTATGTTGGTAAAACTGTAGTATTTTCCCAGATGTATAAGAAGACTTAATAGCTTTTATCTACATTTCTTTTATAAATTTTTAACTGCTTATTTAACTGTTTTCCTAGCTACCTTGAATATTCTTTGAGGACAGGGATAAGGTTTTATTTATCTTTATGGCCCTCAAAATCTAGTTCATAGCAAGTACTCAAAACTGTGTATTAAATGATAAAAACAAAGGAAAGATAAAAATCCATTCTTGATTCAACCACCCTCTGGCTGCCAGAGACAAGCAATTGTCTTCCTTCATACATAGATAATATCAGCGCAAGGCTGTCTCTGAAACCATTATCCTTAGCCCATACATATATCTTGACCATTGAATTAAAAGGATTGTCATTGGAATAAATCACAGTCAACCCACCGCTATATATTTAATGTCTGGGCTCTTGTGGATGAATCAGGCTCTTGGAAGTAAGTTAGAAGCTGGGTGGTGCATGTCTGCAGTCCCAGCTCCTCGGGAGACTGAGGTACGACCTAGTGAGCGTACAAAGACCCTGTCTCAATGACAACAGAAGTAAGTGATTAGCGTCTTCAGACAAACTAACTCAAATGTTAGGAACTGTAAGCACAAAAGATGGTGCTATGCCTTGGAAGGATTTGCCTCCTCCAAAATTCATGCTGAAATGTAACTCCCATTGTGAGATCTTAATATGCCCTCATGAATGGCTAGTCCATTCGTGTGATTAATGGATGAATGGGTATCGTAAGAGTAGTTCTGCTACAAAACCCAGTTTGTCTAGGTCTTACACACACTGCCTGCCACCAGGTGAAGCTGTATTCTGTCATCAAAGACGTCACCTGATGGGGAACTTTGAACTTGGACCAGAACTGCGAGTCAAAATAAACCTCTTTCCTTTATAACACAGCCTGTGGTATTGTGTTATTAACTACAGAAAATGACTAAGATAGATCTGCATAGCAATGGCTGGCATGTGTGGGCTGCTTAGACTTTAACACAATCTGGAACCTCATGGAAATAACAGCTTTCCCTTTTTCTGGGATGATGCAGGTATAGGACATTCTTCCTGCAAATGCCTGCAGACCATGGTGCTGAAGGGGCCATACCTTACCGATCATTTATCTTTCTCTCTGGAATTAGGAAACTTCCGTTCCCTGCAGACCCAGTGGCCTTTTCCCCTGTGGGTCTTCTGTGCTCAATATGTCCATCCTTCTACTCAGGTTGATCCGAAAGCCAACCTACAGCTACCACCTACTGTGAGAGTTGTGTAAAACCATCTATCACAAAGTAATGACTGAAACTTCTTTGGGTATTAGGCGCATGCTGATGAACTCTGCAGAGGGCATGCCAATGGTAGCTTTGATTCCTCAACTGCTCCTTAACTATGCTGGCTATTAATGAACTGAAGGGTGGAACTAAGGAAATAGGTGAACAAAAAGGGAACACAATCCTAAGAGTACAGAAATTCACATGTGTGAGTGATCCACAGAAGATACCTGCTCTGTAAAACACTTGGCCACTTGAGGTTACTGCTTCCTTTAGCTAAGCAGTAGTCCCTGGACTTCCAAGTTTAAACACTCCTTTAGATGTGATTCCTAAATAGAAAACACTATCCGGTGTCAGAAATGAGTGCAACGAAACTGAGAAACCGAAATCCAAGTCCAACCAATATCTTCAGGAGTCTGTTCTGAAAAAGAAGGGAGAAGAATTTCAAGGGCACCGATACTTTTTTAGACCACGGTTGCTTCTTGAAGGTTGCAAACACACTTTCTCCAGTATCTGGAAATAAACTGCCTTCATGCCAAGAGGTTCCAGAAACAGTCTGGGGATCTGGCTACTTATTCCTCTCCACTTCACCACCTCCACCTCCCACCGTTGTCCTAGGAAAGACTAATAAACGTATGAGGCCTGATGGGAAAATATGGCGAATGTTTAAACCGTTTAAAAAAAATTATGAGAGTAAGAGATACATGGGCATTAAGTCCCCTCAGAATACTTCCCCTCCCTTCAAACACATTTATCTTATACTTCTTGCTGCTTTTTGAAGAAGTTTTGGAACTCTTCTTCTGAGGGTGTCTTTAACTGTGCTGTTGTGGCTGCTTCCATCTCCCACACTGACTCAAAACATTTACCTTTCATGGTCCTATTGATCTTGGGGATGAGCCAAAAGTACACAGGGCCAGATCCAGTGAATACAGTGGACGAGAACACCCTGTAATGTGTTCACAAGCCTGCCTTCTGTATCAGCTTTCACTTTATTTAGCTTTTAAATTTTTATTTGTATTAGCCCGTGTTTGTAGTACATAATGATGAGATTGGTCATGGAGAGCTGGCACATGTACGTAATACATCTTAAAGGGTCTTTATGGTTAATATTTATCATGTTCTGTTTAAGAAATTGCTATCTACCTAGACTCATGAAAATATTTTTATAGAAGCTATATTTCTTTGCCTTTCATATTTATATCTATGACATATCCAAAAGTGATCTTCATATTTTATGTGACAAGCCAATCGAGAAATGCTATTATTTACTTCACAGACCTTGAGAAAACAATCCAAAAATTCATTTGGAACAAGAGACCTGGAATAGCAAAACCAATTCTAGGCAATAAAGACAAGGTAGGGGATATCACAATCCCCAACTTGAAACTATACTACAAAGCCACTGTGATAAAAACAGCACAGTACTGGCAAAGAAACAGACCTGAGGACCAATGGAACAGATTAGAAGATGCAGAAACAACACCAGACACACTCAGCCACCTCATCTTAGACAAAGGAGTCAAACAGCCTCATTGGAGGAAAGATATCCTCTTTAATAAATGGTACTGGAAAAACTGGGTTTCAACTTGCCAAAGACTAAAACTAGACCTGTATCTCTCACCATGCAGTAAACTAAAATCACAATGGATTAAAGATCTAAATATTAAAACAGAAACACTAAACCAGCTGAAAGAAAGTTTAGGGGGTACTCTTGAAGACATTGGTTAGGAAAAGATTTTATTAACAGAACCTCAGGTGCATACGAACTGGCACAAACAATCAACAAGTGGGATGTCTTTTTATTAAAAAGCTTCTGCGCAGCAAGAGAAACCACCAACAGTATGAAGAGACAACCCACAATGTGGGAAAATTTTTTCACCAGCAGTTCCCTGGACAAAGGTCTACTATCTAGAATATATGGGGAACTTAAAAAAATCAGACCTCCCACATTTAAAGACCCAATTAAAAAAGGGCATCTGAAGTGATTTCTCAAAGATGTAGAAATAGCAAATAAACATGAAAAAATGTTCAACATCACTGCTCATCCAAGAGATGCAAATGAAAGCAACGCTGAGATTCCACCTCACACCAGAAAGAATGGCTGCTATCACAAAATCAACCAATAATAAATGCTGGTGGGGTTGTGGGGAAAAAGGAACCCTGCTCCACTGCTGGTGGGAGTGCAGACTGGTGCAGCCACTATGGAAATCAATATGGAGACACCTCAAAGAACTAGGTCCCATTTGACCCAGCCATCCCTCTGCTGGGTATCTTCCCAAAGAATTAAGAGAATCATACCACAGTGATATATGCACACCTATGTTTATAGCAGTACAATTTGTCATAGCTAAAACTTGGAAATTACTCAATTGCCCATCAACTGGAGACTGGATAAATAAAATGTGTTTTTTTAAATAAAATTGAGTACTACTCAGTCATAAAAATTGAGAAATTAGAGGCATTTACAGCTAAATGGATACACATTGAGGCAATACTCTTAAGTGAGGTAAATAGGACACACGTGTAAATACCAAATAGTTTCTCTAGTGTGAGAAACTGAAAGTGTAAATAAGGACGAAAAGGTATAATAGATAAAGTGAAATAGGAAGAAAAGGGGCAAAGGGGAAGGGAAAATGGGAGGGGTGCGGGGAAGGAAAGAATTGAATGAAATTAATATGAGAAAATGAAAAAAATGGAAACAAAGTCTTTGTAGATAGGGAGGGAGGGATTGAAGGGAAGGATGGGGAAAAAAACAAGAACCAAGACTGATTATATAAAGGTGCAAATTTCCAACAATGAATGTCATTATATTGTGTACCTTAAATGCACCAATAAAATTAAATTTTAAAAATGCTAATCCCGTGTGAATATGCACTTGATTCAACGCTATTTATTGAAACTGACACCCTTTTCTCTCTGTATCGCTGTGACATTTTTGTTGTAAATAAGGTGATCATACATGAAGAATCAGTTTCTGGATATTCCAGCCTCTAGCTCTGCTATATATCCTTATATCAATGGCACACTTTTTAATCTCCTGTGGCTTTATAATAATGATATTTATAGTATAAAACTTGTGTCATGAACTGTCTTCTGTCAACTGTAGGAAATTGGTAATTAGTATCTCTTCAAATATCATTCTTCACACTATTTCTCCTATACTTCTACCACTCCAGTTATATGTGTTAGCCAGTTTTAGAAATTTCCATGTTTATTGTTTTTTTGTATTTCCAGTTCTTCATTTTAATGTCTGTGCTCAATCTAGATATTTTCTACCCTTAAAAGACAATTTATTAAACATTTCTGTGTGTGTATTGAATCTACTGTTAAATACATCTATTAAATTCTTAATTTCTTATTGTTAATTACTTCTATTTAGTTTATTTTATATATAATGAAATATATAAAATAAATTTTCCAAATTTAATCCATTTTAAGCATATTCAACATACTAACTTTAAAGTCTGTCTCACTGCTGTCTGCTTTTTCTCTTAGTATTGGAGAAGTTGGCCCTACTTCCTGGCGTTTCTGGTAATTTTTCATTGAGTGTCATATATTGTACATTTTCATAGACAGTCTGGATGATGTTACCTTCTTCCAGAGATGGTTGATTTTTTTCTGGTAAATAAATTTGGCTAGTTGATCACCTTGGTCTAGCCAGAGGTGAAAGAAACGCCAAGCTGGGTTTCGGGCTTTGTGGGAGCTAGTAAATTCCTGATTTGCTTTTAGCCTAGTGTCCTGTTCCCTAAGGAAGTCAAGGGAAGGCCTGGGATATTTACCAGGCCCCTCTTCTTGGCTAGCCCTGAATTTCAAGTTTTCACTGCTGAGATCTCCACTTAGCCTTTTATCTTCTCAGCTACTCTTTTCTAGTTAATGTTGTAGAATTATGCCTTTGGGATGTGAAGTTTGGGAGTCTGTACCTACTTGAAACAGAAATTATGCTTAGAATTTGAGGTTAATTTATCTGTGGTTTACTTTCTCTGGGACTTCCACACCTCAAGTCCTGGCTGTGTTGGTAACCTCGGAATGGAGTTTTGCTCACTGCCAGTGTAACAGCTGGGGACTCAAAGCAACCTCATTTTGTTCTCTATGACCTAAGGTGTGACCTGGCAAGTTTCTTGAAGGGAACAAACTAAATGCAGAGCTCACTTCAGGTTATTTCCTTTCTCACCACATTCTTGGCTCCTCTTGCTTAACTGCCTTGATTGCCTTCCTTCCTTTACAGAAATGTTTGTGGAATTTTATCCATCTTTCCTAGTTGTTTTCAGCAGTGTTGGTGACCTACTCCAAGCTGTTCTGTAGTTGCTGGTAGCAGAATGTTAATTTTTAAGAGTGGGTCAAATATTTTAAAATAAGAAAATCAACCACAACCAATTGTAGCAAAATATCCAAGCCCAGACAGTTTTACTAAAGATTTCCAGTAAATATCTACAGAAGAATTTATCCAAATTTTACACACCCTCTCCAAAAAGTTTTTTTAAAAAGTAGAGGACTCTTCCCAATTCATTTTAATCAATGAGGATTATATTTTGTGGGTAAATAAACAAAGCTGGTTCTAAAACAGTTTTGTAAATATAGGCAAGGGTAAAATAGACAAATTACAAATAAGAAATATTGTCCAAGTATAACAATAATAAAAAATGGAGAACTTCTGGAGAGATGACATGTGCAATCTAAAGGGAAGAGAAAACTGTAAGGTCTTTATTTCTGTCTGTAGTTGTGTGCATGTGTGTGTGTGTGTGTGTGTGTGTGTGTGTGTGCGTTATGTCATGTCTGCATATATTTATGTGTGTACATGCATTTTTATATTGCCTATACTACCAACTTGGCTTAAAAATAAAGGACCCCCCACAAATTAAAAAGAGAGAGGGAGAGCAATTTTTTCTTCTCAACTCTAGATCTTTTTTATTTTCAGCTCTAGATCTTACCAGAAAACTTTTGAGGGGGGTTACTGGGGATGGAACTCAGGACCTTGCACTTGTGAGGCAGGTGGCAGCACAACTGAGCTAAATCCTTGGCCCTAGAAATTTTTTTTTGTGAAGAATCAGAAATAAGCAGAGTAGATTTTGTGCACCACACAATCACAACTACTTGATTCCGCCATTATAGTATGAAAAGAGTCATAGACAATATATAAACAAATGGATATAGCTGTGATCAAATAAAACTTTATTTACAAAAACAGATGGTGGCCATATTCATGAAGGATATAGCTGCTGTTTTCTTTCTTTGTGGTATCTTTATCTATTTTGAGTATCAAGGTAACAGTGACCTCATAAAGTGATATGGGAAATGTTCCTCTTCTATTTTTCTAGAAGAGATTGTATAGAATTTGTGTTCATTTTTCTTTAGACATTTGGTAGAAATCTCCAGAAGAAACACCTGCCTTGGAGATTTCTTTTTATGAAGTTTTAAAGTTATGCATTCAATTTCTTTCATCTTTATAGGGTTATTTAAATTATCTATTTTATAATAGTTTGTGCCTCTTGAGGAAGCAGCCCATTTCACCTGTTGTCAGTTTTATGTGTGTAGAACTGTTAGTAGTGATCTCTTATTATGCTTTATTTATTTGTTTGTTTGTTTATTTATTTATTTTGGTAAAGGGATCAAACTTGGGACCTTGCGCTTGCTTGCAAGACAGGCAGCAGAACCACTGAGCTAAATCTTCAGCCTCTTAACATCCTTTGATGTGCAAAGAATCTTATATCTCTCTCTTCATTTCTGATATTAAAAATTAGTGGGTTTTGAGATTTTTTTCCTCTGCACCAGATTTTACTTTCATTTATTTTACCTATTTTTGTGTCACTCTGCTAGTCTCTTTACAGTAGATCTGCTGGTAGTAAATTTTCTTAATTTCCCTTCACCTGGAAAACTCTTCCTTTTTTTTTTTTTTTTTTTTTTCTTTCCATTCTTGAAGGATCCTTTGACCACATACAGCATTGTGGGCTGATAGATAGTTCTTTCCGTGCAGTGTATTTAAAATGTCACTTCCTTTGTCCTCTAGAGTTTCCACTGAGGAATTACAGCTAAGGTGTTAGTTTCCTCATGGCTCAAAAGAGTCTTTTTCTTTTGGTTTCCTGGAATTTGGTTATCACTGTGTTGGCATATATTTCGTTGGTGTGCGTTTCTGTGGATGGTGGACTTGCCCGTGGGCCTTAGCTGCTGCACTCTGCACAGATGACTGAGGCAGTATGAAGAGTCAGGCTGGGAATTACCAGACTTTCCGATTTTTAAAAGAGAAGTGGGACTATTTGGATGTTTTTAAATTTGAAACTGCACGTTCTTTTAAGTTTCACAATACATTCCGATTTATTTATTTTATTTTTTTATTTTTTTGCAACTGAAATACTGGAAAATGAAATCAAGAAGAAAAATAATCCCATGACTCTAGGGATAATGAGAAATAATTGGGTGATGAATATACATTTTTTTGCTTTGTGAGCCACAGTCTCACTCTGTCGTCCAGGATAGCCTTGAACTCTCTATGTAGCCCAAACTGGCCTTGAACTCTTCATGCTTCTGCTTCAGCCTCCCGAGTTCAAATGCGGTTACTTCTTAAAACTGTAAGGCATTTTTCTCTGTTTCATTTTTCCCCACTGGCTTTAACACAAAGACCACGATTCAAACTTTCAACTTTATTTTCCTAGCGTGCCTTTTTCCACCCTTTAATCTTTAACTTTTATGAGTCACTTTGTTTTACACATGTCTCTTTTCTCAGCTTATAATTAGTTTGATTTTGCTTTGCAATCCAGTCATGTTTCTTAATTATGGTATTTAGCCCATTTACGGTGATTGATGTGCTAGATATGATTAATCTTAATTTGCTTCTTCTCTGATGAATGCATGGGGCTTTTATGTAGGGCCTTTGAAGACAGAAAAGCAGTGATATAGAAAAAGGCACACAGCAGCAAACCTTTGGAACAAGCAAGTAGTACTCCAAGAGGGCCAATGTGCTTAATACTCCTGGGGGTATATAACATCTGATATACAGAATATTTAAAAGATTTCACTCTTTTATTTATGGATAAATCATATTCTGTTTTTAAATCATTAAAGAATAAAACCGTTACACTTCCCTTCAGTTGCCAATGATCAAAGAGCCACAAACCATTTAGGAAGGTGGGGTTTTTGTTTGTTTGTTTTGGGTACCAGGATTGAAAGCGTAGTGGGTTTCAGGCTTCCCATAGACCAACTGGGACCTCCACACTCCTGGCTGCTGGCTGTCAAGCAGCTGGCCCTAATTTCAAGAGGCAGAGGAGCTCAAGCATGAAACATTTGGGACTCACTCTGCTGCCCAAAGCAACTGGAAAAATCTGCTCTGATTTTGCAGTCCTGCAACTCAAGCTGCCAAAAGCAGAAAGAAATCACGAGGAAATTGTCACTTCATCTCAGGCCTTTTCCTTGGCCCTGCAAGGGGACGACCAAGAAGAGGGAACCGCATCAAGCCTTCGGTCGGTAGCTCTTCTCCTACATTGCGAACCCTAATTCACTTCTTTCTTCCTTTGTGCTGTTCAGGTTCTAGCTTTAGGCTGAAAGAGGCAGGAATGAAGAGAATGGACTGTGTTGGATGCTGCCAGGAAATACCAGGAAGGAACAGAAATGTAACACATGTCTTTGACAGGCATCTGGTAGGATAATATAGGCCCCAGATGAACTCCCCAGCACCTGGTAAGGAAAGAAACCTGTCCTCTTCTTCCACCAAGGCAGGAGAGCTCAGAGGGCTCAGGGCATCTGATCCCAGCCAAGCTGAGCTGGCAAGGCCGTGAGCTTGTGTTTTCTCAGCATGGAAGGCCAGCTGTGTGCTGCATAGCACAGCACAATGAGGCAGCGAGCCCAGGTCCCTGATTTCCCAACAGGTCCCCTGTGAGGTTCCCATTAGCATTCTTACACCAGAAGCCAGCGATTCCAGTTTTAGTTTTTCCAAACCCCTTTCCTCACCCCAAGAACTGAGTTTTGATGAGAAGAATGTGGAATTTGAAGCTAGAGAGACTTGGATTTGAGTATTGCCTCTGCCAGGAGGGGGGGGGTGAGGGGGAGAGAGAGAGAGAGAGAAAGGTTGATTTACTTTTTTAAAAATTTATTTTACTGGTACATTTTAGGTATATAATATAATGACGTTCATCACTGGGATCTTGTACCTTTACAGATATATCTTGGTTCTTAATTTTTCCCCACCCCCCTGCCCTCCCTTCAACTCCTCCATCCCTCCCTATCTACAAAGACTTTGCTTCCATTTTTTTCCTTTTCTCATATTAATTCTTACTTTAAGGAATCGGCTCACGTCGTGGTGGAAGCTTGGAGAGCCCCCAATCTAAACAGAAAAGCTGGTGGACTGGAAGTTCAAGAAAGACTCGCAGTGGATCCAGAGCAGTCTGCTGGTGAACCAGGAAAAGCCAAGGGTGCAGATGAGTTCAAAAGAAGTCTTCCGGCGAAATTCCCTCCTGCTCAGATGTTCGGCCCTTAACTAACAGGATGCAGCCCACCCTATTATGGAAGGCAATTTCTCCTCTCCCCACCCCCTCTCTCCCTCATTTATTAATTTGTTTGTTTATTTATTTATTTTTGAGACCTGGTCTCACTCCGTAGTTCAGGCTGGCCTTGAACACACTACATAGCCTGGGCTTGCCTGGAACTCATGGCAGTGCTCCTGTGTCAGCCTCCGGAGTGCTGGATCTCAGACCTCTGCCACCATGCCTAGCTTTCTTTCTTTTGATTCTGGGCATTGAACCCAGGGCCTTCTCACTGAGCTACATCCCCCATACCCTTTCATTTTATTTATTTATTTATTTTTTTAATTTTATTGACAAGGCTGGACTCAAACCTATCAACACCCTACTGCAGTTTCCCAGAGTGTTGGGATTATAGGCCCCAGCTGAGGGAAATCAAAGCCAACTAAATGGGTTTAAATGTAAATTCCACCAAGTCACAGCCTCACAGAAACATCTAGAATGATGCTTGGCCACCTATGTGGGTCTCATGGCCCAGTCAAGCAGACCCATGACATTAAGCATTCCAATGACCACCACACACTAGAGATCCACTGCATTCACACAACAAACTGAGAGGTAAATGTGACATTCGTACTTGCAAAATAGAGAACTGAAAAAGGAAGATCGTTTCTTGAATATATAATTACACAGCCCTATCCTGGAGACAGGGAAGACTCCTAAAAAATAAAGAAAGCACAAAAAAAAACCAAAATAGGTAGACACACAGGAAGGATCTTGAGAGAATGACCAAGGCACCTTCCACTACCAAGCAGTGAATGGCGGGAAGGCTGTAAGGAGTAGCACACACCACTGCTGAGGCAGACATCAGAGTAACACTGGCAGTGCTTCTCTCTTTCTTCCAGATACCTACTTTCTACCCAAACAAACCCACAAACCAAATTTTTCCTTATTTCTAAAGATCTTCCAAAGCACTGCAACTCGTGTCATCACTTCCTTCTCCAGAGTCTTAGATGTGTGTGTGTGGTTATGAATTTGGTATGGCACTGGGTTGTGCTGTCCAGGAAACTACTAGTAATTTGCTTTGTCTTTCATTGGTTTTTCCGCAGCTGCATGTTTCATTTTTCTCCTTAGACTGAAAGAAACGTCCTTGAGGACTATGTTCTTGACTTCTCTGTGTCCCTCAGAATATAACATAGTGACTGCAAGGGTCACACCACAAATATGGGTTGATTTGTTTTTAAAAAATGTATTCTGCATCATCAGGATACATCCCAAAAGAACCCACCTGATCACTAGCACAGGTAATAACAATAACCTCATCAGCAGCTGGCACTTATGGCATCTTAATTAATTTAACGCTTAGTAACAAATCTATTACATGGATGCTATTATTCTCACTTTACGGACAGATAAATGGAAGCAGAATAAACTCAGTTATATGGCTGATAAATTCAGAGCCAGTTTTTGATCTGAAACTAACTGGTTCTGGAGACTGAACTCATACTCACTATGTTGTGTTTAGAAAGGATGTTGCAAAGCGCTTAGATATGAAAAGACCCATTTGAGGAGGATTCTGAATTACTGTATGCCTGGACCAAAGAACTGTAAAAGTTAGCATACTTGGGTAACTGAGTAACTTGGATGACTCTCCATTATATTCAGCATATACTAGTCTAAATAGTCACCATTTATAGCCCTTCAAGATTTTTCTCAATATAGCATAGAAGCCACCCCACTATCGTCTTCATTTACTTTCTTTTCATTAAATTTATTAGTACATTTTAGGTATACAATACAATTACATTCATCATTGGGATCTTGTACCTTTACATAATGCATCTTGGTTCATATTTTTTCCCCATTCCCCTGCCCTCTGTTCACCCCCTCCACCCTTCCCTATTTATAAAGACCTTGTTTCCATGTTTCCTTTTCTCATATTTTTTCTTTTCCCTTCTTTCCTTCCCCTACTCCTCCCACTGCCCCTACTCCTTTAGATCTTTTCTTCCTATTTCACATTATCAATTATACATTTTGATCCATATTGATACTTTTAATTTTACACCAGAGAAATTATTTGGTATTTACACATGTGTGTCCTATGTATTTCACTTAAGAGTATCACTCCAATGTGCATACATTTTGTTATAAATATCTACAGTTTCTCATTCTTTTTTGGGGGGCATACTGGGGTTCTTTATGGCTGAGTAGTACTCCATTTTATATTTTTAAAACCCACATCTCCTATATCCAGTTTCCAGTTGATGGGCAATTGGGCTGCTTTCAAGTTTTAGCTATTTCAAGCTGTGCTGCTATAAACATGGGTGTGCATGTATCACTGTGGTGTGATTCTTTTCATTCTTTTGGTAAAAAAAAAAAAACAGCAGAGGAATAGCTGAGTCAAATGAGACTTCTAATCCTAGTTATTTGAGGTATCTCCATATTGATTTCCATAATGGTTGCACCAGTCTGCACTCCCACCAACAGTGGAGAATGGTTACTTTTTCCCCACAACCATACAAGCATTTGTTATTGGTTGATTTCTTGATAGCAGCCACTCTTTCTGGGGTGAGGTGGAATATCAGTGTTGTTTTCATCTGCATCCCTTCAATGACCAGTGATGTTGGACATTTTTTAATATGTTTATTTGCTGCTTTTGCTTCTTTGTCTGAGAAATGTCTGTTCATTCCAGATGCCCATTTTTGATTTGGGTCTTTATATTTGAGGGGTCTGATTTTTTTGAGTTCTTTATATATTCTAGAGAGTAGACCTTTGCCTTAGGAACACCTGGTAAAAATTTTTCCCCACATTGTAGGTTGTCTCTTAGCTCTGTTGGTGGTTTCTCTTGCAGTGCAGAAGCTTTTTAAAAAGATGAGATCCCACCAAGTGTGGTGGCTCATGCCTGTAATCCTAGTACTCAGGAGGCTGAGGCAGGTGGATCACTGTGAGTTCAAGACCAGCTTGGGCTACATACTATACATAGTGAGTTCCAGGTCAGTTTCAACTACATAGTGAGACCCTATCTCAAGAAAACAAAACACAACAAAAAAATGAGATCCTAGTTGTTGGTTCTTTATGCTAGTTCCCGGGCTAGTAAGGATTCGTTCATAAAGTCTTTTCCTATACCAATGTCTTCAAGAGTTCTACCTAACTTATCTTCCAACAAGTTTAATGTTTCTGTTTTAATATTGAGATCTTTTATCCACTTGGATTTTAGTTCAGTAGGTGGTGAAAGAGAGGGGTCTAGTTTTAGTCTTTGGCAAATTGTAACCCAGTTTTTCCAACACCATTTATTAAAGAGGCTTTCCTCCAGCAAGGATGTTTGGCTCCTTTGTCAAAGATGAGGTAGCTGAGTTTGTCTGGAGTTGCTTCTGCATCTTCTAATCTATTCCACTGATCCTCAGGTCTGTTTCTTTGCCAGTACCATGCTGTTTTTATTACACTGGCTTTGTAGTATAGTTTCAAGTTAAGGATTTTGATACCCCCTGCCATATCTATGTTGCCTAGAATTTCTTTTGCTATTCTAGGTCTCTTCTGGTTCCAAATGAATTTCTTGATTGTTTTCTCTATTTCTGTGAAATAATACTCTTGGTATTTCAACTGGGATTGCATTGAATCTGTATAGCATTTTGGAAATATGGTCATTTCCACTATATTTGCTCTTCCTACCCAGGAATGGGGAATGTCTTTTCATTTTCTTATAGAGTCTTCAATCTCTTTTTTGAGAATTCTGTAGTATTCAATGTAGAGGTCTTATACTTTCTTCATTAGATTGATTTTTAGATATTTCATTTTTCTGGGTGCTATTATGAAAGGAATTTGTTTCCCTAATTTCTCTCTCAGTGTGTCTGTTATTTGTGTATAAGAAGGCTATTGATTTTTGAGTGTTGACCTTGTATCCAGCTATTCTACTGAATCTGTCAATTAATTTGATGGAGTTTTTTGGGGTCTTCTGTGTAAAGTATCATATTGTCATCAAATAATGACAGTTTAACTTGTTCCTCTCCTATCTTTATTCCTTTTATTTCTTTCAGTTGTCTAATTGCTATGGCTAATGTTTCCAAAACTATATTAAACATGAGTGGTGATAGTGGACATCCTTGTCTTATTCTTGATTTTAATGTGAAAGTTTTCAGTTTTTGACCCTCTTAGTATGATATTGGCTGTTGGTTTTTCACAGACAGCCTTTATCAGGTTGAGATAAAGACTATCTACTCTTATTTTCTGTAGGGTTTTTTATCATGTATGCATGTTGAATTTTGTCAAAAGCTTTTTCTGTATCTATTGAGATGATTGTATGGTTTTTGTCTTTGACTCTGTTGATATAGTGTATTACATTTATTGATTTACGTACGTTGAACCATTCTTGCATCCCTGAAAGAAGTCCCACTTGGTTAGGGTAAATGATCTTATTGATGTATTTGTTTGCCAGTATCCTATTGAGGATTTTTGCATCTATGTTCACCTGGGAGATTGGCCTGTACTTTTCTTTTTTGGTTGCATCGTTCTGTGTTCTTGGTTAGGGTAAATGATCTTATTGATGTATTTGTTTGCCAGTATCCTATTGAGGATTTTTGCATCTATGTTCATCTGGGAGATTGGCCTGTACTTTTCTTTTTTGGTTGCATAGTTCTGTGCTTTCCTATGTTAGACAGTCATGGTTTCAATTTCTTTCCTATGCTGGGCATTCATAGCTTCCATCACGGTCCTGATCTCATCCATTTTTTTTTTTATCTGTTTCTGTTCTAGAGTCTCTAATCATGTCTTTCATTCTGCTCATTGTTTCTACAGTTATCCAGGAAATTATTTCTGTTTTAAATTTTTCTAGAGCCTCATTCATCTGTTTTGTCACTTCCTGTGCTATCAGTTCAGGGTGTCCAGGTAGTTGATTATCAGATTTTTCTACCTCATTTTCCCCAGAATTTGCCTTTGGTGAGCTGGGAATTTACCTTTGGTGAGCTGGAAGTCTGGGTTTGTGCCTTATTTAGGTGTCTTCTCATTTCTATTTTTGTTGTTGATGCTGTTTTTGCTTTAATTACTGAGCTGATATTTCAATATTGTTTATTGTAAATATCTTTGCTGCTTGCATTTAGAACCTTATGGAATGATTGTTTCTCAGAGGTGTCTTCCAGATATAGCTGGTCTTTAGGTTCTGAGTCTCTAATCACTCTTAGGCAACCTTGTTTTCAGAATACCAGGAAGGACAACCGATTAAGTCAACCACAACACCTTAGCCCAGGTGATACAATCAGCAACAACAATAGCATCAAGCATAGCCTAGAAAATGACAATTTGTGGTAATTATTAATCTATCACCTTTAACCATGTGAATTAAATCAAAATCGAGGACCAGCCCCAAAATATATTCATAGTGAATAAACTCTTCAGTATAGCAATTTTACCCTTCAGGATGGGGACAAGAAGAAGTTGGGAATGGAGGGATAGATAGGTAGAAGGATAGGGAAAGATCACACAAACTCTATGAAACTGTGTAAGAAAGAGGAAAAGACAGAACGAAAGCACAAAGACAAGAACAGAACAAACTAACAATAGGGAAGCTGGAAATTGGATTCACTTTCCTTTAAAACTAATGGCAATCAAGAAAAGGAAAAAGAGAGGAGGAAGGAAACAGAAAGAAAAAATAAATGCAAACTGGAACAGGAACAGGACCAACAAGGGAGAGAGATGAAGAACAAGGTGGGAAGGAGAGAGTGAGAAAGAGAGAAAAGAAAAAAAAGCAAAATAAAGAACTTTGAAAAGAGAAGAAGAAATAAAAAATTAAAATGAAAAACGAGAAAAAAATAACTTTGAAAATAAAAAATAAAAATAAAGGGCCTCCTTCAGGGTATGTCTCAGCTGTCATGACAGACAACATGGACAGCAGTGGGCACATCTAAGTCAATTAGTCTCAGCCCGCCAGCAGCTGTCCCCTGAGAATCAGGCTGATTTCTGGCTGCAAGGCCCATGTTTAGCTCCCTGACCTCCTACTGGGTTGCATTCTGCAAGGTTCTATTGCACATTCCAGCTGCCCTATCCCTGGTGATAGTCCAAGTGCCAGTGGGAGGTGGTGATCTCTCCAACTTATCAACCACGGTGGCCTGGTGTGCCTTTATTTCAGAGATTGTCTTCACTTTTCCAGTAGGCTTCAACTTTTATCAAGGAGCATCAGAGAGGCCCTTTTTTTGTTGTTCACTTCTGCTCTATCTTCTGGAGCTCAGAACCACGGCCTTTATGACCCCCTGTGGATGCAGGTACCAGCGTGGCCCAGTGGCCAGGATGGGGTGGGGGTGCTGCTGGCACCCACGTGGCTCTTCCACTCCTTGGTGGTCTGGGAGACAGTACTACTGGTCTACATTCTTTTGACTTATACACAATGTACCTATGCTGTGCTGCTGGCTGCTTCTGCGGGCAGATTCTCCCACCACTCCTCTCCAAGATCGTCTGCCATCTCCTTACAAGACTTGAGGTGAGCAGACCTGGGCAAAGCAGCAGGGAGCATGAAACCTCACTGCATTGGAGCCTATGACGGGTACGCGGAGCCCTGCCTCACACTATTTTCTTTACTACACTGGGAAGCTCATAGAATCCTAAAGAATTTCTATATGTTGTGCAACATTGCCCAAATTATCTTAGTATCGATTGGCCCCTATACTCCAGGGCTATCTGTCAAAGTTGTAGCCATTTTTTAAGACCCTATGCTGATCCAAGAACCAAGGACCTTACCCCTTCTATGTCTCTCCTCACCAGAACTTACCACCCTCCTCACCAGACAATGTCTGTAATAATGTGACCATCAGTGAGTTGCTTTCAGATAAGCTTCCTTGCATTGGTAAGAAAGGCAGGATGTCAGAGCCAGTAAGGTGGCTGTCACCCACACAACACCACCATCTTACCTCCATCTCCACTGACATGAAGTAACCATTCCTTATGTAGGTTCACAGGGTGTGGGTCATGTGAACCAGGAAAAGCATAAAAACAAGCTGAAAACTAAAGTTCCACACTCATAGACAATGCTAGAAAATTATGAAAGGCTGTTGTAAAAATAATTCTGAACCCACTCAGCTTTATAACTTTACAAAAATAAGTCATCCCCTTCAACACCTTATTATTAGTAACAAATGACTGAGGACATATGTCACAGCTCCTTGGACCCACCACAATGTGTTAACAGCAAGGCTGAAAGCCGTGGAATGGACGTCTCCTCTGTGTTGAAAGGCTCTGCAATTCACAAACTGTGTCTCATTTATTTAAAGGTCCAAACCCTGTGTTTCACTCATAAAAGGAACTTGTTAGCTGAACGGCCTGAACTGAATAAGGTTTAGTCAGAGGAGCTGCCGGACCAGGATGATGTACCGGCGAGTGAGGAAGTTGGTAAAGAAACACATACTATGCATCTCCCCTGGGGGCAGGAAGTCCTGTAAGTTGTCTGGAAATGATGGGGAATTGGAGAGAAAGCCCATACCTATCCTGTTAAGAGACACAGCTGATAAATATGTAATCAGCATAAACATAAACAGAAAAATACAGTCCTCCCAGGAGTGTGCTGAGGGAGAAGAATGAATGGATAAGGTGGGAGTAAAGAACCACAAGATCACGGCAGACAGAAGGGGCTGGTTGTTATGTCTCTAGGTCACCTAGTCCTTAGTACCCAGAGAACAAAACCCCAGACACCAGTCTGGCAGGGGCCTGGTAGTGCACAACGCTGCTAGTGGGACTGGCAGGGTCCTGCACGATGGTGACGTGACCCTCCTCACTGGGAGTCCAGATTCAGCCCCTCCTGCATGCACACACCTGAGGAGGGGCGGGCAGCCCACACATAATCTCTCAGAGTGGGGGCGGTCACCCACCTCTGGGGCTGCTACCACCAATTCGAAGGAGACATAGAGTTAGTCGGTCCTCTGCTGCTTGGGGGAAAAACACTGCATGTCCATCTTCCAGAGATTGTTGAATGACAAAGGAAGGTCCGGTATCCAAGCTGGCTTCCTTCCAAGCTATAGAAATAGGTGATTAGGTGAAAATGAAACTTTTTATTAATACACTGTCTTTCTCTTAATCACAATTTGTACATAAATATCAGAGACTCCTTGGATATGAAAGATTTTTATTAACTTGCCCCTGCAGTGTCATTTTAAGGAACCTGGTAAGTCAGCAGGTTTTCCTTCTTCATTTGACTATCCCAAGAATTCTCAGACATTATACCGTCGCAGTGTGGCCCCCAAACTGGAGTGTTTGTTCTTAAAGAATTAAACCACTAAGCAGCTTTGCAAATGGTCAGTTGCTTATATTCTTGAGGTAGGGAAGGGGGATTTAACAGATTAGCAGAAAAAGTGTGTTACGCCTGCAAGTTAATTTCTTTTTGGTTCAAATCAATGGAACACAAGAAAAAAATATTCCAAATGTCCTGAAATCACTACTAACAAGTGATATAACAAGCAGGTAAGTCTCGTAATCTCTCTGGACTTCAGTTTCTCGCACTTCTGGAATTTACACATAATTCATTAAGTTCTTAGTAACTCAAATTATTATTTTGTTTTTGGTACTGGGGTTCAAACTTGGGTCCCTTCTCTTGCTAGGCAGACAGCAGCACCACCAAGCTAAATTCCTGGCCCTCAAATTATTTATTTTAACAGGCTCTGGGGCAGTGACTATTTTATACACAAACCCACTAAGGCTCAGAGAGATCAGGGTCATTCTTTTTTTATCTTGCTTTTATCATTGGCTAAATGAAGGCCTTTTAATTTCCTTATCTTATCAGAAAAATAATGATGGCAGATCTTTATCTTGAGCAATATTTTCACGATATTTTATACATTACATTGAACAGTTCACTAAGTAGTTCTACTTTATTTCACTGAATTTTTCAGCAACCTTTTAGGATAAGCAGGAGAGTTACAGCTGTCTCTATTCTACCAAAAGCCAAATGAAGCTTAGGAAGCTTCAAGAGTTTGCCAAAGGTCGCATGCCAAGTAAGTGATAGAGGCTATCAAACTATCAATTAGTTTTTTAAATTTTTAATTGATTTATTCTCTGGATATCAATATATAGTGGAAAATTATGGGCTCTGGAATTCAACAGCCAAATCTTCATTCTTCCTCTGAGGTACAATCTTACTCAAGGACACTCTGAAACTTAAACTGCTAATAATTAAAATGAGCAAATAATAATTTTACCACAGACTATTGGAAAACATGAATTTTAAATTATGATATCATGTAAAATAACTGTGTGTGGATGTGTAATGTGTATCTAAAATCTATACAGATGCATATAGATGACTATCCCAAAGCCTATGCCCATTAAATATAATTTCCCTTTTCTCATTCTAAGTAGAATCGGAGAGTTTATTGACTACTCAGAATTCACCAGCTGCACTTTCAAACCTTCCCAAATTTTTGGCATTAAGATAGTCACCAAAGAGCTCTGTGTGCTTTTTATTCTTTACCCGGATTATTTACTTCTTTGGAATTCAGTTGCTCTATAAAACTGAAAATGTCCTAGTTTTATCCATTGCAGAGACAGTCTTCACTCTGGGAGAACTAAGCAAAACCATCACTGTTTTATTTGAACTCTTTCTTCCTGAGGGCCAAGTTTAAGATTATTTGATACATTTTTATAAAAGGAAAATTGTGTATAATCACTAGAAAAAAAGAATGCATCTCAAAAAGGCTTCCTTTCCCCCAAACTATATCTTTGCTAAATAAAATAAACCCATCTGTGGCTCCTTAACTTCCTTCCATGTTCATTAACAGAAGTTTATTAAAAGCATCACAGATAATTTCACTTTTGTAAAACTTTTTGTTTAGGTCTCTTGCATATCAATGTGGGGGAGCGATAGGTCTCTTGAGACTAGATGTGCTTTTCTGTCAGCTTTGCTTGCATTTTAACTCTCCTAGATGAGTACAAACCATAAAGTAACTTTTAGAGAAGAGACTAAAGAAAAGATGTACTTTTCCCTCATGGCACTATGAAATAACATCTCCCTGCTTGGGACCAGATGGCAGGACGCCTGCTGCAGAGTTGGCACGGAATATATTTTTGTTGATGGATTAAATGAGTTCTCGAGATCATCTAGGAATCTTAATAAAGCATTAATCAGGAGCCTTCCCGAAATCTGTTTTCTGGTTCTTTCCTTTGTACAACTAGAGCTAATATTTTTTCAAGTAGTAATATTTTAGAAGCCTGTTTTAGCGGATAGATAATGATGATATTTAATGAACAAATGAACCACTTATACAAATACATGTTTTTAAAGTAGAAGAAAAATGTACTATTTTGATTTAAATATTTTCTCTATTGTCTTTGAAAACAAAGAGAAGTGGAATAAAAAACTACAACCAGGACAATGGTATAGAGGAGTAAGAGCTGCGAAATATTGGGATGTTTGATTGCCCTGAGATTTGACAAAATATTTCTTTTATTTAAGGAAAATACAAAAAGAACAAGTGAAGAAGGGGCCAGGATATTTGAAACACTTCAAACCATTCCATTCAGTTCCTATGACTCTCTCCTCCCTGCTCCCTTTCTCGAAAAAAAAAATTATACATATACAAAGTACAGTTTGTCCCCTAACGACCTTGAAAAATGACCTGGTTCTTTCTGAGGAAATCCTACCCAAGTCATTACTGGGAATTATGAAGTCCTTTTCAAATACTAAGAAGTTTTGGCATTCTTGGAAGGATTTTCTATTAGACTGAGATGACCTGTCTGATTTGGCTGTCTACTAACACTAAGAACCATACCTAGATGACCGAAACCAACTTTAGTCACTCAACATATATAGTCTCCATGTTGCTACTCAGTTATCTGAGTAGCATATAAAGTACATATAAAGGCATTTAGCAAATGCCCAAATAGGTTTGCTTCAGAATGTTTGTAAAGTGTAGTGTATTACATGTTTATTTTAGTAAAATTAGAAAGTACCATTAAGCAAAGGAAGATATAAGTAACCCACAACCCAGGAAATTCCATCATTGTCATCTGTGTGTATGAGTACAGATGCTTTTGATGGAATTTTACTTCACTTATCATTTTGTGACTTTTTTGCACTCAGTAACATGGGCATCTTTACACTTGCTCCTTCAAACTAAAGAAGAGATTTTGATTCAGTAATATTGGGTAATATTTCCTGACTATCTGAAGTTGTGTTTCTCTATGTTGTTTAGTCAGTATTCATTTATTTAACCCTCACAGCTGCCACCTGAGTGGGAACCATGACGGTCCTCATTCTGAGGCACAGAGAGGTTCAGTAACTTGTCCGGGGTTGTGGAGCTAGAAATTGTTAGCACCACACCAGCCACGGAATGACTCTCTTTGCTACTATTCCCATGTCCCGGGACTCATGTTTATCCTCTGTGTTCCAGTCTTTCCTCTTATACAGCTTTGAGGCTGGGAAAGAGAGGCGAGGCAACAGCCAGGGAGGAGAGTGGAAGAGAGATGGAATTCCCACATGGGGAATGAAGGAGGGATGCAAGGAGAGGAGCAACATATAGTTGGGGGGGGTTAATATCATTTGGAAGTAAATTCCATTGAATCCCATAAAACTGTGCTTTTTCTGGCATACAAACAGTGAACCATTGGCAGTTTCACAACCGCAATCTATTCAATTCAATCATCAAATGAGATGTTCTTCACTGCTCAACGATCATTAAGAAAAAAACATATTTAAACATAATTAATTGGGACTCAGGTTTAAATACAAACAAACATCTAAACACTGAATGTTAATACCCTCTGCTGGCCTGCCCCTGTCTTCCTCCCAGGAGTCAGACAGTGAGCTGCATTTCCAACAGAGGTGTCGGGCACCTGATACAAAATCTCTCTTTACGTGGATTCTAAGCAGCATTCTTAACGTGTAGCATTGTCAGCATCGCCAACGGATTTGTTAGAAATGCAAATTCTGAAACACACCCCACAGCCAGGGAGGTATGGGCCCAAGAATCTGTGTGAGAGGCCCTCCTGTGATGTGATACACACTGAAGTTTGAGAAACACCCTCTAAGTAAGATACAAAGATTGTTCCGGTGTGAGGACTGGGCACCACGAGCTAACCAAACACCGCTCTTGCTTCTACACCTTACTCACGCGTGCCTTATGCTTCTTTTCATCCATTCTATCTGTGTTCTGACAAGTGTCCACATAAGAGCGTCTTGGTCTATGGAGACAACGGTGTGGTTATCCACATATGGGCTGCGTCCAATTATGAAAATACGTCCAGGAGCTCCAGTAAGTTTATCTGAGGGAAAATGCCTCACTAGAACTGAGTGTCTTTTAAGCAGTTACTCGGGTATTTGCTGTGTTCCTTCCGTGGGCACAGCAATACAAGCAGTGAAATGGAAGATACCAAACTACCTATATTTCTTTCACGTTTGCATTTTCACACACAGCATCGCTTTAGACATGACACACCATTTAGTAGTTCAGTCAATTTATGATTATAATCTTCAGAGACCTTCTTTCCCCAAGCTAATTATATAGCTTGTAATGCATAGATATAATTTCAAGATATACATTTGATAACTGTTCTGACTGAAGAAGAGAGAATGCATTTTTCAGATAAGCATGCATAATTTCTTACCTTCCACCCCTCTGAATTGACTGACAGTCCGGCAAACACTTTCAAAATGTAGAAATGAGCTGTCCATGCTCCTTAGAACAATATCCATTTTGTTTATGTCAATTTAGTCATCTTGAATTGATCGTCCACAAATATTACTGTTGGGCATTTAAACTGAACTATTGGCTAAAGGACATGGTATAGTAGGCAACACAAATTGATAGCTAGAAAATATACATTAAATTGGAACATATGCTAAGCTGTCTAAATACATACATAAGATAATATTGTACATAAATTATAAAATATTCAGCATATGGTAATGTTTTTATGTTTGCATTAAATTTACATTGTTACTGGCTCTAGAGATTTCTTAGTCTTTTGGGCACGAATTCATAAAGACACTCTTGGTTTCATGAACTTAAGATTTGTTCACCATTGGAATACATATAAAGTAATGCAAGCATTAGTTTTAATTTGTGTAATTGTTAAACACTGGGCCATAATTAAAAGGAAAAGAAAAATGAATTTCAGAAATGTACGCATAATACATTAAGTGTATGGTTTAAGTTACACATCAATAGTATGATAGAGAAGAATGAGCTAAGAAGACACTGTCTTTTCCCAGGGCTTCCCCACTGTTAAAATGAGTGAAACTCATTGTCTTACCTGGGACATAAGTGAGCTAAAAGAGGGACTCACCTTGGACGTAACACTGAAGGAAATACTAAAGACTCAGTAATCAAGATCAACAAAATTCTAAAGAAATATATTACAAATCAAAATTAATGCAAAATTTATTATAAACAAAATATAAAATTTCAATGAAGATAGCATCCAATCCTGTGCTCATTCAACTTCCTCACAGCTCAGAAGCCCACAGGAGCACCATCACAGTGCTGAATACTACTCATTACAATCTGCAAACATTGGATTACTGAGAGAACACTCACGGGAAAGGTCATCCCAAAATGCCAGCTACTCTAATTTACTACAGGTAAGTTTCCCAGTCCATAATAGCTCTCCTAGATTAACTCTTAACTCTGGTAAGCATTATTATTGAAATTATAATCTCTCCAGGGCTGGGGATTTAGCTCAGTGGTTCCACTGCCTGCTTCACAAGCACAAGGACCCAAGTTCGAGGTCTCTTTAAGGTTCTGATGTAAAGGAAACACAGGAACAAGCAATCATTTCAAACATCAGATGCCCCCTAATCAAAGAAATGCAGATAAGAGCAGGAGAATGTTTTTGTGACCACTGCTCATCCTCTGATCACCTTCCGTAAAACGTCAATGAATGAGGACACAAAGAAGGAAAGCATTCAGAGGTAAGCAAAGCTCAGGTCTCTTCCTTTAGGACTCCACTTAATAAGCACCGAGAGTCCGTCAGCTGCATTTTCCCATTAGCATCATAATGGCATGATCCAAAAGGAGGCCAAAGACCCTGAATCAGTCTAAAATGCCAGGGAAAGGATGAGAGAAATCCCTACAATGTTGGGGGATTTGTATCAGTGCAAAGGCCAAGAGGTAAGAAAGAGTGAAATCTCTGGACACTCTTGAGCCTGGACATCGTCATAAGAATGTCCCATCTCAGTAACTGGAAAAGCACCCTAGTGAACCCAAGCTTGAGGCTCCGTGACAGCAACAGGTAATCAGTATATCTCTTTTCCTTTACATCATGAAGGACAAGCTAAGGATATGGGCAGCGTGGCATCGCAGATGGTTTGGCCAATCTGTCAGCTAGTATTTTAACACCACAAGTAGAGAAAACATTTTTTTAATGGATGCTGTTGATTTAGGTTGAAGCAATTATTATCTTAGATAAAATTCATTCCCTTCCTACTATGACTGAGTAGCTCAAAGGCAAAGCTCTGATATTAAGTGTCAATCTTGTGAGAGCCAGAGAGGGTGTCAGATTTTACACAGAACACTCACAGGTTTGTGTGTGTGTGTGTGTGTGTGTGTGTGTGTGTGTGTGTGTGTGTGTTTTAATGCAGTTCATTATGTTTGAACATTATTCACATTCTTCTTAATGACAGAGGAAAATAAAAATTGCCAATGAATAGTGACTTCCTCTGCTCATGTAGAAACATGTCAATGTGAGATTAAATCAGCTCGGTCTACCTAAACACCAAGTTTCTTCCCCTCTTCCCAGGCTCACTTTTTCCACTCTTTGCAAAGATGGTGTCTGGATGTGGAAGGAAGTCCACATATCCTTGTGGCAGGAATCTTTGTGTTACCAAACTCAGGTCTAGAAGCTGATCCTACAGAAAAACCAACATGCACAAGACAAACGTTGGAGTTATAGAAAGAATTTATTTAGTCAAAGAATGGAGAAGAGGGAGCTTTGCTCACAAATCAGCCGTGCAACTCCAAGAAATTGAGGGGTTACAGATATAGGAATTCTGAGGGAGAGAGCTAAAAGGGAAAAACATTTATGTTTCTATGGAAATAGAGATCTTCCAGGAACTCAGGTGCCAACTTTATTTGCTCCTTTCATGGTCTGGTGTATCCAGTCATGGCAGCTGGTAGCGATCTTCCACCTTGAAGAGAAGAAAGACTCGGCAAGTCTAGGTCAAGTTAACGCTGTATAATAGTTCTGAACAAAATATTTCTCAATGATCCCTCAAACAATCAAAATGTTTACATGCAGAACTGAGCTGACTCTGACCCAGAAGTTAAGGCAGAAAAGGCAACTGACACAGTGCGAGGGTAGAGCTGACAGGCCTTATCATTCTGTTCCAGCCACTGATCAGACACCTGTAGGGCCAGGCAAAGGGTCAGTATTTTTGCAAAAGTGGCCTTTACATTTCTGAAAAGTAAACAAGGCAATCACTATCATCATAACTCACCCAGTGCAGGTATGATCTACAGCTAAGCTAGTGGGCGAGTGATAATGTATTGCCCAATTATGTGACCTCGAAAGTTAGTGATTTTTAAGTATCCTAAGAGCAAGTAAATCTAGAGACTTATTTAGTTTTTGTTGTTGTTGTAGTTGTTGTTTTACTCTCAGTAACACAGTTCTTCGTGTCCCCAGCTCATTATTGATCTCATTCCTAAATGTCCTTGGCTGGTGTTTACTTGGGTGTGACTGATTGAACTGTCCTTCGTGGGGATGCTGCTGGCATCCGCCACTGAAGTCCAAGGCCATAGGGTTCCTCAAATCACCAGACCGCTGTGCTTTGCAGCATCTTGCTTCCTCACCCTGACTACAAGCCAATGCCAGGACAACATTTCTCTTAACCTCATGGTGACAGAAACTCTAGACCACGAAGAACATTTACCCTGGCTATTTCACCTTTCCTGACCGTGACAAGTGGGGATGGAAGGACAAGCCAGGATCTTGTCTTAGCCTCCTTCATATCATCTGGGACTTCTAGATGCCTCATTACTCTCTTTTCTTAAATTTAAACGTGGTGGAGGTGGGTGGAACAAAGTCACTCCTTAGTGGTCAAGCTGTGGTACACATCCTGCTTATAGTCTCACTATGGCCTCCCCTCTTCCTGTGGCAATGCCTTGTGTGTCCTCTTCCTATCTGGTGGTGTTTCCCATAAGTCTTTTTCTCTACTTGCTCTATCCTATGACTTTGATCTTATGTGATCCAGCTTGGCTCTTTATATATTAAAAGAAACCCCTGAGAACATAGAAGCCCTTTTTCTCCCTCAACGAAAGCTGATTTCTAATGAGTTCAGTGGTCTCCCAACATTTCTCAGTAAAAAGCAACCCCATGTTTCCAGTTACTCCTGCCAACACTTTGGACACATTCTTAACTCCTCTCACTCTCTCTCACTTCCCATTTAATGATGAGCAAATCCTGTTGAAACTCCTTTCAAACTATATAAAGTGTCCAGCACTTCTCTCTATATCAGCTCATACCACACACAGTTCAGATCACTTCTTTGTCCCTTAGATGTGTCTTTCAGGCTGTGCTAAAATAGCTAACAATGTTTTGTGAATTTTAGTTTTATGCCCACTAATTTGCAAAGATACCTGAAAATATCACTGACCATCCATGAACTCTTTTTTTTTTTTTCTTTCTCGAACTCATAGCGATCCTCCTGCCTCAGCCTCACAGAGTGCTGGGATTACAGGCATGTGCCACCATACCCAGCTATGAACTCTTTCTTTTTGTCTGTCACTGTAGAAAATATTGCTCTTGTCACCATCATCATTGCTGTTGTTGTTACTGTTTATTCTTTAAAAGAAACTTCTGAAGTAAGCATCATCATTTTCATATTATAGATGAGGCAACTGAGACTAAGGGTCGGAGTTTGTCCAAACTTATATAAGCTGGTCAGGAGCCTGTGTAATATCTAAGACCAGAGTCTTCAAGATCAGCAGTGAGCTGTGGAGGAGATGGAGAAGTGGGTGGGGCATGTTCTTCAAAATCACTGCTGAGAGCTAGTAGGCCAGATCCTCCAGGATTTCAAGAGAACCCTGCAATCCACATTGTACAGGAAAGGTCCTCATTTTAACCTGCAATGACTTGCTTTAAATGTTAATGCAATTTTTCAGGAAAGGTCCTCATTTTAACCTGCAATGACTTGCTTTAAATGTTAATGCAATTTTTCATATGAGTGAGTTAAATATCAGAGTGTTCCCGTCTGCAGTCTTTGCTAGATTATAACAGAGAAATCCACCCCATCCCACCAAACCCCACCGCCATGAGGGTAGAACTCATCAGTGGGCCTTCCAGGGTTACACAACTAGAATGTTTCCTATCAAACTGACCACCATGTTTGCAGGCATAGCAATAACAACAATAACAACAATAATAATAGTAAAGATAGACTATTTGTGATTACCACCATGAATTAAGTATCATCCTTAAGTACTTTTCATGTGTTACATCATTTTCTCTTCATAACAACCCTGTAATTTACATGTGTGTTATTATCCACATTTTTTTCACATGAAAATACTGGGTTCGAAGACATGAAGTCACTAGGCTGATGCTACAAAATTTGTTGACAACTGAAACAGTGTTGACAACTGTTGAAACAGAGTTCACAACTGAAAGTGGGCCCCTCAGACTCCAACACTTAAGCTTCTTCTATCAGTCATAAAGGACCTTTGCCAGGCACAAAGCTGAGAGTCTAGATATAAACCAGAAGGCACTGGGACAATCTATTCTTCCAAGTCAGGTGCCAGTGATAATCTCAAAATAATGTATTTTGCTGTGCAGACAGCTAAGCAATCATCCAAGCATTATTCTCCCTAAAAGTGCCCCAAACACCTTTAGAACAGCAAACAGAAGAGGAGATAAGCAAAGCAAAGAGTAGGGCAGTGTGTACTCAGAGGTGGACAGGCTGGAGGCAAAACAAACAGAACCTGCTGGAAATTAATAGGAAGTCAGAGCTAAAGTAATGCTATGAGGAGCCTTCATTCCTTTTATTTCTTTTTCATACTTGATTTACAAAGAAAATGTCATTTTAAAGAGTAGCTTTGAGGAGGAGAAAAAGGCCTGCACTCCCTGGAACTCAAAGGACAATATTAAATTAACAGACTGTATCATCTTCTAAGCCCAAGTATTTCCTTGTCTCTTTGAATCACAATGCAGATCCTATTTTCTGAAGGCGGTGGCCATTCCTGTCAGCACAAGCCGCCTTCAGACCCCCTCCACCCTAGCATCATCTAGTGTGTTTATTTCCCCCACAGTGCTAAAGTCTATCCAGACAAGAGTTGCAAAGGATGAAACCTCTGATTCTGCATTTCTAGGTGCTGTGTCATTCACTGGATTTATTGCCAACCCTGAATCAACTCTAATTTCCCAAACCTTGGTTGTCCCACGCTCTGCTGTATGTTCTTCCAAATGTTTCTGTTATCACTTCGATGGGTATAACAATAAATTATAAGGCTTGACTTTTACGGGATATATTGCCAGAGCCCCTCTTCATGTCCACCTAGGGCTTAGCAACAGGTCTCCCTAACTAAGGTGTTCAAGGTGTTTCTATCCCCCACCTTCCCTCAGAGCACCTGCCCCAGGAGCTCCCTCCTCCGTCCACTGTGCATTATGCACTCCACTGTTCATGTCAAACCCTAAAAGCTGCCTTGAGTCTTCCTTTCCCTGAGCCCCTCAGGTCAGGACTTCCGCTCATCTTGTCACTGTAGCCGCCTCTCTCACCTGGACTGAGACCCCACCCACCTGCCCTCCCTGCTCACCGTTCACCCTCCAACCCATTCCTCAGATGAGCCAGTTTAATTTCCATAAAATGCAAATCCAAGCATGGCATCTGTCCCTTGGCATTCATTTTTAGAATAAAACAGACTCGTGACCATTTGCCTGGCATGGCTCAGACTTCTCGCTCCATTTCTTCTCCTTATTGTCTACTCTGACCACGCTGGCTTTTTGCTCTTCCTCAGTTATCCCAAGCCCAGCCAAGTTTCCTTTCCACTGCTATTTCCTTGGCCTACAGTACTCGACCCCCAGTTTCTACATGGGTGGCTTGTTCCTACCTTCAGGTCTCTGCTCCAAATTCATTTGCCAAAACCCTTTTCTGACCACCTGTCCTTGACAGCTACTCCCTATCTCCAGATCCCTTGTGTCTTTCCTTTCTAGCTTTTTCCATAAATTATAATTACTTTATTTATATATACACTTTGCCTATTGTATATTACCTTTTCCTGCTATAACTTACCATCTAGCATAGACTCTGGGGCAAAACAAGGATCAAAAAATAAATGTTTAATGACAGACCCCGTGTTATGGCTCCAGTAATGCACATACTGAGTCAACATGAAGGCAGAATGGTTGCTACCTTGTGTGTGATCACAAGCAACCAGATAAACTTATAAAAATACACTTTCAGTGAAGATTCCAGAAGATATTTTCTAATTGATTATGCTGAGCTGGGGATAATAAACACATTTAATTTGAAACACATGGAAATTTGGTCAGTTCCTTTCTGCTTAGTTCACCGTGAACCTTTTTTAAAAAATTGTCCTTTTCTCTTCAACATTTTATAATTTTTAAGTGCCAGGATTTGTCCTTGTGAAGGGCATCCCAGCTCCCGGCAGCCCCCAGATGACCCCATCCCTCTTGACAAAGCCTAGTTTAATTGAGTCCTGTGGGCTCAACTGCAACTTCATGGAGGACATCTGCCACATATAGGAGATGGTAAAGCTTAGCTACAACTTTATAAGCAGGAATGCCAAGGCGAGCAAAGCACTCTTAGATCCTCCAATAGGACTCTAGAGAAATGTATAGCAACATATTTACTGAGTGTAGATTTCCTTAATACACCCAAGTATGCCTCGGGTTGTCAAATGTCACAACCTGCTCAAAGAGCTGGAGAAATCTAGTAGAACACAGAGCAGATGTTTTTCTGAGCTTAAGAATTTTGTTTTCCTAAAAAATACCGCCAGCCACTCACAACTGTGCAGCCCAGAAGTTGCAGAAGCTGCGTCTTTCAAGGGGAGGAAGAGAACCATCTGAAGTGAACAGAGGCTTCAGAAGCCACAGTTTCAGAAACCAAATTCAAACTCATAAAAGAAAAATGACACATCTTTTTTAGCTGTATGCCATGATGAAAATTTCAGTCATTTGTTTTGTTACTTCCTGTGCTATCAGTTCAGGGTGTCCAGGTGGTTGATTATCAGACTTTTCCGCCTCATTTTTCTCAGAATTTGCTTTTGATGAACAGACAGTGTTTGTGCTTATGTCTTACTTGAATGCCTTCTCATTTCTATTTTTTTGTTTGTACTGTCCTTGGTTTGATTCCTGGGTTAATACTTCGATCTTCCCGTTATAGCTTGTCTTCAGGTTTTGAGTCTCTAATGACTCTGAGGCAATCTTGTTTTCAGTGTACCAGGAAGGAAAACTGATTAAATCAGTCACAACACCTTAGCCCAAATAATACAATCAGCAACACAATAGCATCAAGCACAGCTTCACAAATGACAATTTGTGGTAGTTATTAATCTATCACCTTTAACCATGTGAATTAAATCAAAATTGAGGCTGGAGGTCAGAGCAATGGCCTTTATGTCCCCTTGTGCCTTTGTGGCATGAATCCAGGCACCATCGCAGCCAGGAGGCCAGAGGTGCATGGTGAGGGGAGCTGCAGTCACCCACGTGGCTGTGCCCCTCACCAGTCCTCTGCTGAAGCCTGGGGTGATGGGGCTGTGGACCCAGACAAACTCCACGTGGCTGGGCCACTCCTCCAAACCTCTTCTGACTAAGGCGCTAGAGGTAATTTGTAGAATTCATGTATCATCTTCTGGCAACTGGCAGTTTGTTGTTTTCTTTAACACTTGGGGGTAATTAATAGCTCTGTGCTAATTATCAGGAATGGTTATGTCTCCCAGTTAGCAAGTGAGGTTTAAAGGTCACTTTTCACCTTAAAATACTTCCTAGCTTACTCTCTCCCTAATCAACATGGGACACACACCATGTATTTGCCAAAAAATTGATTTCTTTAGCCAGAGAAAGGAGTAGTAATGAAAAGATGACTTGCCTCCATGTCCTCCCAGCTCTCTGCACATACAGTGCATGCTCTTCTGTGTGTCTAACCCAGTGATGGGAAATCAGAGTTATATCACAGTTTTGAATCCCTACAAGTCTTTCCTTTAGTCACAATCTGGCTCATGAAAGTGTGAACATGTGATTATGATAAAGAAGAGCTTATAAAATGGATCATTCATGTATTAGTCACTTCCCTGCCACTGAGACAAAATATTCATCCACTGAAACTTGAAGGAGAAGAGATGTATGTGGGTCCTCCATTTCAATGGGCTGAGTCCATAATCAGCTGGCTTCAAGGCAGAAACTGCATGGCAGCAGAGCATGGTGGAGAATAGCTATTCACCAAAAAGCACAAAAAGAAGGGAGAAGCCAGAAACAATGGATCCTTCCAAGTCATGCCCCCAGTAACCCATCCCTTCCAAACAGGGCCAACTCTGGACATAAAAAGTTTTTGGAGGGGGAAGGAATTTTACATTTAACCCATAATGTTCTTCCCTTGGCCTCCAAGGGTCTCATTTCTATCTTGTTAGGCAACACATGTTTATTCCATCTCTGAGTTGCCACGTCTTAACAGTTCAAGCACTACTGAAAATCCAAGTCCAAAGTCTCCTCTGACACTCAAGGCAAGCTTCTAGCTGTCGTCTCTTATGAAAATCAAAAAGAAAGTTAAACCCTTCCAACATACAATGGCATAGGTTAAGCATTCCCTTTCCAAAAGGAAGTATTAGAATAATAGAAATTGGATCAGGGCAAGACTAAAACTTCAGAGCACAAACATTAAATCCTATACATCATGTCCAGCCCTCATAGGTGTGGTGAGATGTAAACTCTAAAGGGCTTGGGAAGCTTTGTCCCCATGGCCTTGCTCATTTCAGCCCACATCACCTTGTTTTTGGGCTGGATCCACTCACTGCCTGCAGTTTTCCATAGTAGATGTTCCCCAATTCTGACATCTACAACTTCCTGGGGTCTCCACTGTGCCTTCAGCTTCAGTATCACAGCTTCATACACTGCCCTCCCATGGGTTCTGTACACAGCCTGTGGTCCTGTCACATATTTTTGCCTGACTTTCCATGCCTCCTGAAATTTGAGTGGAAACCTCTGCTACCCTGCAACTCTGGAATTCTACATGACTGAAAAACTATCACCATATGAATGATGCCAAGGTCAACTGCCAGCTTGAGCAATCACCTACCCACCCTTGTATCATGGCTGCTGTGTCTATGAGTGCCTACAAAGATTTTCATCCCTGGGCCTTCAATGGGTGGAACCCTGCTGATTTATGAGATGCTCTGTAGGCATCTTTCTTCTTGTTCCTGTACAAAGTATTTGGCTTCTTTTTTAATGCTACTTTTTTTTGACAGACATGCTCTCCTTTGCCCCAACTTTGCAGTGTCTTTCTTTCTGACAAAACTGCAAATTTTTTAAATCATTTAATTCTACTTTTGGTTCCTGCTTTTCATTATCGATCTGGCTGAAAGCAATCAGCAGTATCCATGCCACAGCCTGAATGTTGGGCTGCCTTGAAAATTTCCTCTGCCGGATTAGTGAGCTGCCGTTGGTGTCTGTCTCCTGTAAACTCTTGGAACATGGGCAAAATGTAGTCAAATTTTCTGCCATAATATAACTACCACCAATGGAGTCCTTGTTCCTAACCAAAACCTCCTGAGCCTGTCCTTTACTATTTGCATCCCTGTCAGCATTCTAGTCTTCTGAGCTCTGACCACTACCAATCACCAAGTTCCATTTCTGGAAATCTAGGGTTTCTATAGTCTGCATTTTAAAACCTTTCCAAACTTCTGCAAACCAGTTCCAAAGGCCTCTGAGCCACACAGTCAGACAGTGACAGAAGCAATATCATTCCTGGTACCAAAATGTGTATTAATCACTTTCCCATCCTTAAGTAAAATGCCCAATACCTGAAAATTAGGAGAAGTTAGTTTAGACTCACAATTTCAGTGGGTTCAGTCCATGGGCAGCTGATTCCAAGGCATAAATGTCATGGGAGAAATGGCATTGCAGAATGGCATAGATTAAGAAAGATTCCACTGCAAGGTGGCAAGGTGATCAGGAAGCAGAGAGAAGAGAGAATCTGGGGATGAGAATAAACCTTTTAACTCATGCCTACAGTGATCCACCTCTTCCAACCAGGCCCCACCTCTAAACATGAGACTTTGGGGAACATTTTAGATCTAAACCAAGACAACTCATAAAGTCAAGTCTCTTATCTTTTTCAACATGGTGAATTGAAACTAAAGCCTTGTGCATATTAGACAAGCATTCTATCAGAGCTGTATTATCCTCAGCGCACACACTCCCCAACACACACACACACACCTTTTACAGTACTGGGGGTTGAATTTGGGACCCTCACACTGAGCTATATCCCAGTCACTTTTTATTTTTTTACTTTGAAACAGGATCTCACTAATTGCTACATTTCCAGCAATGACTTCAAACTCTTAATCCTCCTAACTCAGCTTTCTAAATAACTGAGAATAGAGGTATACACTACCACACCCTGTGCAAAGTTTCACTCTAGGACTAAAACTTGTGTTTAAGGAAAATTGCAGGGTAAGGAAAGAGGAGGGAAGAGATGTAGCAAATGTGGAAAGAGAGAGGAGACTTTATCTTAAGATAAATGCCTTGGCCTTAAATCAAAGCAATGCAAAATCATCACACAGGCAGAGTTCAGAAGGAGATTTCAACTTCAAAGGCTTTGGAAGAAATATGCATCCCACGCATGTTCCCATCAGATGTTCTCTGAGGCTCTCTCATGAGTCCTTGGCCTTCCCAGCTATCCCACATAGCCATATTGATTCTCCCCTACTCTTTCAGTCTCCTTGACATATATATTTCTCTCCAGTTGTTTTGAGATCAAAGCCCCCATTTCTGTTTTTATCTCCATTTCAGTCATCAACCCTTTATGCAGAGTCTATTATGTGACAGGACTTTCAGAGCGAGCTTGGGATACAAAAAACACAACAGAGATCAGTTGAGAACTCAAATGCTTACCAGGTATGGTTGCAGGTGGTGAAAAACATTATCAGTTACTAAGACCAATGAAGATAAGCAAACACACACAGAGGATCCATTCCATTCCCCAATCATCTCCAGCCGCACAGAGAAAAGTGGGGAGAGGGTGAGCTTGCACACCATCCTCATGCACATAGGGTCCCAAGGAAACCAAGTAGCTCAAATTCAGGAGAAGATCAATGCCTGTTCTCTGAGAAAGTAGTGCTTTGGGAACAGTTATCCTGGGAGTCTGAGTTCAGGACCCACAAAGTGCACCCATGTGAGACTGCTTGCTTCTCATTTCTTCCCACTTGAAAGTGATTAGGCCTTTCTTTCATCGGGGGGTTTCTAGCCACTTCTAACCCTGAAAGCTCAGAAAATGACAAAGTAAGTTTTCCAATAGATGCTTTTACCAGGGCCAGGCAGTATTATGCAGGCACTCAGTAATTTGGTCTTGCTGAGCCTGAAACACCAGAAAGGAAAAGAGGTGCAAGCTGGGCAGTCCTGCTGGCTTTGAGGTGACAGGCTGCAGAAGCAAGGTTGACTTTTATTGCCTGAAGAGACATTCTAACTCATGGAGGACATGTCCTCAGATGTGAAATGTAAAGATCGCTGATGAAAAGAGTAGAGCATTTGTATATACCGTGCTGTGTATGTGTGTGCGTTTGTGTGTGTGTGTGTGTGTGTGTGTGTGTGTGTGTGTGTGTGTGTGGCACAGAGAAAGAGAGATTCCAAACTGCTTGAAAAATAAATGTTTCTTTGAAAATATGTGGTTTCCACAGCAGTTTTTGGAATCTCAGTGTACAGAATCATAGAAATGACTGACTCTGAAGAATCCGCAGCCTTCCCAGGCAGAGCCACAGCCCGTCCATATAATTGGCCTCAGCTTGAGGGTATCAGGGGAAATTTGGAAGATTGCAGAGCAGAAGAAGAGCTTGCTCCAATTTGTCCAGAGGGGGAAAACACATCTTTCAGACTCATAGTGGGTTACATCGCATCCCGCCCAAATATGCTCTAGACTAAACCTGGATGACTTAGTACAGCAAGACTTGATTTTTGGAAAGAACAGATGAAAGAGAAAAGACAGTAGATAGTTCAAAGGCTCAGAGTAAAGGGCTTCCCATGTGCATGCTGTGCGACTGTGTGTAACTCGCTCAGATCTGGGTGCCTTGTTTTTCACGGTGCAAAGTTGAATTTATCATAATCAGAGCATCAAAGAATCATAACCGGGCATGGTGGCACATGCCTGTAATTCCAACACTCAGGGAAGCTGAGGCAAAAAGATCACAAGTTTGAGCCCAGTGTGAGCACCTTAGTGATTTAGTGAGACCCTGCCTCAAAATGAAAAATTTCAAAAGTCTGGGGATATTACTCAGTGAAAAAGAAAAAGCCCTCAAAAAAACGAATCACAAATCTGGGACAGAGTTTGAAAAGTTGTAATCCGACTCCTAAGAACCTGACACACAGTAAGCAATAAATAACTATGATTTATCAGTTGAGTGAAGAAACCAACATGTGAACACATTCTGGGATTCCTATACAACATGTAGCAAGAAATGTTTCCATATGTGCTTAAATACAACCAGCGACAGGAACTTCCATTGAGATGGGTCACTGCCTTGGATGGCTATGGCTGCTAGCACTGTATGTAAATCCAAATCCAGACCCAGGTCCAAATCTGCCTCCCAGAAGCTCCCACGATTCCAATTCCACCCGCTGGGATCAAGTCAAATGCATCTCGTCCTCCCTCTACACCATGCCCTTCAGACATCTGACAATCACTGCCATGTCCCCACTGTGTCCCTTCTTCTTTGGGCTGATTATTCTTACCTCCTCTATTCATGGCTCACAAAATGAACAGGGTTTGGTTTTCTGCACCATCTTCGTCACAGTCCTCTGAGCAGGCCCAGTTTGCCCTGGTGTCTCCTGAGGTCAAGCCTTTGAGATAAATCAGGGGATTAGCAACAACTGGACTGGAAAAGGAAAACTGTGTGCCTCCTCCTCCTCTTCTTCCTCCTCTTCCTCCTCCTCTTCCTCCTCCTCCTCCTCCTCTTCCTCTCCTTCTCCTCCTTCTTCTTCACCCTGAGTCACTGGGTGCAGGTGATGGCCTTGAGGGTGGACACACAGGCTACTGTCCATTCATCTTGCCCCAGTAGCCTGTGCATTTTTTAGATCTCAATCAGATCCTCAGGCCAGAGGTGTTCAAAAATAAGGAACAGATCATTCCTGGATCTTCTCTGCCTCAAACAAAATTAGATTCCACCTGACAGGTGATTTGTTTTTCTGGTGATGTATGCTCTGGCCACAGTTACTACCCACCCCACACTGCCTCCACACCACCCGGATTCAGTACTGAGAAGGGGAAGTCCCTTTCCCCTCACACTGATTCCAGCTCTAGGAAGGGATCTTTAGATTATAACAAAGACGCTGAGTTACTCCTTATACACATTAGCACACAACAGTTCAGCATTTTCAAATGCTCTAGAAGTGTGCTTTATGAGGGGTATTCTTATATCACACAGAATTGTATTTGTCCTGGAGGAATAAAAAGAAAACAATATCAGCAATGGAAAGAGGACGTCTGGGAGACAGCGGAATAGGGCTGGTGTGTGACGAGGATGCCATCAGAGAACCTAGTCATCCGTAGCTCTCCATTATCTCGTGTTCACAAGGTGGTCGCTCACCTCTGTGAATCACATTCACATTCCAAGTAGGAAGAGAATTGGTAAATGCAAGGAAAAGAAAAAGGCGTATACGTAGTTGTGTACAAGGAAATGATAACGTTCTACTCACCCCTTCCCCACCAACACTGTTTTACTTCTCACTGGCCAGAACTGTGTCACACTCACCCGGCGGCACAACAGTGAGACAGTTCGAGCTGGGGCATGTTCACCTTGTCACAGAGTCAAATTCCTCCTGAGAAAGAGGAAAGAACGGATACCGAGTACCAGGGCTGCCTACATGTGATTAGCCCTGATTTAAAAAGAAGAAACAAAGTTAAGAATGTCAAGGGACTCGCCTATGAGTCCACACACTTGGAAAATAGCGTCTTAGTCCATGTTTCCACCACAGGCAGCTGCCCAGCCCACCCAGGTCACTAAGCTTCCAGTCTCATGATACAGCCTGGGCTTTGTAGGAGACGGCAGAGGAGTGATGACCGGCTGCCTAAGAACCCCTTCAGACCCACCACTGAAACACATACACAACGATTCACAAAAGCTGCCCTCGGCCTCCGAGCAGGGCCAATATCCTACGAAAAGCCCAGTTGGGGCCCAGAGCAACTAAATCCTCCAACTGTCCGTCTCTTTAACAAAATGGAAAAGCTGGGTTAAAATGGGTGTTACTGCTGGAGGTAAAGATTAGCTTACTTGGAAGGAAAAAAGGAAGGGCAGCTGTAGCCATTAGGACTGGCCCGGGTGTGGATCTCATTAGAGAAGTAGGCCAACACTCTCTCAGCTGGAGCCAGGCAGATGGGTGTCATCACGAGATCACAGCCGTGGCTCTCTCCTTTTTGAGGTCTCTTTGGCGTCCAGTAAATTGGTCTTTGTGTGCTCAGTCCTGACTAAACAGCATATTTCTGTCCTCCTCTTGAGCATGAGTTACATGTACCAATCCGAAGGGACAGTTTGGAGTGGGATCTGAAAAAGATACCCTTTCCACATCTCTGTCCCGGTTCTCCCACCACACGTACGTAGAAACCATGTGTGGGACAGGCTGGCAGCTGCTGCCTGTAATTCCGCTCCATTTCACAAAGCAGCAGGGTTTAGAATCTGCTTTGCTTGTGTTCTAGCTTAGTGCTTATTGGCAGAAAGAAAACTGGTGAGCCCATACAAATGAGCCTCTGCTTACAAGCTAAAAGTAGGGTCATGGTTTAGCAGCAGACGGTCAGAAAGGCCATGGTTTGACTTCCAGATTCACCAGTTCCCAACGTGGGTCCTTGGCCAAGACCTATAATATCTCTGCATCATTATTTCTTCCCGAATGTATTAATAGTCTCTTGCTGCATAATGAATAATTACACATTTAATGGCTTCATTATGTCAGAGTTTCTGCAGATCCAGAATCTAGCTGTAGCCTCTGCTTTATCTGAAGTTCTGAGGTGTTGGTGAGATCCATTTCCTTGTAGCTTTAAAACTCATGCTGGCTTGCTTCTTCAAGACCAGCAGATCTAAACCTGGACATGCTTGGTTAGGTTAGGCCCACCTAAGGCAAACTCCTTTTTGTTTAAAGTTAACTGATTAGGGTTCTTGGTTCCAGCTGCAAAATTCTTTCTCGTTCTTCATAATGCAACATGATCACAGGAGAGATGTCCCATCAGATTCACAGATCCAGTCCAAGAACGAGGGCAGGAAATAACCTAGAGCATGTATAATAGGGGCAGAATCTTGGAGCTGCATTCGAATTCTGCCTACAATGTCCTACAAAATTAACATATCCACAGGACCTATCTCATAGGGTTAAGATTAAATGAGATGCCAAATGTCACAGTAAAGTACCCAGCAAGCAGCAGCTGCTATAATTACTTCAGTATTTTTGAACATCTGCCCCATGCCGAGCCCCTTGCTAAGAGCTGGGGGCTGAGAAATTAATAACACATCACGCTATAAAAGAATGCAGGATGGTTTTCTAGCACTGATCATTTCACCCACTTCAAAATATGGCAAAATGTCATATAGCTCAACTAAATAAAATTTTGGATGTAAAACTCAAGAGTTTTCTTGGGTGTTTGCAGCCACTGTCAAAAAAAAAAGTACTGCCGGGCGTGGTGGCGCACGCCTGTAATCCCAGCACTCGGGAGGCTGAGGCAGGAGGATCGCTGTGAGTTCAAGACCAGCCTGGGCTACATAGTGAGTTCTGGGTCAGTCTCAACTACATAGTGAGATCCTGTCTCAAAAAACAAAAAACAAACAAAAAAATAAAATAAAATAAAAAGTACCAATTCCAATCACACACTGAAATCCATGAGATTATTACTTCCTCCCTGCTTTGACTGCTAAATTTCAACTGGATGAGCAGCTCTCTGGCACCATGGCTCTCAGACAGGTAAACTCGGGCTCTAAGCTGGTGGTGTCTTAAACTCAGCTGCAGGTGTTGAAATCACCTGGAGAGCTTGCCAGAATCCCACCCACCCAATCTCAGGTGCAATCCTGTGGGGTGTACTATGCACTAAATTTTTAAAAGCCTCTCAGGGGACTCTAACATACTGCCAGGGTTGAGAATCCCTGCTTTACCCAAAGTTTGGTAAGATCTGGAAACTAAATTCCCTTACCTGCTGAAGACCAGATAAGCCAAAGAGATGTGAGTGCAATAAACTCCTCATGTGATTGCATCAGATTCGACTCCTTGGTGGTCTTTGGGGATTTGTGCAATCTGGGCACAACATGAGCAGTGTCGATGCATTTAGTCGCAGCAACGAGATTGAAATTCAACACAGTTCATACCTTTCAAGCCACCATCCTAGCTGGGATGAGACGCTTGTCTCTGGGTAAGGAATAGCTCGGTACTGGGAAACGATTAAATTCTCCATGTCGCCAAGACACCTGCTGGTGCTCAGCATGCTTCCTGCTTTTGCATTCAATGCTCACTCTTGTCACATACAAGTGCCAGGCACCTTACATGATGTACTCCATGCTGGGTGCTGGGACTTCAGAAGTCAGTAGAAGCCAAATACCTTAAAGAAATCATTGTCCAGTGCCAAGATGCAAAGATGCCCATGAAGTACTTTCTGCCTGGAGGGCATAGAACTAATTTTGAGATTATAAACAGTCCTTTAAAACTTGTTCTCAATTTTCTATGCAATATATATGTATGTATGTGTATATATACATATATATATATTGGAAACTTTAAAATTGTCAAAATGCCCTGGTTATCTCACAAAGATAAAGGGCAACACCGAGCCCCTGCCTCTTCCCTCTTTTGCACCTCCTCTAAGCCTTGTTCCTTATCTCTCTCCACGAGGCAGGACAGTATCCTGTGCTGGGTGGGGCTGAACCTTTCTCTTCGCCCAGCAGTCCCTGCTTTCAGCTGGGCTGGTTGCAAATGCAGCAGAAAGCACACGCTCATTGCCTGGGCAACACAAAGCCTAGGAAATCTGGATTCCTTTTGTAGGATAACACTGAGCCAGTGGCAGATATTTGAGAAAAGGAGCTGTGTGTACCCTGGTGTAGTAAAATTCAGACCAGATTTGGTTTGCCTGGGGTGCAAAGGGGAAGTTTTCCCTCCACGTGTTACATGTTTCTGCAAAGACGTGAAATGCAACCCAGGAGGCAGTTCAGCTGGAAAGTGACCAGAATTCCTGCTCGGACAGAACATTTCATACTCCCCCATGCTCTGGGTTCTCATAAACATTTATTGAGAATCTACTACATAGATGGTAGTAGCTATGCTATGCTGTGTGTGCCATGCTGTGTGCTGTGTCCTGTGTGCTGTGTGCTGTGCCGTGCTGTGTGCCGAGCCGTGCCGTGTGCCGTGCCATGTCGTGCCATGCTGTGTGCCATGCTGTGCTGTGCTGTGCTGTGCTAGTCCACTTCTACCCTCTTCCCACCAATGAAAAAAATGTTAAATACCCGAATCTGCCATGGTCTCAGAGTTAAGTGTTTGGGCAGACCTAGAAAGATTCATCCTGATTTTTCGTATGCCTCCTCCAGGGTCTGACATCCTGAGGACACTGCTATGCCCAGCTTACTTTAGTTTCTATTTTTACTGCTTTTAGAAGAGCAATGCTTCATCTCAGCCTGCTGGGGACACTCAGGAAGCACACGAGCAAGTACCAGCCCCGGTTCTCCATGACATCAGCTCCATCCACCTAGGGAAAGGGAGCCAAAGCCATAGATGGCCCAGTACAGGAAAACTCAGGGATGGACTTGCCATTAGTTATGTTTTTGGTGCTCATGTGTGGAAGAATAAATAACTCTCTCCACCAATATTAGGCAGCGACTTCACAGAGGAGAGTTGTGTCCTTCCACTGGAAGTTGGCCAACGTGACAATGAGTGATTAAGGTTACATGATGACAGAATCGTTTACTCTAAGATCTTGGATCTTTTTTTTTAATAGAAGAGAATCTTGTATCCCTAAATTAGTTTAAGTCTGAAAACATGTAAAGTCTAGAATATGGACTGGAAGGTCCCTTGGTGTCCCAGATTTTATTATTGAATGAGTTAGGCAAGCTTGAATTTGGTTCTTTTAAGATGTGTTCATGGGCCAGGTATCTGTCCTGAACTGAATGTGAATTTTGAAATCACTTAGAAAACTACAGAAGAGTCATTTCTATTTTGGAAGCCAACGCTTGCCTCCTCACAACAAGAGTATGCAATTACTAAGACATGTTGGTGAACTGTGATCCAGGAGCCAAATATATCTATCCTGCTACCTGTTTTTATATGATTTGTAAACTAAGAATAGTTTTCTATGTTCAAATAGTTGAAAAATTAGTCAAATAATAATAATAATAATTTGTGACATATATAAGTTATTTTAAAATCACATTATAGTGCCCATAAATAAAGTTTTATTGAAATACAGCCACATCTGCTCATTCACACATGGCTCTTTTTGTGTGATATCAGCCCTGTTGTACAGTTGCAAAAAAGATCTAATGACTCACAAAGTCTATAACGTTTACTGTCTGGCCTTTTAGGAGAACATTCATTGGGGCTGGGAATTTAGCTCAGTGGTTTTACTGAGAGGGAGAGGGAGAGAGAACATTTGTCAACCTCTGCACTAAAGTCAAAGAATAATCCTGCATGTATGCAGAAAAATGAGAGGATCTCCTAGTTGATAAATGAACAGCCATGTTGGAGCCCTTCATGATCTCTACTTAGTTAAACCCTCACAGTGAGAATCAACCCAATCACTGAATTAGCAGAGTTTAACTCATAATGCACTTGGCCAAGAGAATTGCCAACTGTCTTTATCACGTTCTCAGAGCTTCCTATAAAGCATATCAGGATATCACACAGATCTGATGTCTCCTGAACAGAGCTTTCATTCTTGGTTGTATAAGCCTCTTTTTGTCATACTGTAAGGCCAAAGACAAAGTCATTAACTCTGTTCAAGCTGGGAGAGACGCAAGCACCGTGGATAGGATCCTAGTATATCCTTGTTCTCCCTGCTTGCTTGGAACAGATTGGAAGCTGCCAGTCCCCCGGGACCTGTGTACCTACCATTAATCTCCTGGAGTCTGAGCACCACCAAAGCTGTGGGATGAAGCTGGAAATTGTGTCCTCCAATAGCAAAGAGCTTCCGGATACATGGCATAAGTCTTTCCAAGATTGCTATTTTTTTTTCCTTATCCTTTGCAGAGCAAGAAGTGAGAATGTGCCCCACCCAGATGTGAGCTGAGCAAGTGATGTACCATGGCTGAAGAAGACAAAAAGAAAAGAAGTGGTTTCTCTTGTCTGCAGGTTCCCTACTCCCATCCTATCACTTCCCTGCCACCATTTAAGACTGGGGAGTGAAATGGAACCCTGAAACTGAGTCATGATGCTTTGTAAACCTCACTGGAGATCCTTAAAAAGAAAAAAGAAGAAATACTCAAAGTTTTGGTTTTATAACATTTCCAACAATCTTTTCCACCCCAGGGCATCCCGTTCCATCTCTATGTCTGGAGTTTCTGTTTGCCCCCTGTTCACTGTGTGAGATGTTATGAGTCTTTTTTGCCTGATCCCTCTTCTGTAGTTCATGCTTATTTTGCTTTGCTGAAAAGGTATTTCTGAAAAGTATGGTGTATTCAGATTCTTTCTGCCTCTCGTCCTAAAATCCAGAACAAATCTTCTTAAAAACAGAGTAGCACAGTCATGTGGTAGACTTCTCTTGGGAACTTACTACAAGATCTATAATCCATGTAGATGGATAAAACACAGGTCCTGGTCACAAGGATCTTGGCATCTAGTAGGGACTTCGAATAGAGAGACACTCTCTCTAAGTCAAATAGGGGCACACAGTCCCTCTGAGAAAATAATGTGGAATCCCAGAGGATGATGAGCTCTTATTGGAGATGGAAGGGCCTCTAGTATCTTTCATTGGATCCAAATCAGGGTCCTGGAAGATGAACAAGACGGAGACACAGGGGAAGGTAGAAGAGCCATGGAGATTGGGGACAGGAACGTCTAAACACACACAAAAAAAGGTGCATGTGAACTTCAGCTTCTATGGTAAAAATATGATGAGAAGGAGGAGGAGGAGGAGAAGTAAGACGGTTACAATTCTCCGGAAGAAAGTCTTTGACACATTGCTGATAAAGCAGAGCTAGAGGAGGCCAGAGAGGGAGACTGCTCTCAGTTTTAGTTGCGGATACAGCTCTGTGCTAAGTCAGCTTTGGCCAGAGCTGACAAGGATGGTCTGGCTTCATCTGAGGTCTGTCAGCAGGAAGCTAGGCTTGTCAAGATAGACCCTGGAAAGTACCTTCCTTGGAAGAGAGTTACCACCGTGAAGCTACACATATGAGTTTACATCTGCTGCAAGAGAAGATGCTAAGTCTCCGTTTCTCCATCCGGAAAGAAGGATGTTGATCCATAAAATCCCTCCTGGATTTTGTTTTTCATCAGCTCCCCTGCCTCCTGCCTGCCCCTAGATCTGCTATCTCACTGCACGTCTGCCGTCTTTATGGTCAATGCTGGAAGAAACAAAACAACACACATTTTTTTCCTGCTCTGTGGGAGGCAGGAAATGGCCTAACTCCCTAATTGCGATGAGGTTCCTGCGGTGTGTCCAGCTGCCCACTCCTCTGCACAGCCCTGCTCTTCCAGGTGTCATAGCCAGAACCAGGCCACTGGGCTGCCAGCAGCCAAAATCGGTCCACCAGTAACATCAGCTGCCAAACATACCCCTGCCTCTCTGGAGCATAAAAGAAGCAAAAATGCAGGTAGAGATAGCATCTGTCCGGTCTCCTCTAAAGACAAGGGGACCCAACCTGCCTGGGAAGTGTCCTTGGTCAAGAGTTGAGGCCAAGCATCACTGTCCTACTGGCCAGGCTGAGGCAGAGCAAGAGGAGAAACCATTCATGATGGAAAAACTGACGTCCACATGGAGTCTGGGACTCTGATGTCAAACCAAAAGGGCTAGGCCAGAAGAGACATGCCAAGTAAGGGTGAGACGGTCAGGAACTAGGAAACCAATGCAGACAAGGGGTTAGGGCAGATGGAAGGTAGAGCGCCAGCAGAAACTATGGTTTATAAAGTACTCCTACACCTTCTCTATGTGTGTGGGAAAGGCAGGGAAGCATTGTTAAGGGAAGGAGACAACCTGGTTTGGGGAAACCAATCAATGGGGCACTCTATGTTGGTCTCTCCTAGTGGGACACGCATGGAGCTACTTTGATCCTTACTTTCTAGCAGACAAGATGAGGTTCACAAGGTAGGATCTTCCACTGCCCACCTGGGCATGATGATTTTCATCTCATAATTGTCCTTGATAGATACAGATACACATCTATCATACATACATATAGGTGCGTATATACACATGTGTGAGTGTGTGTGTGTGTGTGTGTGTGTGTGTGTGTGTTCCACCATGGACTATGACAGGTCCACCATGGAAGTGGGTCATCTATGAAGCACGGTCTCATAATGGCGCAGTCACAGCTAGAGCTCTGTGTGCTGGTTTCCCAAACATCCAGCAATAAGTGAAGGGGATGACCCTTTTAGCTCCCTCCGAAGGCTACAGAAAGCTGAGCAAGGTAAATCAAAGTCCGATCACTAAACAGGAGGCACGAGCAAGAGTTGCCTGCTTTAGACAATACAGCTTGTCTTGGAATGAGCCCATGGTAAGCATGTGCCATCTGCCTCCTCTGCACAGGGCCAGTGCCCCAGGAGGGCCCTTTCCAGCACTTTATGGACATGAAGGTGGAAAAGACTCTGGCCAGCTAGAAGGCAGCTTGTGTGTAAGCTTCTGTCTCTATTATTCTAGCCTTGAGCCATTTCCTTCCATCTCCTTCTACTGATGGAGGAGGGAGGAGTCCATATAGGCAGGTGGGTTCATATGGGTGCAAGAGAGGGCTTATCGTAAGTGTTCACCCACCTGGGTATATTTTCCTTTAAACAAGGTGTAACTTTCTACCTAGAACCCAAGCAGAATCATAGTGGAATGCAACTGAAGCTTGAGACACGGGAAGATTGCCAATACGTAGACCACATGTCCGGAGCTAAAAAGAATTGTCAATAAATTAATTAATTTACAGCTGTGCAAAAGTTCGTTAATTACACAAAGCAAGATCTACATTTAAAAAATCTTATCTTCTCATAGGAATTGGATAAGGCAGGACTTAGAGGTGGGAATTAATAACAGCCAACATGTCCTGAGCAATTACTTTGTCCCAGGTACTATGTTAGAAGCTTATTGGGATTTACCTTATTTAATACACAACATTGTTCCACTATGACATATGTCATTATTGAAAATAAGAATACTTGAATTTTTGAGAGATTATAGTAGTGCTACCACATTCCTCCTTCTTGCTCATTCAGGCATTTAACTAAGCAGCCCCTTCAGCCCAGGCCTGTTTTCCAAAGCTTCCCAGATGCACAACAGACCAATTAGCTGTGACTTACCTTCCACCTTGTTCAGAAAAACTACACTCATTTTTATCCCTTCCTACCCTGTTTTGCTCTATGCTGTTTCATTAACTCTCTTCCTGAAATAACCTGTGTCTTTACCATAGTCCCACCTTAGCCACAGTTTCGCTTTCTGAAGTTTCAGTTACCAAAAGCCAACTACTATCCAAAAATATTAAATGGAAAATCCCAGAAATGAACCATTCGTAAGTCGTAAATTACACACCATTAGGAGTTGCATCAGGAAATCTTGCACGGAGCCACTCCTCTCCTAGAACATGAACCTGTGTATGCATGCTGTATATACTACTCACCCGGTAATCACTTAGCAGCCTTGTCAAGTTGTCAGTTCAGTTGTTGCACCACTGCAGTGCTTTTACTTAAGTGGCCCTTACTTTACTTAATGATAGCCCAAGGTACAGGAATGTCGACGCTAGCCATTTTATTGCAGTATATTGTTAGACTTTTTTTCTATTTTATTATCGGTTGTTATTATTAATCTCTTCCTCTGCCAACTTTGAAAATTAAACTTAATGATAGGTATGTATGTATAAGAGAAAATGATAGAGTTCAGTACTATCTGAGGTTTCAGACCTCCAATGTGTCTTGGAACATATCCCCCTTAGAGACAGGGGGGCAACTGTGAGGCAGATGTTGCCTTCTAGAGCTAATTCACAAACATAGGAACATTCACATCGCGGCGGCTGAGTAGAGCAGGTAGGCTCCACAGCAAAAGCCCAGAAACAAAGACCCTAGAGCTTTGGAAGTTGTGTGTGTCCATAAAGGGAAGTGGTTAAGGGAACAGGAGAAAAGCAAGGTGAATTTCACCCCAGACTTGGTGCAGAGCCAGACATCCCAGGGTTGGAGGGGACTTGCAGTCCAGGCTCAGCCCCCTCTCGTCGGTCATGCTCCTCCTACATTTGTCTTTCTACTGCAGACACCTTCGTTCTTAGGTCTTTGATCTGTGTCTCTGGACAAAAGTTTTCAGAAGTCTCTGCAGAGGTCTCTTTGTGTAGAAAGAAGGAGAGGGAAATCATAAGGACCCACTTGCCTCTGTGACTCAATGTCTAGCAATTTTTCACTCCTTGCCTTTCCCCTTGCACCCCCCACAATTTCGAGTGCCCCTAACCGGCTGCAGATCGAACCAGCTCAGGTTCCTTTGATTACCTGACCCTCCCCACTCCTTGATTTTTTTTTCCCCCCTTAACTTCTTCCCAGGGTTTGGAGTTGTGTCAAATCCAGACTTCTGCCTGTGCACGAGTGTCCCTATGTATATGTGTGCGTGCGTATGTACAGATGCACCGGTGAGTAGGACGTCCATGTCTATGTAATGAGTTCACCGGGCAGAGAGAGGGACATGGCTGAGACCATGAAATCAACATAGCAGGCACTTCTTTGAACACCACGCCCTCGTGCCAACCTGCAACTTGCTTTTGTTGCTGATGCCTTACTTTTCTCCCAGAAAGTAGAGAAAATCCTCTCCCACTATGAAGAGAGCAGCGCCCTTACCCTCCCTACCGCCCAGGCCACAGGAGTACCGCTCATTCTCAAGGCCTGAGGGCCACCGGGGATTGACCACTGCCAAGATGGCAGAAAGCCACCGCGGCTCACTGCCTGCAAAGAAGAAGCAGAAACAAAGCCCCCCAGATTGGGGCCAGGCCCACTTTTGTGAAGTTTGAAGCGTGCCTTTTATTTGAGACTCTAGAAATTATAACTCTGTGCTGTCTATTGATAAAATGCCTCCTCTGCTTTGCCACCGGGATAGGATTCCCGGGTTAAAATATGTGTCTCTTGCACCACATAACCCAGGAAGGAGAGGAAATCGGTGATGCGGAGGCAATCGGGAGGCTGGGTCAGGGAGAGCTCCGCTCGGACACGAAGCTGCAGTGCAGTGGCGATGGAAACAGAGCGCTGCTCACGTCTGCAGGGGGTCGGGCCCTGTGCTTCACATCCTGCACTTCTCCCTCCCTTCAGCCTGCAGACATTTCCTGAGCAGTCCCACCTTCTAGGCCTGGGCCAGGTTCCGCGTAAAACAGTGAGCGCAACAACATCCCCACTCACAAAAGTCCTCCAGCTCCTCCCCGCACAGCCCCAGTCAGCCTCGTCACCCTGCCCTGGGGCCTCGGAGCATGACTCTCCCCTCCAGCCCCGCTGTAAGGGAGCACCCGGTCCCCACCTGGGAAGCCATCCCTCCGCTGACGTGCCCTGACACTGTCTGCCTAACGTTGGGGCTATGCGGGGAGGCCCCCCCCTGCCGTCACGGGGGTAGAGGGTGCCTCTTCCATTGACACAGGCAGTGACGGGTGTCTTGGACACATTCACTCGTTTGACAAATGTTCAAGGGGTTCTTATGCTTTGATTTCTCTCCAGATCGTATAAATCTTTCGCCTTTTAAGTGCGTTCCTGCAATGTTCCTGGGACAGCAGGGTAGGAGACAGAGGAGGTCCACCTCCTAGGATGCACGTTAGTGGACAGGATAGGTAAATGAGAGGTCGCCCTAGGCATATAAGAGATTCTATGGGGGCAATTGGCCAGGAATTTGGCCTCACCTGAGATATCAGGGAAGGCTTCCTTGACATTTAAACTGAGACCAGAATGAGTTAAGCATAAAGGAAATCGCTTCCAGGCATGGAGAACATACGTAGTGCTAATGATGAGTGGGCACAGTGATCTCTGGGAGCGGTGCTCTCAAGAAATTGATAGAGGACGGTCCCCATGGCTGCAGCAGAAAACTGTACATGGGGTCATTTGGTGCCAGGTGAAGGGCAACTCAGAAGCCGGGGCAAAAATTTCAGACCCTCAGTGGGAATCCACATAAAGGTTCAAGCATGAAGAACCGGCACTGTTTTGTCTATTAAGAGAAAGACCCGTCCGATCATGGGGAGAGAGTGTCAGAGACAGGCGGCTCCAGTTAGGATGATAACACCATGGTGTAGGAGAGAGATGAAATTGGTTGGACTGAAATGAACAGGAGGCAAAGGATAGACTGGCAAAACTTGGTGGTGCCAAGGGTGGCACAGAGGGACCAGAAGGCGCTAGACTGACTTCTAGGTTTCTGGCCAGAGCAATTGGGTGGAAGGCAGCGGGGTTTGCTAGAATAGGATTACTATGCAAAACTGAATTCCAAGTTTCAAGTCACAGATCCAGTAACAGACTCTGTTTTGTTTGGTTTGGTTGGTTTTGTTTTTTGAGACAGGGTCTCACTATGTAGTTGAGACTGACCTGGAACTC
>NW_022900935.1:53527820-53586902 GCF_012274545.1 Fukomys damarensis | reverse complement strand
TAAGCATTAACAGTATGTCACATTAGAGACATGAGGCTCAGAGGGGTTAAATAATTTGCTTGAGATTACCATGCTAGTCGATGTGGAGGGCAGGACCAGAACCCAAGCTCCCACTGTGCTGTCACCATTGCACTGAATTAACTGGATGAACGAAGAGATGGATGAGTATTTTGACTTCAATAATCTGAAATTTTCCCCAGAATCCTAGGTCACTAGGCAGTGTTAGAAAACTTGTCTTTTTTTGCTCCCCCAAGCTAGACATGCAAGTCATCTATTATGCAGAATAACTTAGCAGGCTGAACAGCGTAGGTAGCCAACATACTTGCAAAACTTTTGATTTCTGATATGAGACATTCAGATTTATAGTGTCAGTCAAAACCCTATTGACTTACTGGTGACGGCCCATTCCCCGTGCTTAGTAGCCTAAGACTGAGCTGATAATGACATCTTTGCTGGCTCCTTCTCTGCTTACCCCTCTCTAAATTTTGGAGTCCCCTTTTCTCTACCCACAATCTGCCTTCTAGGTTGCCTTTTCTAGTCCCACAGCCTTAAATACATTCTACTTGCTGCTGACACCCAAACGTTTATCCCCTGCCTGTCTTTCTCCTGAGCTCCAGGCTTTCATATCCTCCACTGGACACCTTTTCTCAGGGAATGGACAGATGTTGAAAACTTCAGTATTTATAAAACAGAGCTATCGGCTGTCCGACCCCCAGTGTTTCTAATTCCAGCTGATGTCAACATCTAGCCCTGCCATATATCTAGGACCAGCGCTGGCTACCACCACATTGTGGCTTCCCCTCTCTCTCTCTCCATGTCCTGTCAGCTCCATATCCTGAATCTGTTTTTGTTTTTTTTTTCTCCATTATCATCAACACATCTTTCTTGGACCTCTAGTTTCTATTCTTCTTTCCCAAAAGTCCCTTCTCCACACAGCTCAAGCGATGCTTCTGAACTGCAAATTACATCACGTCACTCCCCTGAGTGACAAGTGAGTCCCCTCCATCCTGCAAACCAACTCACCAAGTCTTTACCCATGACCTAAAGAGACCTCCGTCACCGGGCCCCACAATCACCTCTCTCCTTTTTGTCTTCTCTTCCCCTCCTAAGGCCTCTTACCCTTTCTCTCCGCTCTTCATTACGCTTTAGCTCAGTAATTTCCCTTTGTTCTTTAGGGACACCAAGCTTGTCGTGCCTCGCAGCCTGTGAACCTGATGTCCCCACACACAGACTATTCATCCTCTTCTTCAGACGGATGGATGCATGGAGGGATGGATGGATGGATGGATGGACGGCGAATGTTCTCTGGCCTGGGAGTTTCACTAAACTAATGAGATATATTACAAGATTTTAATGCTTCGGGATTATAATATTTCACTCAAGATTCCAAGTAGCATGATTACTTAGCCCAAATTTAAATACTCAATATTATTTTAAGGAAAGATATTTACAAGCGAGATGTGAGAGTTCTTGAAAGATTGCAGGTATTGATATTTTTGGTCCTCAAATGACAACTGCTTTGTCTGCATAACATGTTAGTCCTGACAGGAAGTACTAGGCACTCCTTACCACTTGAATGGAAGTAAGAATGAAACGAAGGAAGGAAGGAATGAAAATAAGAGCCACACAGGAAACCATGTTTATTTTTTACCACAAGTTAGCCAAACTCCCACACCTAGGCTGTGCATTTCCTCTGTTAGGTATTATAAGGCACAGCAGTAAAATGACCTTTCCTCCCTCCCTTTCTCCAGATCACCCTGCTGGGTACAGAGTATGTGGAAGGTTGCATGGAGCCCAGCTCGAGATAGAAGAAAAAGGGTTCCCTTTTGCATCTAGGGCCCCTCAAGAGAGTCATTTTGAAGTCTTCCTAGTAGAGAAGCCTGTAGCTGAGTAGCAATGGCTGTGCTAGTAAAGAGAAAGAAGCATTTGCTGGAAAGTCCTAATTTAGCATTTCTGAGTCACATGGTAGACCAAGTGGCTGTGGAAAACTATTCTGTAATGAAATGTTGCCGAAAAAACAATAGGACCAAAGCCATGGGATTCACAGTGTATTCCTAAACTCGCACACTACAGCTGGTCACGTTTACCTTCAAATGATTACTTTGTCTGTGATTTCCTCTGTGGACATTTTTTTTTTTATCCAAAAAAATGTCTTGAGAGACTTTGAAATGTAAATTCCTGTTCTAATTTAGACACTCCTTTCAACTCCCTTTAAATTACTATTATCATACCCAGTCTGCCATAATGATTCACCTTAATAGGCCAAAATGTCTCCAGGGTACAGGCCTTTAATAAAGATCTCAGACCAAGAGATGTAATTTGGCCAGCATGAAGTGTTCCCCAGCTCAGCTGGGCCTTGCCCCCACCTGCACTGATCCTCCCTTCCCTCCTTAGGATTCTCTCTGTGAGGGGGGTACTCTTCTGTTGTCTTATATTTCAGACTCTTGACCAAGTCTTTCTAACTATGTGCACCTAGCCATTCCTGGTGAAATAGCATCACAGCTGTAGGGGAACAGAAATACTGGACAGATATTCACCTTTGTGCTCACATGAGCAACAGAGCATAGGCAACCATACAGCAACGAGTAAGGCTGAAGGGGACGCAAGGCGTAGTATGATTACCTGGCCTTAAGGTTCCAAACAGAGCTAGGAGGTAAAGCGACTTCATGCCAAGAAGATGAGATTGGTTAATCTACAGTGATATGATATATAGGTGCATCAGCCCATCTGCAAATCTTATATATACATTCTATACATTAAGACTCTTGACTTGAACACAGGATCCCCACTAGGATAAGATACACTCTTCCCTTTCCTAACCATGAATCCTCTGGAACAATTAGCTTACTGGTCTCTGTTACATGCATGTCCCCACCTGTCCCAACTAGGAGCACTGCTTCCTTGAACCATTAGGTTCATGATCCTGTATTACGCTTTATAGACCCAGAGTCACCACAAGTGAAGTTTGAGGCCACTTGAGAGAGCAAAAGTACGCTAGCTTGTGGATTTTCTTTTTTAATGGCAGCTAATTTTTTAAATCTGATACAAAATTATTGCATAGCTATTTGTAAACAATTGAAAAAATTAGCACATAGAAAAGAATTAAAATAGCCGTAATCTGTATTCTTCCGAGAAATAGCCACCATGGTAACTTGTTAAAACTTGCTCCTAAGAAGATGTGGTTTTTCTTTTAAACGGAGTACTACTCAGCCACAAAGCCTGAGAAACTAGAGTCATTCATAGGAAAATGGATACATACACGACACGTGTGTAAATACTGAATAGTTTCTCTGGTGCGAAAAACTAAAAGTGTAAATAAGCTCCAAATTGTATAATTCACAGTGCAAAATAGGAAGAAAAGGGCTACGGGTGTAGGGGAAGTGGGAAGGGTAGGGGAAAGGAAAGAAGGGAGAAGAAAAAAATATGATAAAAGGAAAAAATGGAAACAAAGTCTTTGTAAATAGGGGAGGGTGGAGGGAGTGAAGGGAGGGCAGGGGAATGGGGAAAAACTGAAACTGAGATCTGTCATGTAAAGGTACAAGATCCCAATGATAAATATAACTGTGCTATATATATTTTTAAGTACCCATAAACTGAATGAGAAAACAAAAACTTGCTCGTAGACTTTTTTCCTTACATAGATGACATGTCTTATTTAAGATGACTCCATCCACAAAGTAATATAAGCTTAAATAGTTTTTTTTATGTCAGAAAATATTCTACTAAAAGTTTCAATAGCTGTATGATACAGATGAATTTTCAATTTTCATTTCTATAAAAAAATGTGTTTATTCTGCCTGCAAACATGCCTTTGCAGAAATCTGTCATTCCTTCCTTAAAATGGAGGCCTACATTTGGAATTGATGAAGCAAAGCATATGTGCATTCATAAATCTTTCAAGACATTGCCAAATTGCCCTGCGGAAATTTTGGGTTATTTTTCCCTCACTTCAGAGGTCTAGGAACAAATGCTGTTCTTTGTTCCAAAATAACCCCGTATGGGGAAACCCTGCCACACCAACCACACAAACTAAGACTGGCTATTTGCATTACAGAGGAAGTCCTAATTACAGAGGGGTCAAGAGCAAGGGCCTTAGAATCAGAGAGTCCTGGACTCAAGTTTGTGGCTCTTCCATTTGCTGTGTGTGAGAATTCCACAAGTTATTTAAAAAGAGAAAAACTGTGTTGAAGTCTGACTTCCATGCAATCATATATGCAGGTATAGTGTATACAATTTCAACCATAAGAAAGGTGACATGGCAATACTAACACGAGGCAAAGTAGACTTCACCATAAAGAGTACCATCTGGTAAGTTTTGCAATATTTATCCTCATGAAACCATCCCCATCTTGGAGGTTGTGACCACATCCATCACTCTCCAAAGTTTCCCCATGCCCTTTTGAAATTCCTCCCTCCTGGTTTTGTCCTAGCTGCTACTATTCTTTCTGACATTTTAGATTCATTTGCATTTCCTGGTATTACATATAAATGCAATAAAGTAATGTGAACTCTTCCATCCTCATTCTTTCAGTCAGTGTAATTATTTTGAGATTCGTCTGAGTTGCTATATGTATCAATAGCCCATTCCCTGTTGTGGTGAGTATGGAGAAATAGCTCGCTTTCCCATTCATGTGCTGGTAGACATTTGGGTTGTTGCTCATTTTTTACCATTACAAATAAAGCTGTGATGAACATCTTTGTGCCGCTCTTTATTTGGACACATAGCTCTTTTTATCTTGGGTAAACAGAGTTGCAGTGTTTGAATCAAACACTAAGAGGATATTTAACTTTTTGAGAAGCTACCAGATGCTTTCCAAAGCAACTGTACCATTTAATATCTCCACCAGGACAGTGAACCTGTTCCAGTCCTTCTTTCATGTCCTTGTCAACACTTGACACTGTCAGCCATTTCAATTTTAGCCATTATAAATGTCATACGGTGGAACCTCTTGATCTTAATTTACATTTCTCAAAGGACTAATATTGCTTGTTTACCACTGATATTTCTTTTTTGGTGTAGTGTCTGTTTTAGTCACTTTAGTTCCTGGGACAAAATACTCAACACCCAAAACTGAAAGGAAGAGAGGTTTATTTTGGCTCACTTTTCAGCCCATAGTTGGCTGATGCCAAGGCAGGATGGCATGGCACACAGGCATAACTGAGGAACAGTTACTTATCTCATGGCAGCCAGGAAGCAGAGTGAAGCGAGGAGCCAGGAAGAGAGACATACCCTTCCGGGTCGTGGAGCCAGGAAGAGAGACATGCCCTTCCGGGTCATGCCCATTCCCCCAGTAACCCGGCTCTTCTAACCAGAACCAACTTCCTAACAAGTCAGCTACAATACCCTCATAATCCAGACATCTTCCAAAAGCCCAGGTTGTGTATACATGAGGCTCTTGGGGGTCATTTAGACATAACAATGTCTGTGTGATGTTTGGTTAGTTTTAAGTAGGGATATTTCCTTACATTTTTGAGAGCTCTTTATATACTTAGATGCAAATTCTTTGTCAGATATGATTTGCAAATATTTTCTTCAGTGTGTAGCTCGTGTTTTCAGTCTCTTGCCAATGACTTTTCAGAAGCACAAATTTTGAAGCCAGATGCCGTCCAATTTATCCACGTGTTCTTTTATAGGTTGGGCTTTTGATATCATATCTAAGGAAATCTTAGTTAATTATTTAACTTCTTTAACCTAAATTTTCTCAGACGCAACATGGAAATAGCAACATCTACCTCCCAGATAACACAGATAAATCATTGACCCAAATGGTGAGTGCATCATGAAGGAGAGTTTAAATACGTGCACTTTCTCTACATTCTACTTATTCTCTATATTCATATCGATATGAATTTTGTGAACTGGGAAAATTCATCTACAGTCTCTGGGCTTCAGATTCTTGCTACATCTTTGTAGAGGAAAAAAAATGTATCTGAACTTTAAAAAAATATTTATTGCATAATTTCTTCAAAAATGCCAGTTTATAGAAAACAGTATTCCAGATTGCATCTATTCCAGTAAGTCTCTCCACTTCTGCCTTGCCCTCCCCAGTATCTCCTTGATGGAGTAGGCAGAAACTTCCTCCTGTAGCATAAATCAGAGGCCACTGATCCTCTGCTCTGCTCAGAACCACCCAGCCTCTTCTCAGCTTCTCCAGAATAAACTCTCTGACCTCCTCTCCCAATTTTCTCTGGGGCAGACTCACTGGCTTCCTTGCCAGTTGCCAAGTACACCTGGAGCGATGCTGCCTCAGGCCGCTGCAGGAGGCCTTCCCTCTTCTGGACACAGTCACGGGGCTCCCTGCCCGGATTCCTGCAGGTGTCCTCTCAAATGTCATGTTCTCAGAAAGGCCTTCCTTTGCCACAGTACTAGAAACAATGCCCCCAGCGCTCTATCCCCTCAACCTGTTTCATTTTCCTCTCTAGAACCTGTCCCACCTGACACCATATATTTCTCTGCTAAATGATATAATGCCCATTTTCCCTACCCACATTGAACCCTTCATTTCAGTCACTGCAGTATCACAGTTCTTGCAACTATATAAAACAGTTTTGGTTTTTTTTTTGGTACCAGGGATTGAACTCAGAACTTTGCACTTGTGAGGCAGTCGGCAGAACCATTGAGCTACATCTCCGGCCCTGTAGAACAGATATTTAACAAATATTTGTTGAGTAACTGAGTGAACCAGATAAAACAAGATATACCTCTATTTCCAGTGTCTCCACTTGAATGATGCAATCCCTAAATCCCCTCTACCCTGAGAGTAGACAGCTGGTGACACAATCCCTAAGAAGAGCTCAGGCCTTGCACGCCGAGTCCAAGACTCGCCTTCCAAACTAGGCGTGGGCTGGCAAGAAGGAGGGTTATTATGGACAGAGGAATTAGAGGAAGTGAAGAAGACACCTCGCCCAGAGGAAGTCAAAGTCTTAACAACTCACTCCGCTTGTGTTTGGCATTGATATTCCACTGTGTCCTGTGGAGGTAGAAAAGATGATTTGGGAAGCAAGGAGGAAGACTCAGACTCCTTTGCCTAAGGTGGAACAAAATAGAAATCTTCACTGGAGAGGCTATAATTGTTCAGGGACCCTCCGTCAAACAGGATTCAGGACACTGTCTTGGACAGAGAGCATTTCAAAGACTTTGTCAGCACAGCACAAGCAGCTGGTGCAATAGCAGCACCGAGAACACTCAGGGCTCCCAAACCCTAGGGTTCTGGCTTCCACCATAGGAAATGGCACCTGGGTGGTAAAGGAAAGGGAAGTTCAAATGTTGGAAGGAAGGTATGGAAATGTCAAGGGGGAGAAATGGGCAGCTTTAAGCTTCTTTGTCTCTACAACAAAAGAATACGGCTGGTGTGGTGGGACACCCTGTAATCCCAGCACTCTGGGAGGCTGAGTCTGGAGGGTCACCAGTTCAAGCTCAGCCTGGGCGACTTAGTGACTTAATGAGATCCTGTCTCAAAATAGACAAAAGGAGTGAGGTGGGGAATGTAGCTTGGTGCAAAAAGCTTGGATTCAATCCCCAAAAGAGAAAGACGGAGACAGAGACAGAGAAGGAGAGAAGAAGTTCTGTCAGGCCTTTATTAGGTAAAAACTGAAATATAATAATGAAGTGGGTATATGGGAGTTTCTGGAAGTTTCTTGAGGGAGCCTTCTGGCATGAGGTTAACCCTCAAAGATGTCTGAGTCATTTTTGGTTTCCTCTGGAGCACGCCCCGACTCAAGCATCCTAGATAACTTTTTTATCTGAGGAATGACCCTGTGATGCCTATGAAAGAATGCAAGGACTGGCAGGAAGCTAACAAACGTGTAATGAGTAGATCACCACTACCAGCAACCAGGACTCAACCCCATTTGGGTCCTCTAAAGAGTGGGTGAGGTATCTGAAGATTGCTCCAGAGGTTTCCACTCTCCAGCATGATGGGTCTGCTCTGCGCTCAGAGATGCAGGGGACTGTAGATAAGTATGGGAATGAGCCGCATTGACCTCCATGCTCAACAGAGAAGACACAGGCAGAACACTAGGCATATCTGGTACATGCCAAGAAACCTAGGATTCTCTCACTGACATTCAATTGTTCCAAAAATCTTCTCTGAGGGCCTCAGTTACTGAGATTCCAAAGTTACTGGAGATTTCAAAGTAAATAAGACTCACCTTCCTGGATCATAGGAAACACTGGAGGGAGACAAATTAGAAAGTAAAAAAACAAACTGCGAAATTGTATTCTAAGAGAGGGCAGTGGGAGCGCATTGAGGGCAGCTCTCCTGCTTCGGGATGGCCAGGGAAGGGAGGAAAGAAGAGGAGAGGTTTAGGCTGGTATTTGGAAAAATAATATACCGGATTGCGCTTATTTCAGTGGTGAACTAAAGGTTGATAGCAGAGAGGGGATGTTCCAGAGAGAGGAACATGCTGATAGAGATACTGCATGTTCAAAGATCCCGAGGCAAGAAGCATTTGGAAAAACTGCAGGAAGGTAGAATCTCAGCTGGACCACAGAGTATGAAGTAAGAAGTAGTGAGCTCTGAGAGAAGAGAGGCACAGGACAGGAAGCCTTGTGGTCTCATTAGATGTGGAATTTATATTAAAGGCAAAGGGAACTCACAGAAGGGTTCTGAGCGAGGCTGTGAGAGGATGAGAGCAATGTATGGAAGTGACCCTCTGCTTCCAAGATGAAGAGCAGGAGGGCAGAGAACGGGGCCAGTTGTGGGGCTGGGTACACTCATCTGGGAAAGACACGCTTTGGGCTTGGGGGTGGAATTCACATTGCTTTGGCAGACACTTAGCACCCATAACAGTTGACATTGTCTGAATAAGGAAGCCAAGAAGCAGAAGTCATGGAGAGAGGGAAAAAAAAAAGCCATGGAGAACTCCTGGGTTTAAGACCTAAATAGTAGGGAGAATAGTAGTGCTGTTCACTAAGTGTGAGGTCCTTGGAGGAAGAATAAATTCAAAGGCAGCAGGTCAACTCACTCTGGCTTGAGGAAACTAAAAGACATCTATGCCAGGTTGAATAGTATCTGTCAAAAATTTATGTTTGCTCAGAATCTGTGAACATGACTTTATTTGGAAATAGGGTCTTTCTAGATAGAGGTCAAATAAGATTGAAGAGGGAGGTTCTGATGCAACGAGTGTTGCCTTTATAAGAAGAGGGAAATTTGGATGCACAAAGGCAACATGGTCATGCAAAGATGGACGTGGAAATTGGTATTAGGCTGTCACAAACTACAGAATGCTCCAGATCTCCAGCTACCATAAAAACTAAAAGAGGTAAGGAAGGACCCTTCTCTTCCTTCAGAGGGAACGTGGCTAGGGCCAGCACCCTGATTTTGTGCATCTAACCTCCAGACTGTGAGACAATGAGTTTCTGTTGTCTCCAGCCACTCAGCCTACCGTAATGTGTTCCAGAAGCTCTAGGAAACAAATATAACATGGAAGAGGAAGCAATCAGTTGTGGTTAACTACAGAGATCTGGAGCTCAGAAGCGAGGCTATGCCTAGTCTACCGATTGCAAGTTAATAAAAGCTAAAGTTGCAGAAAAGAATAAGACTGCCTGGGAAAGAGTACATAGACTGAGGGGGGGAGGGAATATATTTATATATAGAACAGAACTATAACCAATATCCCTGATCAGGGGAGGAGTAACTGCAAAGAACAAGGAGTTTGGGAGAGTAAGGAGAAAAAGATGTCCTTGTTTGACTAGCACAGAACGAGATCTGCTTTTCAAAGCAGATAAGTTAAAAGTGAGAGATCTGGTGAGGATAAATTAAGGAAGCTAATGAAACTGGGGTTAGGTTGAACCTGGGAGTTCCAGAGGCTGAACAAACAGAATAATAGTATCAGTATCTAGCTGTGATATAGGGAGAGCTGTAGAGCAAGAGTTTAGGGTACGGAGGACCAAAGCATCAAGTACAGGTTGAAAAACAAGACAGGGCTGACCCTCAGACTTCACAGTCACACTCTCTCAGGATGTGTGGAATCACAGCAAGCTGTGTCCACAAAACATCAGCACAAACAGCAAGTCAGCTCTACCGCATTGCAAACAAAATAGGCCCTGTTGCCCGTGAGAGTTGAATGAACCCCCAGAATTAAAATTATTTATGGACTTGCTATAAGAGGCCCCTGACACCCTGGAATCCCATCACTTCTTTTCAAAATAGAATTCCTTTGAACTGACTGAATTAAATTTACTGGAGTTATTTGTCTTAACAAGCCCATATAGCTTTGGGAGTTTTGCTTTATTCTATTACAGCCTATAAAATGCTAGTAAACATGGGTTTTCTTGCAGTCTCTCAGCTACTTTAGAAGAAACAGAAAAGAGAAATTTCACTGTAAACAGCCCTCATTGAATTTTGCTGATGATTCTAAAACTTTCCCTCTGGTGCCCAAAAGTAATTACATTCAGTTGGGGGTGAAGAAATCTTTGTTTTCTAATTATGAAACAGATGTTTTCCAGAAGCAATGATCCCTGCACCACTAGTAAAAATAATTTAGCAAATTGATTTTTGATTTAGGAAACAGCTGTGTGATTCTGTCACAAGAAGGGGGGGGTGTTGTTGTTTATATGGACCAAATGTACTTCAGAACAGTTTTTTCCTTATTTCCCAGAAGTCTGAGATTCCAGGAATCAGTGTGGGTGTCTGTTATTTCTGGCTTTGTGAAAGCAGCAGGACCCGAGGGACAGTTTACTTCGGCAGAAGAGGAATTTTGAACACACCTCTATTGGATCTCAGGACCTAAGTACATCTCATGTATTGTCTCTTCTATGACAGTATTAATAACTTCCTCTGATCAGTCATTCACTTAATACTGAACTTTGTTGAGCATCTTCAATTTCAGGCATAGTATCACCACTGCTCTAGTTTGGAAGCCTTCCCCCAAAGCTCATGTGTTGAAAATTTAAACCCCACCTTCTTGCTTTGATGGTATTTGGAAGTGATGCCTTTGGTATGTGATCAGGATTTGGGAAGGTCATGACAGTGGAGTCTCCTGATGGCATTAGTGACATTATGTACAAAGGAAGAGAAACCCAAGCCAGCAGCTTGCTGTTCCACCATGTGATGCCCTGCACCCTGTTGGAATCCAGCAAGAAGGCCTTCACCTGAGGCAGGGCAGGCTCTAGAATCATGCTCTTGGACTTTCCAGATTCCAGAACTGTAAGACTTTTTTTTTTCCTTTTACATTATCCACTCTAAGGTAGTTAGTAATAGCAATAGAAAACGGATTACAACCACCCCGCTACTTCCAGTGGTTTCTCTATTGCCTACTAAACTAAACGTCAGTGCCTTCAATCTTTCCAGATTCCAGAACTGTAAGACTTTTTTTTTTCCTTTTACATTATCCACTCTAAGGTAGTCAGTAATAGCAATAGAAAACGGATTACAACCACCCCACTAACTACTTCCAGTGGTTTCTCTATTGCCTACTAAACTAAACGTCAGTGCCTTCACTGGGGACTAGGACCCTCCACACGTGCTCTGAGCTCCCTTTTCCATTCTTAGCTCCTGCTGTGTATGCTCCGTGGCTGTTCTCCCTCCTCTAGTCCTCCCCACAGAGGGACTTCTGAGCCAGAGGAGGTCAAATTAAATGCATATCTTAGGACCATTATCCTGCAAGAACATACTGTTGGGAGTACATGTTCTCCATGTACATCCAGCTACAAGCAAAATTGTTCTTGCAGACTTGCAGCCGTCAATTTTTCCATTTTCACCAGTTTTTTTCCGATTACAGAAATTTTTTGAACCACCTTTTTAACACACCCACTATAAAATACTCAGCTTTATTTTTTCTCCACATTAGCTCTAATATTTAACAGAACACATTCTTCTAAATGACCATTACCACACGATATAGCCATTGCTTGGTCTCCATTAGAGGATTTTGCCACACTAGCTTCATTCCAAAGTTGCTGGTTTTATAAGCACACTGTTCTGTCAGGCTTAGCACTAGCATGTAATTAAAATTTAGGCAAAATGTTTAACAAAACCTACAAAACATTTTAAATTATAATAACTGTAAATGTTGAAGTAATAGTGATATAGTTGCCACAATCAGAGAATTTCCAATGCCTACAAACAACCGGATGGTATGGAGACTGAATAATAATAACTTAATAAAATAATAACAAAGATGTTTCTTCACCAACAAAAGAAGTGTTAACTCATCAGACAATAATTTGAACCCAGCTTACTACCCTTTCAAGCCTACATCTTAGAAATTATACCATGAGTTGTGTTTTTAATTTAAGGGATAAGAATAATTACAATTTTCATGCAATTAATGAGCTTTTATCAATATAGCTCTACATATTCCCAAATTCCTATAATTCAAGTTGAAACAAAATAAAATGTTCTCCCAATAATCTCCTCCCTCCTCTGCCCACAGTTTCTGCCTACAAGAATCTCACCAGTGCTCCATAGGTTGATCAACACTAACTCTCCCAAAACTATTTAGGAAGAGGAGAAAACTTCTACTCCAGTATAATTCAATTTGCTTTTTTTGCTTAAATCTAATAACTTTTGGGTCTGTATCACAGTATAAGTTTATGTAGCTGGGTCTGTTTCTCATTTTTCCCTGTAACTCCTTAGACTATTCATTATAGCACTTGACAGGGAACATGTTGAAAATAAGTTTGCCCTTCATTTAATCAAATTGCAAATCAATGTGGACCTCTTGCTGTCTCTCACTGACCGGGCCTCAAGGCTAATTTCTTTGGTCCAATCAGCCTTCAGTGAAAAGTCAGATATTTTCTAAGGACTAAGATTTGACACATAGCTCGGGCCACTGTCTCTTGCTATAACAGAAGGGGTGATTTATAAAGAGCAGAGATTGATTCAGTTCATAGTTCTGGATGCTGGGAGACCCAAGGACAAGATTGGGTCTTAGATTGCCGCACCAGGGAGAGCCTTCTTGCTAAAAGGGACTCTCTAAGACAGTGCTGGGCATTCCACAGTAACGGGTGAATACAAGAGAGGGAGCCACGCTGGCTGTTCTAACAGATCCACTCTCAAGATAAGCCATTAATCCACTTATAGATGTAGATGAATCATTCATGAGCATGGAGCCTGCATCATCTAATCACTTGCTAAAGGTCTCACCAAGTCCCATTTCTTCATACCCCACAATGGAAATTAAATTTCAACATGAATTTTGGTGGAAGTAGTCAACCAAATTGTACTTACACCACAGCAACATGATATTAATTTCTCTTTTTAAAAAAAAGAACCAAAGGAAAAATCTGGAGTTGCTTTCTGGAATGGAAGAACGGTTCTTGTAAGTTGACTTTCAGTAAACCTGGGAAGCAGTCAAGAGACCATTCTCGATTCTCCAAGATGGGTCGCTGAGCCTCTTAGTGTCTTCTATGTAGAACAAAGCCTTTCCTATGACCTCCAAAGTTGTTAGTGCAATAAACGGGTCTCACAACATAAGTGACATTCAGGAAGCAATTCTAACACTCCTTGAAAAGAGAACTATCTGGTGAGTCTGTGCTTTCCTGTGCTCTGCCCCCAAGCAAGGCACTCAGTTCAATATATTAGTCAAATTGACAACGAACCAAGAAACATACAGAAAGTGACTGACCCAGGGGGGAGTAGACCCCAAAGGTAAAACGGTGTATCTGGAAAGGTCATGATTTACATAGTTATTGCAGCCTGATATTTTGAGACGACAGGAAAAAGGAAAGTATGCTATTTCGCTAACTACAGCAGACATCGGATACTGAACACGCCAACCCCAGCAAGATAAGGAAGAAACAGTGAATTCATCTTAGTTTTTTAAAACCCTGTATATATTTTTTAAACCCTATAGATTTTTCAGTGACTCAACCAGGAGATTTTGGAGCTTTTTAAATCACAAATATATTTTTAATTGAATTTATTGGTACATTCTAGGTAGATAATCACAAATATATTTTATAAGGAATCTTTGAAAGCATATTTTTCTAATGTTATCTTTTTTCTTTTCATCCCTTGCAAAGATTACTAGATATGTTGCCAACTTATTTTCTTTCTTCACTTGCTAGCATTTCTTGGAATTACTTCCTCATCCACACATACAGAGCTTCCTTTTCATCGTTGAAATTTGTGTAGCATGTCAGAGGGTGAATATGCCATGTTTGATTTAACAAATTTCTTACAAGTGGATATTTACATTATTTCCCAGTATAATTTGTATTACTGAAAAGTTTTCTCTACAATCTTGTCAAATCATTTCTTCAGCTACAACCGAGAAGTATGACCATAATCTTGGATAGAGTTGTCAGGCCAAATTTTACTGTCAGATTTCTGTTCATTCCTCTTTTAACAAATATTTGCAAAGAATGGACTATGATCCATAGCTTGCTCTAAAAACTGTAGATACAGTGATGAACATGGCAGATGCTGATTCTGCCCTCACGGAGCATACATCTGACTAGGGAAGGCATTAAATAAACAAATGTGTAAATAAACAAGATAATTTTATAGAGGAATAAATGCTTTGGAGGAAATGCACAGGGCATTGTGATGAAGAGTGACTAACAGGTAGGAAGAGGAGAATTGTATCAAGTTGGTATCAACCGGCAAGATCAGAACCAGTATTAGGCATATGTTGAAATACACATTGAAAAGAACTGACTTGAGAAGGAGAGGTTTAGCTAGGCAAGTCCAAAATCTACAGAGTAGGCAAGCACTTTTGGTGCAGATTAAATCTACTGTCTACACGTGGAGTTTCTTCTTCAAAGAGGTGTTAGTTCTGTTTTTAATTAAGCTTTTTAACTATGAATCATACAAATACACACACACAGACACACACACACACACACACACACACACCCCAGATTATATAGGTTAATCTTTTCTTCAAGTTAACTGCTTATGGATTTTAATCACCTACAAACTGCCTCCACAGTGAAGCCTAGATTGGTGTCCCTTTTTAAGAACTCGAGACTGTAGCTTAACCACATGCACACACCAAAAAGAGCCCCACAGTGATCTGGGTGGGCCAGTCAAAACAAACGGGATCTGAACAAAAACTTGAGGAGAGAAGACAGAGGGAGAAAAGAGTGTGTGGGCCCCAACACTAGAAGAGCACAGCACACTTAAAGTACTGAGTGAGCCCTATGTGCTTCGATGGGTATCAGCTAGCAGAGTCGAGAGCAAAATTAAATGGAGAATGGTGAATTGTGTGAATCCTGGAGGCCATCGAGAAATGTGTGGACTTTATTCTAACAGAGGAAGCCATTAAAAGTTTTAACCCATGGCCAGGGATCTAGCTCAGTGGTTCCGCCGCCTGCCTTGCGAGGGCAAGGACCCGAGTTCGAACCCCAGTACCAAAAAAATAAAATAAAATAAAAGTTTTAACCCGCACAGCAACATATATTGACATGATTATTTTAAAAAATAAACATAATTTTGCTGTGTGGGGAGATTAATTAGAAAAATATCCCAGTGACGGTAGACTGTGGTTTTACCGGGGTGCTGGCGGCAGAAACAGAGGAAAGTTAACAAATTTCAGAAATCTTTTGGAGGTGACCCAAGGTAGATTTTGTTATTTAGCTATTGTTATTCATTCTCCACTGTTTGCCAGCAGAGTCTCAATTGTGTTAAGGTGAAATATGCTGCATCGCAATGCGTGGAGGTGTAAGAATCTGTTGCACTAGGCTTCCAGAAAAGCCCCCTTTTAAGGACAATTCAACGACCTTCACTTTGTACCTTTGACCTCTGCACTTCTTCTCACCTTCTAAAATAGGAGGCAATTTTAGACCCAGCAGTTAATTTACAACCATGAAAATACAACCTATGTGTGTGCATTTTGTGTGTGTATTTATACCGAGACAAGGTGCTTATATGCTTGTGTGTTCATAAGAAATAAAATCCTTTATAAATGAACGAATTTGCTGTGTCTAGACTCGAGTCATTGAAAGTAAACATTCTACAAGTCCATTCTCCTTTCTTGACAAAAGGAGCATCTATTCACCTTTTTCTCTGCAGTACCCAATTAGACCTCAACATAGAAATGGCAGGATAAAATGTTATTATTTCCTCTGCCATCTTCATAATGCCTTTCATTTCTATCTCTAAGGAACCAGATCAGAATAAACAAACTCCTGGCAGTTTTCAAATTTTGGCTCTGGCAGCTCTCTCTTAATAATCTTCAGAGCAGATGAAAAACGACGCAGTGGTTCATTCTGGGTCAGCTTCCACAGCAACTGATTGATGTCAGCAACAAGATCCTCCTGCTGATGAGGTCTTTAGAGAAGAGAGCTGTGTGGGGGTTCAACAGCATAATTCCCATTCATTCAGAAAGAATCCAAGAGGCTCCACAGAGAGATTTACAATCTGGTGCTTTTGGCTTTCCCTTTCTTTCTCATTTGACTTTACTGGTTGGCTTTGTTAGGAAGATCCCTCCAGCTTGTTTCACTGAAGTAAATGTCAATGTGGCCTTGGGAATAACAGAATTCAAGAGTTTATTTGTAGCATCTCTTGCCATGAAACTAGAAACAATAACCCTAGAGAATTATTTGTTGCCCCAGATGTTTTGTTTCCACAGCTCTGGTTGCCCAGGTGTTACCTTTTCTGGGGGGAGGGGGGTGAGACAGGGTCTCACTATGTAGTTGAGAATGACCTGGAACTCACTATATAGCCCAGGCTGGTCTTGAACTCACAGAGATCCTCCTGCCTCAGCCCCCCCAAGTGCTGGGATTACAGGTGTGCACCACGATGCTCAGCTGCCCATTTGTTATCTTAAATACAAAGGATTAGCCTCCAGAAACAACTAAGGACTCAGTTTTTTAAAGAATTGCAAATTCTAGAGGTAAATCTCCAATGAGTAAATCAGAAGCAGTATGGGTAGGACCTGCAGTAGAAATCTTATGCGATTCTATGACCAAGGCCTCCTCAATGTTTCCAGTCCATGATATTATCATTTCTTCTGGAAGCAAACAAGAATAATATGGACTCCATTGAGCCTGACTTCTTCAGAGCTCAATACGGAACCTGATACAGTTGGGGAAAATGCAAATAATTAATTAATTAAAGGGTATTGGTGCTGCCACCGTTTACAGAGGAAATCAAGCCTACTCTTCAGGCAAAACGTGTCAGAAGTAACACAAAATAACAAACAATGGAAGAAAGAAAAATCCACCTGTAAATGCTGAGGGTGCCAATGGCAAAGGAATAATCCGAGTTGGGTGACAACCTTTCACAAAGAAAATTATTTTGGTTTTGATTTTGGGGATCTGCATGCCTGTATTAAGAACATTTAATTTGGTGACAGTTTTGTATTAGGATTAATTGTTTTCAGCCCAGAAACAGAAGCATGAATATGGCTGTACATAGTCAATAAAATGGGATTTTCAAAGTGGAAAGAAAAAAATTCAGTATTTAAAAATTTATGTTGGGATTTCTCCATTTTTAAAAAAGTAGTCAAATTCCTCCCTCATGCTATATACAGAAACACTTCCACAGGGATTAAATACCAAAGATCAAACCTAAGACTATATAAGCAATAGATTAATATTTTTATATTTCTAAGACTAAGGAAGATCCCTAAGCAAATCATAAAACTGAGGAGGTGTAAATAAAAAGATTTAGCTACACAAAAATAAAAAGCCTGAACTGTGAAAGGCACCCTCAATGAAGTTAAAACAAATCACAAACAGTCAAAGAGCCAATATTTGCACCAAATAAAATAGATAAGTTAATGATGTCTACACAGCAGCAAATCAATTTTTTTAAAAAAGACTAAACATCTTAATAGAAAACAAAGGGAAGCAAAGGATATGGACAGAGTACAGAAAAGAAACACCAATTATGAGCAAAGGTGAAAATAAGCTTCTGAATTCTAGAGATAAAAGTTATTATAACAAATATTGATAGAAGACAAAATAAAGTGCATTCTCAGACACTGCTAATGTGATTTGAAACACATAAATGTAAATAAATAAATGTTCAATTATCTGAAGTCAGACATTCCATTTCTAAGAGTCTATCTTCATAAACTATTAATGCCAGTACTCCAAAGATGTATGCACTGGAAAAAAAAAACATAAAATGTTCACTTCAATATTGTTTGTAATGGAAAAAATAGGTCTCAAATTTCTATCATTAAGGACATTATGGTATAGCCATGAATGAAACATACCAGCACCGTTTATAAATGAGGTGTGACCTGACTTAGAAAGTTCTCCAACTAAATGCAAAAGGAGAAAAGCAAGTTACAGAATTATACATATTAAGTCACTTGAATTAAAAACTGTAAGTGTGTGTGTGTTCACATGCTTGTAATCGTAGCACTCTGGGAAGCTGAGGCAGGAGGATTGCCAGTTCGAGCCAAGCCTGGACAACTTAGTGACTTAGTGAGACTGTCTCAAAATTTAAAATAGGGCTGCTAAGTAGCTCAATACAAAGGTCCTGCGTTTGATTCCCAGAACCACAGAAGTAAATAAGAGCCCTGGAGCGCTCAGTATATACATGCATATAAAGATAATTAGCATCAAAAATTATACATGCATTCAACATTGGAAAAGGACTTTAAGATTATTTTATGATTCTACACTTTAGAATTGTGACAAGAATATATTCACACATTATCTGTGTGCTTTTATCTTTTCAACTTTTAGGAAATTAAAAAGTAGTACCAGATGACTTGAAAAATTAGAAAATACATGAAATCATGAAGAAAATTTTTAAATCTGTACTTTCATCATTTGGAACCCTTCCTCTGTCTTACTTTACTGAATGAAATATATATATGTAATATATATATATATATATACACACACATATATAATATTTTGATCTTCTTTCACACTAAATTTTCTTCACATATATAATTTCTGGTAATTACATAATATTCTATTATAAGAATTCATCATAGTTTATTTAACTTTTCTTCCACTGCTTGATGGAGATGTTTACTGATATTTCATATATACTAAAAATATGTGTAAAAATATATATGATAGGTAGATAAATAGATAAATCATTAAAGATTCTCCATCTATCAATTTCTGACTCTTTTTGATAATTTACTCTCCCTGAAAGTAGTTTTTAGTCAAAAAATATAAATAGTTCTAAGTTTCCTACAAAGGGCTTGAGATAAAAGTAATTAAACAATGCTAAGCTCCCTGAAGTCAAGACTCATGCCTAACTCATGCCTGACAGTTGTAACAAATAAATGAATCTTTCCAAGCCTACTTCAAAAACTCAAGTTTTGCTGAAATAAATGATTTCAGCTAATCTTGAGAGGGTGGCATTCCTGAAAGAATACTCCCTTGTACAATGCAGATGACATTTAGATAGAAACTAGGCAATGAAAATTCAATTGTACCCCTAATTTAGGTCACCTTGAGCTATTCATTTAGCCTCTCTGAGTTCCAATTAACGTGTTTGCAAAATGAGAACAATAACTTCTGCCTGTCCGCAGGACTATTGTGAGAACTAACGAGCTACCCCATTACACTGAGCTTCAGCACTACGTCCACCTGGGGTATTATCAAGACTGAGATGTTTATTGCAATAAAGTGAAAAAGGAAATATGCCTGTGACAGTTAATGGCTTCCTTCAGGAAGTAGTTTCATTGGACTCTTAGCAACACATCATATTAACAGGAGCCTGGCACAGACACATCCACAGAGATAAGATTGACTGGAATGGATACTTCATTCAGAGTTTCAAAGAAATGGAGTTACACTTCGGAAAGGGAAACAAACACTCATTTTGCTTCCGTCACAAACATGGTTCTGGGTGTTAGCATGTCTAGTCTTCACATCGTCTCTTGAAGTTCTGTGGTAAATACTTGGTCCAGAATGTAGGCCCAGTATCTTGTAACCCTATCCCTGAGCCCTTATCCAGAGTCGCGGATGCCTGGGAAGCCTATTTGTGTGAAGTGACTTCACCTCCTTGGTAGAGAGGCTTGATAACAACATGGAGGAAGCTTGTCCAAAATGTATAATCAGAGGATCTTTTCCAGGAACTGGAAAAAAAGAAAGCCCATATCCTTTAACTCTGTGAAAGCATAATAACCTGCCTCTTTCAGGTTATAAGAAGCGGTATTTTTGTATTATATTAACCCTTGTCCTAACTCAGAGGACCAAGTTCTTTAGTTGTGGTAAGCTTAAAAGCATTGTCTGTTGTACATTTCTGGCTCCTTACTTTTCTCCATCTTCCTCTCTTTCCCCTTTCCCTCTCTCTGGTCATTTTCTTTGCGATGATGCCAATAATTAGACAATTTCACAAAACATTTGGACTTGTCATGAAAAATTTCGCTCAGCCATAATCCCTCCTTTCAATCAGCTTCTGAAATTTTATAAGCCAACAAAACAAGCTTGTGTTTGGACCAAGAGCATGGAAAAGAGGTAGACAAGTCACTTCCTGGGCAACAGCTCACTGGATACAATGGAAAACATGGTGTGGCTTTTTCTAGGGGCAGAATTTCTGCGGAGCAGGAGCTGTGGGCCCTGTGGCGTTGCATCCAATATGAGATACACGATCACAAGAAGTCTTGTGTCACCAATATGAAGAATCCCCAAACAAGTATTTTAAAATGATGACTTCCATAGCTAAATTTTCACAAGTGCCCTCCCTACCACCTAGCACCCTGAATAAGTGGCTGAGAAACCAATCTTGAGGAAAGGAAGATGGAAAGAAACTAAAAACAAAGAAGAAACGAGAGAAGAGGACATCATCTTTCTTGGCTGCCTCCTGGCTTTCCTGCTACACCAGAAGCCTTGCAATAAATTGTCCTTTATTTTGCTGAAGTGGGCTTGAATGATGGTCTGATAACTTGTAACAGAAGAAGTCTAAATAATACCTTTCGATATTATTACCCCCAACTTCTCCCACAGGGAAACGGAAAGTCATTGAAGTTAAGTAACTTGCTCAAGGTCAGATGGTCTTCCTCCTCAGTTCATCTAACTCTGAAACCCAGATTATTTCTGCTGCATTGATAGGAAGGAATGTACAGCTGAGTCATCAGGATCCACCACCTTGTGAATCTTTCTTTGCTGTCTGCATGAAGTCATCCAATAAAAGAATCTCATCCATCCTTCATAGCCAACAAAACAAGCTTGTGTTTGGACCAAGAGCATGGAAAAGAGGTAGACAAGTCACTTCCTAGGCAACAGCTCACTGGATACAATGGAAAACATGGTGTGGCTTTTTCTAGGGGCAGAATTTCCGAGGAGCAGGAGCTGTGGGCCCTGTGGCATTGCATCCAATATGAAATACACGATCACAAGAAGTCTTGTGTCACCAATATGAAGAATCCCCAAACAAGTATTTTAAAATGATGACTTCCATAGCTAAATTTTCACAAGTGCCCTCCCTACCACCTAGCACCCTGAATAAGTGGCTGAGAAACCAATCTTGAGGAAAGGAAGATGGAAAGAAACTAAAAACAAAGAAGAAACGAGAGAAGAGGACATCATCTTTCTTGGCTGCCTTCTGGCTTTCCTGCTACACCAGAAGCCTTGCAATAAATTGCCCTTTGTTTTGCTGAAGTGGGCTTGGATGATGGTCTGATAACTTGTAACAGAAGAAGTCTAAATAATACCTTTCGATATTATTACCCTCCACTTCTCCCACAGGGAAACGGAAAGTCATTGAAGTTAAGTAACTTGCCCAAGGTCAGATGGTCTTCCTCCTCAGTTCATCTAACCCTGAAACCCAAATTATTTCTGCTGCATTGATGAGGAAGGAATGTACAGCTGAGTCATCAGGATCCACCACCTTGTGAATCTTTCTTTGCTGTCTGCAAGAAGTCATCCAATAAAAGAATCTCATCCATCCTTCATTTTTTTTTACTCCTTCACTCCCCCCACATTTCCGGTCAGGACTAGACCTCCTTTCACTCCAGGCTCAGCCCTGGAAGCTCTGCAATGAGGCAGGTCAGTGAGAGAAGGATGGAGAAAAAAAGCTTTTGTTATGTCTCCTGTCAGATCTGACTCACGACATGGTTTCTGTTGTTCTCTCCAATATTATTTGACTGTGTATTTAGAAGTTAAAAAGCAAGCGATTGGGGCTGGGACTTAGCTCAGTGCTTCCCACAACCTGCCTTGCAAGTGCAAGGACCTGAGTTCGATCCCTGGTACCAAAAAAAAGCAAGCAATTAACTTCAATCCTGCCAGACTGCCAAAGAGCAACACATCCGTTCCACCTGTCCATTTTGTCTCATACACAGGTATTTCTGAAGTGAAGGAAGGCTGCCCTGCCGTTGAAAAGAATTCATGCTTTTGAACTGTCTATGTTTGTGAAAATATAAGAATATATACATTATCTTTAACCCTGACTTCCTAGCACTACCAGTGTTAGGAATTTGGTACATTTTCCCCATCCTTTCTCTTATGTATCTGTTTCATACAAATTTGTTATCAAACTATTTAATTTTATAGCATAGTTTTTGAAACAGCATCAGCATTTTCCACATTGTTATGTGCTTTTTGCTACCACACGTTTAAGGATAGCTAAATGTTAGGACTGCAATGTGAGTAAGGTGGATACTTGCATCCAGTTCTTCACTACCCTGAATCTAACCTTTCTTTCCCCACAGACCAATATGCTTATTATTGGAGCCAAGTACTCCCTACCTCCCTACAAGCTAGGATAGGATACAAGTGCAGCCATTGATACTTTTAGTCTTGCAAGAGAAACCCAAAGGCACAGGAATAGCTGAGTCAAATAGGATTTCTAGTTTTAATTTTTTGAGATGTCTCCATCCTGATTTCCACAGTGGTTGTACTAGCTGGAGTTCCTTTTTCCCCCAAAGTATCATCAGCATTTATCATTATTTGACTTCTTGTTGATGGCCATTCTTTCTGGGGCAAGATGGAATCTGTATTGTTTTAATTTGCATTTTTCTAATGGCCAGTGATTTCTTCATGTATTGATTGCCCATTTGTACTTCTGTGAGTGTTTATTCATTTCACTTGCCCATGTTTTGATTGGGTTAATCCACCTGTGCCCCTTATAGGTATCTTTCCAAAAGAGTTAAAGACCTCATATTACAGGAGTACATCTGTACTCATATATACAGCTAAATCTTGAAAGCAGCCTATATGCCCATCAACAGATGAATGGATAAAGAAAATGTGGCATTTACACACAATGGCATACTACTGTGCCATAAAGCCAGACAAACTTGAGTCATTTGTGGGAAAAGGGATGCACCAAGAGACTACAGTGTTAAGCAAAATAAAGTAGTCACACAAGCTTAAATACCACTTGATTTCTCTGATGTGGGAAACCCAAATTATAAATCAAGAGCAAAATGAAAGCTAGATAATAGGAAGTAGGGAGAACTCTCAAATGGGAAGTGAATCAAGAGATGGAGGAAGTAAGGAGGGAAGAAAGAAAAAAGGAATTAAGGTGTGTTGTGTACACGGACCAACTACACACAAGGCGTACAAACATTATGTGCTCCAAACATGTACTATTAAAAACTTTTAAAAGAACAGGGAAATGAGAAACTGCTCACTATGCAGAGTAGGTGGCTTTGAGTATAAGGCAGCTCTAGTACTCCATCCAGGCAATGCCATAACCAAACACCCCAGAGGCGTGATCCTGATGCCCTTCCCACACTCAGCCTCTCTCAGTCCCTACCAGTTCCTAGCCAAGTTCCCCTCATCCTCTCAGATACCTTTCAGCAATTTCTTTACCACCTGAAGAAACTTCCATTCCTCCCAACCAGCAACTCTGACCATCCCTGCACAGTGTGGACAGTTGAGTTCATCCATTCTATTCAACCAACAGCTATTTAATAACCTACCTTGTGTCCTCTTCTTCTCTGAGATCTAGAAATACAGTAGCAAGGAGTAATTTTTTTTAAATCATCACTCAACCAGAGCTCACTCTCTACTGAATTTCTCATGTATGTATATGGGAAGATGAGGTTGTTGTTTCCAGATATCTCTCTTATTATAAAGGTTCAGCAAAATTTAGAGCCATGTAAATCGGTGAGGAAAGGGGAGACTTATAAGGATCCAAATGATTGAACAATAAATAAACCCTAGTGGACGTGAAAGCCTGCCTTGCCTCTACTCAATTTTTGTTGCATATGCCCATCACCGGGTCTATAGCTTGGTGAGAATAAGTACATAATAGATAATCATTAATGAATGCACATTGAGAGTAGACAGGAAATGCCTTTGTATCTTAGCCTAGAGTTGTGTTCACTCTTGGAACTACATAGGGGTTCATACCAATAAAAAACTCAATCCTGTATCCATTTCTTAATGAGGAGGGTGTTGGCTTGGAAAAAGAATAGAAAGTCTAGAAAAGGTTCAGTCATTCATCCAGACTATGTTCACCATTCAATCTGTCCAGCCACGGTTAGAATTCAACTGCTTCAGGAGTAAGTGAATGGGTGGGTGAGTGGGTGAGTGGGTGGATAGATGGATGGACAGATGGATGGGTGAATGGATAAACTGATAGATAAAAGGGTGGATACATGGATAAATGAATGGTTAATTAATATGCATCTTGGCGGGTTATTTTTCTCTTACCGTTGAGCAGCAAGAGGGCTTTCTGAATTTCGAACACAAACCATTTTTCATATATATATGTGTTGCAAATACTTCTGAGTCTGTGGCTTGCCTCTTCAGTTTCTTCACAGTGTCTTTCAAAGAGCAAAGTTTTACATTTTGCTGAAGTCCAATACCAGAATTATGGAAAGAATTAAGTTTGTGGAACGAAGTACCACCATATATTAATTTTTATGATTAGTGATTTTTGTGGACTATTTAAGTAACTTTTACTTCCTTATAGGCTTTGAAGATTTTCTTCTGCTTTTTCTAAATTTTTTTATGAGTTTAGGTTTTACATTTAGGTCTAAGATCTACTTTGAGTTCATATATACATATATGTATATACATATATATATACACACACACATATATATATACATATATATATATTGGCGGGTTATTTTTCTCTTACCGTTGAGCAGCAAGAGGGCTTTCTGAATTTCGAACACAAACCATTTTTCATATATATATGTGTTGCAAATATTTCTGAGTCTGTGGCTTGCCTCTTCAGTTTCTTCACAGTGTCTTTCAAAGAGCAAAGTTTTACATTTTGCTGAAGTCCAATACCAGAATTATGGAAAGAATTAAGTTTGTGGAACGAAGTACCACCATATATTAATTTTTATGATTAGTGATTTTTGTGGACTATTTAAGTAACTTTTACTTCCTTATAGGCTTTGAAGATTTTCTTCTGCTTTTTCTAAATTTTTTTATGATTTTAGGTTTTACATTTAGGTCTAAGATCTACTTTGAGTTCATATATACATATATATATATATATACACACACACACACACACACACACACACACACATGTTGTAATACATATGTTGAGGTTCATTTTTTGCATTTGGATGCCTACTTATCCCACAGTCATTTGTCATTACTGATTTTCAACTTGATTAAATTTTGTTTAGAAATCAAATACTGTATAATTTGCCTTCTTGAAACGTGGCAAAACCTCCTTTGTTTCAGCAGATCATTTTTCTTGTGTACTTAAAATTAATGTGTATTCTCCAGTTGTTGGCCACAATGTTCTTCTCCACATGGCCTGAGGTCAAATTTGTTGATTTTGTTATCCAAATTTTGTATATTATTGTTGATTTCTCTGGTGTATTTTATCATTTTTAATGGATCAGGTGTAGTAAAGACTTCCAAATGACTGCGGGTCCATTTTGCTTTATAGAGTTTGATTCCATATTATTGGATTTATAGAAGCTTAGAATTTTTATACCATTTTGGCAAAGTGAATCTTCAAGCATTATGAAATGTTCTCTTTATCTCTACTAATTTTTCTCATAAGATCAACATCTTTTGATCTTTACATATCTATACCAAATTTCTTTTGGCTTGAGTTTCCATAGTGTATCTTTGTTTCACCCTTTTACTCTAGTTTTTCCATATTCTTATGCTTTTGACGTGTATCTTGTACCCAGAGAAATAGATGGGTTTTCTTTCATTCCAGTTTAACAGTCTGTGTCTTTTAATAGGAGCATATAATCTACTTATGCGTGAATCAAGGTATTTGTGTTTATTTCCTAGAGCTTCCACAACTAAGTACCAGACTGGAAGGCTTAAACCATAGACATTGGTTTTCTCATAGTTGTAGTGACTGCAATTCTGAGATCAAGACGTTGCAGGCTGAGTTTTCCTTAGGTCTGCTCAGCTGATGAACGGTCATCTTTTCCTTCTGTCTTCACAGTTTCCCTTCTGAGTCTCTCTGTCCTAATATCCTTTCCTTATAGAGAAACAAAGCATTGGATTAAGACCCACCTTAATGAGCACATTTCACCTTAATTACTTTCTTGAAGGCCCTATCTCCAAATATAGTCACAATACTAAATGTTGGGACTTATAACTTCAACATACAATTTTGGGGGTTGGGGAGCACAAATAACAATAGTAAATATGACAACCATTAAGCTACCTTCTACTACTTGCCTTTTCTTTTTTCTTTTTCTTTTTTTTTGTCTTTTCTTACCTCATTTTTAGATTGATTTTGTATTCCATCTTTTTTCTATCAATGTGAAATTGTCATTTATCAGCCCTTATTTTAGTGCTACCTGAAAATTACAACATGTGCCCTTGACTAACCAAAGTGTTCTAACTGATGGCTTGATCCCTTTCTGGACAACACAAAGACTTTTGAATACTTTTTAAACTCTCTCCCCACTCCCACTTATACTTCTGTTTATGCATTCTAAATATATTGTCAGCTCCACAATGGATTATTATTTATGCAATCAATTTTACATAAATTTAATTACGCACATATTTTCTTGGAAACAAAATTATATGTTTTCCATGTGTGAAACTCTGAATTCAATCCCAAAACTGCAAAAAAAGAAAGAAAGAAAAAATAAAGAAAGGAAGGAATTTTTCTGCTATATTTATTCCTTGTGATATCCTTGTACAACATATAAAAAGAGGTAGGGGTGGAGGCAGGACCGAAATTCCAAACTCTCTCTAGAGTCTGCAAAGAGGAGATAACAGAAGTCAGCTGAAATTTTAGTCTACAGAAGTTCAGCAAGGTAATTTATTAGAGTACCTCATAAAGAAATAACTATCATATAATATTTGTTAATTACTGTGTTTTTGTTCTTGTTATTGTTAAGTTTTGTTGTTGTTAAAGTGCTGGGATTCAAACCCAGGGCCTTGTGCATGATAGGCAAACATTCTACTATAAAACTACACCCACAGCCCACTTATTTTGTTTTGCTGGTGAAAGAAAGGAAGAAGGTAATGTACAAGAAGTGGAAGAGAGTCTCGAGATGGGAAGAGAACATCCATGTTAGCTGGGTTACATAACAATGGTGACCAGTCTCAGCTGGAACTCAGAAGTTGGTAGACATTTGGCATTCCCATGTCTAGGCTCCTGGATTAAAGAAGCCCAGAAAATCATAGCCGACACCCAGAAATCACGTTTTTGACAGCAGAGTGAGTGTCCTCCATATTTATGAATTCTGATTATAAAAGCCAGCTTACAGCACTGTAAATACCGTACAGTCAGCCCCTGCTCATGGGCGTGTGAAGCCCTGTCTGGAACTTTGCAGCTTCTGAATACTCAGCCTTAATTCATGTAAATGAGCTACTTGTTTAGGGTGGAAATAGCCTCTCCTTCACCAGCTCTAAATCTTGGGTCTTCTTACCAACATGATTCCAGTCATGGCATCGATAAGGACAGCCTAGCTCAGTCTTCCCATAACAGGCATTTAAGGCCGCACTTCAAGTCTTGTATATTAAAATGAGAGCATTAGGTTTTCTAAATTGACACACCCAAAGGTCTGTCACCTTGCACGGTGAAGGGACTGATGGCACTCTCATGCCAGAGGCTTGGTCTGCCATCCACCCCTAAGATCAGTTAAATAAAGTTCTTTGCCTCTCTTGGGTTTTTCCTTCTTCATAAGTAACAACCAAAGGTTCTCTTTGAACCTCAAATGAGGAAACTTTTTAAAAGAATCAACCCTATTCAAATAATTATTATTATGCTAACATTTATTCTATGTTTGCCCAAAGCAAGACTCATTACACTCTGCTCTTAGTATGTATTATATTACCTCATTCAAACATTGCAACAATGCTACCAATACAGATACTTCTATTATACTCACTTGAAAATTATCAAGGTTCAGTATCTTGCCCAAGGTCAACCACAAAGGAGGTACAAAGCCAAGAATCAAGGTGGTTTCTTACACCAAAGCTCCTGTTAATAAGCATCATTCACAGAAAATGCACATTAAAATGAGCTTGCCACCAGCATTATCTCAATAATTGAATTTGGTACCACTGGTTTATCTTATCTCATTACAAACTTTACTATACCGATGGGCAGTCCATATAAACCACCTTTTCAAACACCCTGATCCAACCAAGTTCTCAAATGTGATCTGTCACCTTCCTGCTTTTTCCTCCAGCTCTGAAATTCCCATCCTCCTAACTTTGCGAACGACTGAGTCAACCAGCCTGAACCAAACAGAACAAATGTAAGGAATAGCTGTTAGGAGAATAACAGTATCATTAAAATGTATACAGGGTAGAAAAAAAGCTTTTTAAAAAACCCACATAGATCTACACAAATTGCACAACAATTCATCTTATCCATTAGATTTTGTAGCAAAATTATATATTTCAAAATCTGACCTTCTGGGGCTCTTCCACCATTTTAATAGTAAAGCTATTTTATGCTTATTGGTTCATGGAGGAGAAGTGAAGTGAAGGAGGTAAGAAGGAAGCAAAGAAATAAACACTACTATTTTCCTGGCTCTAGTGTTATTTAGTCTTTGGTGCTAGTGGTCTGAAAAAAAAAAAAAAACTCAGCTTAGACAAACTATTTCTTGGAAAATATCTTGAATAAGTGTAGCAACCATAAAAATAGGAGCGAAGAAGTCCATGGTGTCATTCTTAGGCCAATGAGGGAGGGCCAAACTGATGACAGATGTCTTATACAATGTCCATGTAGCAAGATTATGTTTCCAGAATGTAATTATAATCCTAGGGCAGGAAGAAACTTCAAATTAGATTAAACTTTTTTGAGCTAATGAAGCTTGAAACAGAAATTAGATTAAATTTCAAAAATCTGTTACAAATTGCTTTTGCTGTACACTCAAGCTTCAGGACCAAGACTCTCGCCTGTGACAATGTATAGAGCTGAGTGCAACTCAGGGGAGCTTCAAGGGCAGACTTCTGTCTCGAAAGAACTCTTGGAAAATGACTAAAAGGAAAACCTTACAGGCCACGAGTCTGGAAGATTTCTAGACAGTCAAAGGGACAGGTCATGTTTCACTGCCAAAAATAACTCAGATGAAAGGACAGTTTGTCTCCTTATAGATATCCCAGAGCAGGGATATCAAACAGTTCATGACTCTTCTTGAGAAGAGGGCCAAGATGTTACATAAAAGTTCAAAACCAGTTTACAGCCTGAAGCCGGTGCCTAATAGTGAACCTTCTCCACATGTGTTTGGAACCTTGTTTCCCTCTAAAGGAAGAGCTGTGCTTTGGCACTCTAGGGACCTGATGCATTGTTTCCTTTTCTCTTTGAAAGGGGCTAGATATGTTTCCCTTTAGCCAACCAAATAAAAAGGGGAGGGATCCATGGGTAAATCCCTTCTGAATCTGGTCCTCTCTGGGTACCAAATGTCTTGTTTCTGCCACAAGTTTGTATTCGACTTCGCACACATTGAACTCAATTGGCGCATTGCTGATGAGGCAGGGAGAGAAAGGGCAGGGGAGATGCCTCCTGCGTCGGTAAGCTCTTGACCTTTCTGTGCAAAGCTTGGTTCCAGGATCTACAGAAAAAGCAAGGCCTGCAAGCTGGTTAGAAATGCTGGACTCTGGGTCCAACCCAGACCTGCTTAATAAGAATCTGCACCGTCCTACAAGCTCTCCAGGTGATTTGGAAAGGTTAGTGAGGTATGAGAAGCAAGGGTCTAGGGAGCCAGCCTCAGCTTTCTGGAGAAACGAAAACCCGTGCAATTGTGGGGGACCAATTCCCCACGTTGGGAGCTCTTGCAGTCACACTATTGGCACAGAGGAGAGAACAAGCCCTGGAGTTGGCCTGATTGAGTTCAAACTCTGCTTCTTTATGGATTAGTTCTAGAGTCTTAATCAATTTGTGCTCTCTAGGCCTTGATTTTTTTTAATCTTTATGATAGATGTGAGGCTGATAATAATGGAACTTAGTTCCTGGGATTGCTATGAGGGTTTGATGAAACAAAATGCATAAAACATATAGAACTGTGTCAGTGCAATAAGCCCTCAATAAGTGTTACCTGTGAGCATTTTTCATAGGAAATAATTTGTGCTTTGAATATCTAATAAAAGTTCTGAGACCGTCTTGGAGATTCCGTCTGTGTTCTTCCTTCTTAGCTGCAAAGCACACCAGGAAGGATTTCAACCAGTTCTGACAGGGAAGAATGATACAAATCATTGTTTCCCAAACTTTATTCATTCCAGAAGCAGCTTCATTCTTTTTTTAAACCACATCCATATGTAGCCCTTATGTGTTATTTTTATTTAAATCAATTTACAACAAACTTGGGTTTTAAAAGACACAACCCAAAGTAATACATAATATCTATAAAATCAGTGGTTTAATCTCATCCATATTAAAATGAAGCCATAACTATGAAAATAACTACGTTCACAGACACATAAAAATGTTACTAGAACTCCAGGAAGTCTCTTTGTTCCTAAGTTAACATTTTATTTACTCTCAGCTGTCATTCTAAATGTTTCGACTTCAAATCTCTCTGTCCAAGTGATTTGAGCAAAGCTTTTTGTTTCCAGTTTATCCTGCTGGGCTGAAGACCACAGCTACCAAATCATCTGCCCAAGATAGCACAGTCAGAACAGGGCAGAAAAAAAATCAGATTCAGGCTTTTCACTAATACAGGTGGCGAAAGCATCCCTACTCTCCCAGGAGCACAGCGAGGGAAGCTTTGTCTGTGTCCCGCTCCTGTTCTCCGTGGTTGGTGACTTCTGTCTTGTTAATGCTCAGACTCCTCTTCTTCATACCCTGATGTGACTGCCCTGTCATTCCCAAGTATTACAGTTTTCATTTGGCAGTTTCCCACTTTGGGTGGGGAGCAATTGCTTTCAGTGACATCCGGCTTTGTCTCATCAAACAAAGGCAACAGCTTGATGTCCCTGCCACTCTCCTTTTGACAAAGCATCTTTCAACAGATGAGCCTCGGGAGGTCAATTCCATTCTCCCTAAACACACCAAGGTACCCCACGATGAACATGTAAGCGAACTCTCATGAGTGACAGCCCCCAGGCCAATTATTTTTCTTTTCCGTTTTTTTTTCCTGGTGAATTACCCAGTGAGGTTCTAGTTATTCTTGACACCATCAATTAATGCATGAGAAAGAAAAACACATCGGTACTATCTGCTCCATTTTATGACAGGCAGCATTATTTTCCAGGCTGTTGTGCAAGTACCACTCATTTCAGCTCAGGGAACGTTTCTGAGGGCTCCACACAGCCACAAACGCTGGATACTTCAAGGGTTGCAAGTTAGAGGTGACATTTTGCTGTCTTCACAGAGAGATTATCTAAGCCATCTGTTCACCCAGAAGGAAAACCCTCTCCACTGTGCTTCTCTGAATCATGAATTCGCAATGAGGCAATTTTGGCCCCCAGGGCCAAAAAATGGTTCTCGGAGATTACGATATCTTAGAGATTACAACTTCATCCAACAATATCTTATTACAACATTTTACTTATCTTAGGACAAAGAAATGTAATTTAATTTTAATTAATTTGATAATTTGAGGGTTTTTTCTTGAGAATAACAAAGGAAAAAAGAAAAAGCTGAGAAACATCAGTTTAAATGAAAGGATCACTCAGAGGTGCTTCTCCTTTGTGCTGGCAAAGAAGTTTCTATTCTCTGTCCTGGAGAGAGTTCCCAAAGAAGAAAAAGAATGAATAAGTTGCCAACTGCATCATCGTTTTCAATAGTGAAATACTTTAAATGTTTATCAACTCTAAATGCTTCAACAAACGATGGTGCCTTTGTATGATGAAATATTAAAAAGAATGAGGTGAGTCTGGAGAGAAATTGACATGGAGAGGCTTCCCAGTCATCTCACTGGCTGGAAGAAGCAATCTGCCTGCGAGTGATCCCCAGGAATCCATGGGGCGTTGTTTCTGGGGACCCCCACGGATACCAAGATCCTGGAATGCTCAGGTACAGGATATAGTACGGTGGGTTTGCATCTAACCTATGCAGTCCTCCAGATTACTTATAATACCTAATGCACTTGAAATGTATAGTTACACAAATGTTGTTTTTCTGAATTGTTGAGAGGATAATGACAAGAAAATCTGTACAGGGCAGATGTATTTTTTTCAAATATTTTATATTTGTAGTTAATTGAATCCCAGGATACACAGGAAAACAGCTCTATGTATAATTTCTATATGTACATGTGATATATGTACATTCTAAAGGAAATCCGTGTCAAAATGATAAACTCAGATCACCTTTAGGGGTCAGAATGAATTTGACAACAGAGAGGGGTTGAGGAAGTCAAGAATTTTTAATTTATCTCTTTCTGTGTTGTCTTGGCTTTCTGAACAAAAATGAATCATAAATAACCTCTATCAATAACAATAATAAATATTTATAAAAACAAATCCTACTTTATCTGCCTAACATTAGGAAATTTTCCTTATCTGAAGAAAGAAAAGATCTCTTCGGCCCTGAAGAAAATACTCGTCACTTGATTTCTGGAAATCAAAAGCTGAGGATGAGGTTCACGTCTGGCTGAGTCAGGAGTGCCGCACCCATCTCTGGTAAGAAAACTGTGAGGACCTTTAGGGCTGGAATAATCCGCCCCCTCGGGTATGTAGAGATCTGACCTTAGACAGATAAGCTGTTCCTCTCAAAACCTCCAAAGTCCTGACTTCATTTACCTCAGTCCCTAAAGCATACAATCCAAAAATTAACATGTGGCCAATAAGGATGTGCCAAATATCCTGACTCCACCCTGGCTCCACCCCTGCCTTAACCTATTCAGCAGCGGTCCAATAGCACCACCCTGGCTCCACCCCCACCTTACCCTATGTAACTCTGTACATTTCTTCAATAAAATGGAAGAGTTCCAGAAACCTCCCTGGAGTCTGAGTGATGATTCCACACCTTGACCTCCCAGCCTGGGTTCCTGAACCTTGTTCCGCGAGCGGGCTCGGGAACGAAAACAACAAAAAGCTTGTGTGCTCCAGTTGGATTCAAGCTTTATCTTTTTAATCAAATTCTAGGAAAATGACATAAAGACATGCCAAGTCTTTGAAAAAAAAATAATTTCCTAAGGTTGGAGGTAATGGAATAAATCAGAAAGTAAAGAGAGATGGATTTTTGCAATAGAAAAATCAGAAAGCACTTAAAATCCCATCAATAGGGGAATGGATCTGCAAGATATTGCAGGTGTTCAGGGGTCTCCCTACTCATCAAGGAATATTCCAGGACCCAGGAGATACCTGAAGCCCTGGACAGTTCTGAACACTGCAAAACCCTAGCAGAAGATCTGATAACCAGACTGGTGACTCTGGGCAGTGAGGACAGCCGTGGTGCAGACAGAGTGGGGACAGCATGAGATCTCTTCACAGGACTGAGGCTGGTGTGCACTTTCAAACATATGAAATGATTATTTCTGGAATTGCCCATACGATGTTTTCATACTGTGGTTGACCACAGGTAAGTGAAACCTCAGAAAGTGAAACGGCCAACAGGAGCACATGCATTCCCAGCGATGCTCTGCGTTTACTGACATGGAAAGAAAGCCGCAAGATATTACTGTATTCGAAAGTAGATTAGAGATATGTACAGAGAGAACAACCTTATTTACATGAAACTGAATGCATCTTTGTGTGTGTACACAGGAAGGTCTCAAGATGTTAACAAAATTTAACTACTGGATGGCTACTGGGACCTTAGGTCATTTTTACTGGTTTGTTTTTTTTGTTTTTTACTGCTGTATAGCTTGAATTTTGATGAATACATGATTTTTACTGAACTGACAAAAGCCATTTTTATAAAAATAACACAATAAAATACAAGTATAATGAAATATAACAGTAGAGGTGATTTGAGAAAGAAAAAATTTACTTCCAAAATAACATTCAAAGGACTCAGCATGGAACATTAAAGGTGTAGCGCCTAATCCTGGCTCCATCACTAATGGGCTATGTGATTCGGACCCTCCCCAAACTTCTCTTTCTTAAGTAGTAAAGTGGTAATAATAATAATAATCCCAGAGGATTTGATGAGATCCTTATAATAAAAACAATATTCCTGGATCAGGGCACATCATCACAGAATTTTACAAATCATGGATAAAAAGAAAATCCTAAAAAGGTTTTAGAGGAACCCAGGTGTGGTGGTATGCATTTGTAATACCAGCACACTGGGAGGCTGAGGCAGAAGGATTGAAAGTTTGAGCCCAACCTGGGCAAGATAGTGACTTAGAAATACTGTGCCTCAAAATTTAAAATAATAATAATAATAATTTTTTGAAAAAAGAAAAGGAAAAAGATTTTCCAGGACAATAATGGTTGATAGAATCACGATGACGTTACACTTCTCAACCTCAAAAGTGTGATTCTATAAAATAATAGTGCAAGGCTCTCCTAGTTCTTATGCAGCTATTACAAAGTGTAGGGAATATTTTTATATAGTATTGTGAAACTATTTCCACGACATCTTTTTAAGTGAGCAAGGTAGAGAGCAATGTACGTAGTATGCTACCAACTATGTTAAAAGAGGGAAAAAGAAGATAAAGAGAAGAGAGAAGGAATGATTGAGTACCATATGGGTTAGCTTTCCCATCACTGGAACAAAATACCCAACACCCACAACTTAAGGAGCATATTATATTGGCTCACCACCTCAGAGGGTTCAGTCCATGGCCAGCTGACTGCAAGGCAGAAATGGCATGGCAGAAGGCTAGTGGAGGAAAACTGTCCAGCCTATGAGAGCTAGGAAGCGGAGCACAGGAAAGAGAGTATCAACAAGAGATGTGCTCTCCAAGGCAATCCCCACTGATCCATGTTCAACTGGGCCTCACCATGCAGCTCTGAATATCAGTGGGTTAACCCATTAGTGAGTATAAGGTCCCCGTGACTCAGTCACCTCTCCAGGAGTCTCTTAATCTAGTCAGACTGACAATTAAGCTTAACACCACCTGGGCACTATCCTTTAGATATGTTGAATACTTTGCCATGTGCTTTTGCTGCCTGTTCAAATACAAATTGATGGTAAAAGGTTGTATTCAACCTAGGAATCTATCCATACTAAATCATCCAGTAGAAAATACATTGCATGAAGTTGACACAGAGGATGATTACAACTACCGTAATGTCACGGACTCGCAGAGGCACATTTTTCACATATTAGCATATCAGGCTATATCCTACAGTAAAATACATTACCATGTTATAATAGATCATATTGGCAGGATCATTCAGTCCTCACAAAGGGAATGTTTCTTATTTAGGGTACATAAAATAATAGATGTCTTACAAGTAACTGCATCTTAAAGTTCAAAATATATATGTATTTGTTATCTATTGCTGCAAAGCAAATAATGACACAGTTTTGTTTTGTTTGTTTGTTTGTGGGTACTAGAAATTGAACTCGGGTCCTGCCACTTGCGAGGCAGGAATCAGCACCACTGAGCTAAATCCCCAACCCCTTTCTGTAGCTTCAATGGCTTAAAACATCATTGATTATTTCACAATGTTTGTGGGTCAGGAATCCAGGCACACATTAGACTCTGCTTCTCCTTGACACTCAAGTGTCATCTGGAACTCGGGCTGTCTCGAGACTCGGTGGAGGAACAATCCACTTGTAAGCTCACTGGTTGTTGGCAGCATTCTTTACAGTTTGCTGAGCTGAGAGCCTCAGTTGCTCACTGGCACTGGCTGGAAGGGGCCATCATCGTCCTGTCACACAGGCCTCTGCTCAGCGCAGGTCACAATATGGCAGCTATCCAAAGTGAGAAAGCAGCAGTAAGAAAAGGCAAATGAAACACAAGCCATGGCTTTTACAACCCCCAAATTCAGAAGTAACATCCTGTTGCTTTTTCTATTTTTCTTTTCATTAGATTAAGTCCCTAGGTTTAGCTCACACTTTATAACACAAGGGCGTGAAAGCCAGGAGGCAGGGATCTCTGGGAGACATTTTAGAAACTATCTACGAAAGTACATTTTTTCATGTTGTTGTGCTTTAAACTAAAACTAAAAAAGAAAGAGGTGAAAAAAAACCTAGTATTCATGATGTCACCATATCGCTAGCTGGCGACACAGAGCACTGTCTTTGGTGCTCAAACCTGAAAGAGCATCGGGCGGAGATGGGGCAGGGAGAGAAAGAAGGACGCCAAGACAGGAGTCTGATCAAGGCGACCTTTATTGCAGGCAAGCATCAGACTTTTAAAGCAAAAAACCATAAACCTAAGAGGAGGGGACATGATAATACCATGACAGCCTTATCTGACCTAAAACAAGCATTAGGAAACTTCTACAGAGTCAGGACTTCATAAAACACCAGATGACTCAAAAAACTTGAAGGTTGTTAAGTTTGAGAAACTTCAGAGCACCACAAAATGTCTTAGCATAAGATGAACTAGGCGTAACCATAAACTATCATGGGTAATGGTAACTCTGGCAATTATAACGGATGGGTAACAAAGATAAGGAACTACCGTCTTAGGAAACAGAAACTTAGTCACTAAAACAGAAACTTAACTCTAAAATGGTTCCACCTAGCTTAGGATGGCAGCACTCCTGCCAGCTCTCAGGCCGGCGCCCAACATCACTACTTTCAAGCAAATGTACTAGTGTGTGCCTTGAGGGAGCGAGACAAGTCCCCAAGACCTGGAAGTCTCTGTCCAAAGCGAGGACATACCTCCCCATCGAGAAAGTCAGAAGGGGCAACCCTGCTTCTTCGGGCCCGTGTAGCACTGGGCAGCCATGGAGACAACAGGGCACCGACTTCAGAGCAGCATGATTGGAGCCACGAAGGCCACAGGACTCACGGCACCTTCCCCAAGTCATGGTGTGAACCAGGCCCCAAGGTGAAGACAGAAAACACTCAGTGTCTTCACACCTCCAGCCCCTTGATTTTCTGCCACAAATCCCTGGCCCTGAGGAAAGCCAACCACTCATTATCTCTGTTCCTGCTCCCAGGCTGCCAAACACGGCTGGAGGAACTTCTAAAATGATGCCAGTTGGTCCTGCTACAAAGCAGGCTTTGCAGCCTTAGCCAGGCGTGGTCTGTAGCTCCTGCCGGTGGCTTCCCATTGTCTTCTCCTGCAGCAGCGAGAAAATAATTGCACGAGTATGCATTCACATAGACGATGGATGATGCTAACAATAGAGAGGTAGAAAAAATTGATAAATAGGGTTTTAATATAGTGTAATTACACAGGTGAATTATGTATTTTAATGTGAATAGAAATACATCCACAGACATATATAGATATAAGATGACAAAACAAGTGTTCTAGACATGCAATAAATTGCTCAAACTCACCTTCTCGAGTAAGATCTCCTCACAAGCCCTCGTCCTGTTTGCAAGGCTTGCACGAAGGACCCTGGTGCCTCAACCACTCCTTTTCATTGTTACTGCCTCACTCAAATATGCTTTTACTCCAAAGTTCTTCCCGGACCCCCTTGCCTCAGCACACGGAGCTCCCCCTGGGAACTCTAGTGAACTTGTATGGCCACCCTAGGTTATTTAGAAATTTCAAGGAAAAATCCAATGACAGTTGGCCTCTGTTGGACACTGAAAACTCCTACCTAGTTGGGGGTATTTTAGTTTCAACATTGTGTTACTACATTCCTCTTGTTGATATTCTGCATTGGCAAAGTTAGGTTTGGAGTTGTTCGTGTGATTTTTTTTTTTCTTTGTAAGCAAGCACCACATGAAAACCAGCATGGTAAAGGAAATGAGCATGCTCAGTGTCCAATCTAATCCAAGATGCAAGATTGCAGTGCCCAACCAACACACACGTCATTAACAAGCAACAGTGATTGTTTAGAATAAAATTTAAATATATTTTGTTTCTCTCTGTGTGCATTTCTAGGTATAAATTCTGTGTAAGTGGGAGGAGACAAATACTCGGAGGGGTCTGTATGCTCTCATATGCACACAAGCAGAAATTAGTGTTTCTTTTTAATATTCATGTCCTACTCATCAGGGTAATAACTGGGTCAAATGGGACCTCTAATCATAGTTGTTTAAGGTGTCTCCATGTTGATTTCCACAGTGGTTGCACCAGTCTGCACTCCCAGCAGCAATGAAGAAGGGTTTCTTTCTCCCCACAGCCCCACCAGCATTAGTTGTAGGTTGATTTCTTGATAGCAGCCATTCTTTGTGGGGTGAGGTGGAATCTCAGTGTCGTTTTCATCTGCATCTCTCGAATGACCAGTGATGTGGAACATTATTTTCATATATTTACGTGCTGCTTTTACTTCTTTGTTTGAGAAATGTCTGTTCATTTCAGATGCTCATTTTTGAATTGGGTTGTTATATTGGGGGTTCTGATTTTTTTTGAGTTCTTTATATATTCTACGTAGTAGAACTTTGTCTGAGGAACAGGTGATAATTTTTTTCCCCATATTGTAGGCAAGAAGGGACAAGAAAAAATAGAAGAAAAGGAAAAAATGGAAACAAGGTCTTTGTAAATAGGGAAAGGTGGAGGGGTAAAGGGAGGGCAGGGGAATGGGGTAAAAATTAGAACCGAGATCTGTCATGTAAAGGTACAAGATCCAATGATGACTGTTACTGTATTGGACACTTGAGATGTACCGATAAGAAAATTAAAAAATAAATAAATGAAAAATATTCATGTCCTACTAAGTTGTTTAAGTTTTTAAGGCCTCAGTCCTTACTAAGTAGAACTCTGAGGTATTATTTTATAGCAGAGTGCTATGAAAACAGGACTGAGTCATAATGAACTCTGAGGACCCAGAATGCTTTGATATCTCTGTCCAAGGTGTCCCCTCCAGGTCACCTGCCTTTGACCTGCCCTTGACCTCCCATCACATGGCAATCATTGTATTTGGTTGTAATTAGGATATTTGGAGCTGTCTACAAAACACATGCACACACACACACGCGCGTGCCACTTTGTCCCCTGTATCAAGGGCACCTTCCCCATTTCTAACTAGAACAAGAGAGAAGAAATGGCGTAACATGCGACCTGAAATTCAGAGATGCCAAAGCTCCAAATGGAGGGAAGTCACTATGAGCAGAAACCATAAGAGGGTTTATGAAACTCCGCACACAGGGAAACTTCCTGACTGTGGGGGGATAATGTGTAACATGGAGCATAGACAAAGCCAGGTCCAGAGTCCCGTCCATCCTTGCATGGACACAGGTTTTTCAGGCGCTAGGAATAGAGCAGACAAGGGGAGCCAGACACGACAGCATGAGGAGAACAGCTGTCATGGAGGCGACTGTGGGGATAGGCCAGCATCAGGGACTCCCCCAAACATCCGACAGCCAGGTTGGGTGAGGCTCTGCCACTTCAGATGGGAACCGTTCGGACCCACCATCAGCTGTATGAGAACAAGGACCAGGGCGGGAATTGTTCCTACCGCCTTTGGTCCCTAAGCCAGGTCAGCGCTTACCACATAGTACGTGCTCCTTTATGCTCGTTTCTTTGTTTCTGTCCATGTCTGTTTTTGTTCATTCCTAACTCTACACTAGAAAAGTATAGGTATTAAACTCAATATACCAAGAAATAAATTCAAGAAATTCTCCTTTGTCCTAGAATATCCTTTAGCTCTCCCATGTCCTTTGTTTTTTGTTTCAATTTCTTTTCTTTTTTTTTTTTTTTTTTTTTTTTTTTTTTTTTTTTTTGCGATGGGACCTTGCTATGTTGCCTAAACTGATGCCAACTTCATGAGATTAAATGATCCTTTACCCTCAGTTTCCCAAGCAGCTGAGAAAGCAGGTATGTGCCACTGTGCCTGGCTGCCCTATCTCCTTTGGTAGCCCATAACTAACTCTCCCCCACGGTTTCTGTCTCCAATATTTCTCTTAGATACTGTCTTTTTCAGGTCCCAATTCCCTGCATTCTAACAGATCCTACACTGCTTTCTTGGCGGAGGGAGGGAGGTGTTTTGTTTTGTTTTTTAGGCAGGTCTTGCTATGTGATTCAGGCTTGCCCTTCAACTCACTATTTAGCCCAGCCTGGCCTCGAACTCCAGGCAGTCTTCCTGCCTCAGCCTTCCGAGCAGTGGGATTACAGGTGTGAGCCACCACACTGGACACTGCACACTCCTTTCTAAATACCAGCTGCTCACTCCTCTATTAGAAAAGTCCTGTGGATCCCTGTTGACTATCCAATAAAGACCGAATTCCTTAGCAAAGCTTATGACGCAGCCACTTACAAATTCACTTTCTTCCAGTTCCCTCACCCTACACTGAAAAAATCACCAACTCTTAGTTTTGCATCTGTTGCTTCTATTCGTGGGCGGTGACATTTCTTCCCTCTCATGCTAGATTACAAATTCCGCCTCTTCTCGGGCTTGTGATGTATTCTTACATCCGCTGGGATTCCTGTGCCTTACACAGTACCTTGTTTGGGAGCGGTACTTAATTTGCATTCCAAGGGCTAGGCAGCAATTGGAATTATGCTTCAGGAATCTCTCTGCTTTCCTCCGTGACCCCGCCCCAGGGGGAGAAGAGGTGACTCCTCAAATTCATGAGTTTGGCAAAAGGATTTGCATTTGTTCAGCACCCCCATTCCCTCTTCAAAGAACCAGCTGCCTTTAGGAAATCTATTTTCCCGGTGTCTTCACTCATTTGTTCTTAGCCATCCAGAAATTTTGCAGGGACAGGACCAAGCCTACAAGGGAGGCTTCCATTTTGACTAAAGGATGCAACTTTGACCCAGAGAAGATTTTTGGCCTGATCTAAGCCGTGCCCTATCATACAGAGGTACTTTAGTGGTAACAAAGAAAATACTTTTATCTCTGTCTGTTTCATTTTTATGTCTATTTTTTGATTCTTTCCAAGTACAGCAGGCTGGAGTGGTGTTGTTTTTTAGGTCATCATAAAATGTAAGACCTCATACATGCTGTGTGTAGCTATGAGGGTCTTTATTTAACTGACTTGAATTCTATCGCAGAGACTGATTTTGCATTGCTCATCTTGAGTGAGATTGAGCAAACAAAGCCCTACTTTACAAATAGTACAACAATAACGTGGCATCTTTGAACCAAAGACAGTCAAGTGTGGGGTTGGGAAACAACATTTGTTATTTCTCAAACAGCAGGAGGTTGGGTGGATTTTCCATGTCAAATATCTCTTCATCTGTAAACGCTTCCCTTTTCAAGGAAATTTATGTATTTCTGGCTTTCTTTCCCATTGGCCATCAAATGTCATTTCCCAGGAGTTCTATTTCTGCTTTTGAGTGGGTTTTGTTGTTGTTGTTGTTGTTGTTTTTAGTTACTGTTCTAAACTTGTAAAAGTTTTCCTGTTCTTCATCTTCCTGATCTCCTCTCAAGTCAACCCATCACTTCTCACCTATTCCTTTCCTTTATTTCTTTGTACTTTTATTTCAAAGTAAGTTCCAGGGATGACTAAATATCTTACTTCTTCAAGAGCCATTTTAGAATCTGTATGGCTTTTATAATAACAAAACATGTGCCAACTTCTTTCATCTTTTCCTTCAGCTTCTTCTAAAGAGTGAATTGTTGCCTTCTACCTTCTAGAGCACCAAGGAGACCACATGTGTCCACTCTTCTTGCATCCTTCCCTCCTCTCCTCTCCTCTCGCCGTTTCCCACCCACCTTCAAAGAGCTCTCCTTGCTTCGAGGTGACTCACTTTTACAAGAATAAACCCACCTCTCTATGAAATGCATTCATGCCTCTTAAGGACCTAATTACCTTTAAAAGGCCCCACTTTCCAATGCTACCAAATGGCAGGCAAACTCCAACATGAGTGTTGAAAGAGACAAACCTCCCTCACACTGTACCAGGTGGGCACAATTATTCTACTATAATCAATGGCAAAGGGAAGACTGCCAAGGGTTCTAAGGAATATGCTACTCCCTACAAAAAGAAAGTACACAATGAGAAAACCATTTCTTCTGGATCCTTTCTTTTTTCCTTGGGATATCGTCGCCTAAAGAGACAAAGCATTGAGCTGCCTCATTTTGTAGTCATGGAAAATGCCAAGAGCCCTGAAGCCAACATTGTACAGCAAGGTCAGAGAATTAACGAGACAATGTGGCAACACCTCACATATTTTAATGACAACAGCTCTAGGAGTACTGGTTGGGTTTGTATTACTTGCAGTCAAATACATTGAAGCAGCTTTCTAAAACTCTCTATTGCATTCATTTTACTGTGATGTCTACACTCGCTGAAAGTCTTGTTTCCAAATCTACCTGCAGACTCCCCAAGCACTAGATGTTTTCATGGAGATTTCATACCATCAGCTTGATGCAGTGTGTTTATATCCAAACTCACCTGAAAGTTTCCCTGAAAGCCAGCAAGCCTTTTGGCATCTTTACAGAAATGAAGAATCTCATTGAGATTTGTTAGAAGAATGTGAACTCCGAGAGCTTCAGTGTGGAAGACAGAGCAAACAGACAGAGTCTGAAATATATGTCCTACTATGACTTAGCTCTGCCTGAGTGTTAGGTATGTCACAGTGAGATAGGGGTGTGAGTTCGCATGGAAGAGACACATGTGCATACCAAGACATGGCCAAACATACAGCCAATGGGAGAGTGGTCATCAGATCATAAAGACACATTCCTAGAGTTTGGCTTTTATAGTGAAAATGGTGAAAGAAATTCAGCTGGGGAGCAACATGAGCAGATTTACATTTTGCAAAATTAGCTTCCACAAGAGTATGGAAAAAGGATCATCGAAAGACATAAAACTGAGGTTAGTAAAACAACATACAAATCCTCTGCTCAGAAAATAATGAAATCTTAAATGAAGACTCTGGAAATGATAACAGGGCTGGGGGAGAGAGTGTATTTGAAAAGAAATTAGGAAAGATCCCTTAAGATTGAGACAGGCTGAATATGAAAATTGAGGGAAAGAGAAAAGTGTAAGTTGTGAGATTTAGGTTGAACAAGTAGTTAGAATAACTATAAAGAAGGAAATATTAACAGGGCTGCGGATCCATACAATGGAGTTTTCTCTGCTTTCTCTGAAATAAGACGTAGCCGTGTGACTATGATCTGACCAAGGACATAAATAGGAATGTGGTGTGAGGCTTCTAAGAAAGTTGCTTACACTTGTATGAAATAAATAAGAGGTAGATTCTGTACACTTTTCCATCTTTCCACTTTCCTTCTGCTGTGATCAAGGGCATGATAGCAGAATCTGCAACCACCTATGGGGTATGATGTATCCTTGAAGATGACAGCCTCAAAGCAGGATAGCAGAGCAGAAGAACAGGAGTCTGGTTCCACCTAACTATAAACTGTCATACTAGAGTCAGAACCTCCAGACTTTCTTTACACTTAAACCTTAATTTAGGTTTTAGGTTTTGTGCTCCAAGGTGAAATACTAACTAAATATCAAATCATGATCTATTTATAGAAAATCTCTGGCACAAAGCATCCTCTTATTAAAGATGCTCCATTAGAACCACAGAAGTAGGAGAGATCCAGAAAAATCTACCAGATAAGAGAAGAGGCGTCAGCACAGGTTTTGGGGAGAACCTCGATCCAAAGGGCAGGCGAAGACAATTAGCCGATGAGTATGAGGTGGAAGTCACAGAAAGTAAAAAGAATGTGTCACCCTTGAAGACGTGACACTCAGATTCCTAGTGGCAACGAGTGCAACTCCAGAGAAGACTCACTGGGTGTAGGAAATGTTAGCTCCATCAGGGCCCATCAGTTTTGAACCCCATACCTTTCTAGGATATCTGTTAATGGTAGTGGTAGCCCAAAGCACTTCTCACAGCAACCCTGCCAATGACTAGGCAAAGCATGGTACAAAATTTCCACCCAATAAGGGACTCCTGAAGAAGACATTCTTGTTCCGCATCGGCTGGTAAGAATGACCAGAACTGCATAACAGTTAGATGGCTCCGTCCACCTATTAAGCCTGATGCTCTCCTCATTCTGTTTCAGCATCTGCTTGCCAGAGAACCCACCTGGATACCCACAGAGAATGTGAAGGGGTTGCAGAATCTAGTGTGTATTACATGATTTGAATCATTAAATTCCACAGTGAGGAGGAAGGCAGTAAATGACTTCCTCCACTAACAAAACTACCAAATGCAGATCTTTTCACTCAGTGTAATTCATTCTCCAGCTCATGTAGTTTGTCTTCCCTGAATTTTTTAAATCTCAGTTAATCCAAAATAAACCCATATTCCATCAACAGTCTCTCCAAAGTATCATTCATTTCTATTGTCTTTCCTCTTAAGTTTTATCTTGCAGTCAGGTATTTAATAGAAAAAACAAGCAGCAAGAATGAAACTACAAACATCACAGGAAAAGCAGGTCATTGTAGGCATCAGTGCTGACACATACCCAGATTTAGCGCTATTATGATAGAAACCACACTCATCCAACACAAATCCACACGATAAAAGTTCTATACAATAAGATGAGCTTACAAGGCAGGTACTCAACAGGTTACCAAACATAATGGCTAGAAGTAATGATTCTTGTCTCTGAGAACCCAACCATTTATGTCTCTAAGACAGAGATTCATTTTCACATTCTTCTTTTTATGTAAATCAACATTCATGTCAAATTCATCTCCTATGGAAAGCACATATCCCTGCAAATCAGATAGCATTTTCTTCCGACAAGAAAACCACAAGACAGATAAAACTCTGCTTTTCCTAATTCCAGAAAATTACTATTATATTGGTATACTATCACAGCATTCTGATGTTCTCTTTCAGAGGCCCACAACTACTACCCATAGACTGAATCTGGCCTCCCCTCTGTTTTCATAAATAAAGTTTAAGTGGGACACAGCTCTTCCCCATTGAGATTTGTCTATAGCTGCTTTTGTACAACAGTTGCAGAAATGAATAATTACAACTGGAACCATTGGGCCTACAAAGCCTAAACTATTTACTAGCTGGATTTTAACAGAATAGATTTTCCGATCTCTGTTCTAGTAAAATAATCATGTAATGCTTTTGTATTTCAGATATTCATTCGTTTCACTGACATTTAAACATGTCAACATTACTATTAGTAAGTGTCAACCTGAAATCAGAAAATGCTTCTTAAAGATCATAATGCACGTTCTCCTTTTTCTTTAATAGGTGGCTGTTGTTTCTCAAATAATGTAAAATTTTAAAAATATCTTCTACCTGGCGTTGTAGAATCTTCAGTGCAACACATGGTAATTAGCCTATTTTAGAATAGAGGCTGAACAACAAAAAACAAGAGTAGTTTCTAAAAGAGACTTCAAATAAAATAACTACAGCTTTAAGAGAAATAAAAAAGAAATTAAATCCTAACACCCATGTTTTCTTTGGCCTTATCCTTTTGGAAAGATTGTCTCTCTAAATAAAAGAAGGACGATGACAGCCTTTGTAAATGCCTTTCCTTAGATCTTTTGACGTCACTGATCTTCCTATTTTCAATAGAGCAAACCTTCTAAGAATTCATCAATGAATCACAGCACAGGGAGGTCTGTACTGAAAATGCTATGAAGCAAGATTCCAAACTTATGTGCTCCCCTAGACAGGAGACTGTTGCATGCAGCAGACTTTGCTTGATTGCTTAATTCAGAGAAGCCCAGAGGCTAAGCATGGATTTTTCGTTACCAACTTCCTGTGTTCAACTTTCAGATGGGAGCTCTCTAGATTTTCCACAGAACGTGAATGACCTAAGGTCCCTGTGTGATGATTTGTCTCTCTCATCTAGGCTTCTTTCCTTCCTCCTCCTGCTTCCTTTGCCACATGAATACAGTTACTTGAGTTCCGTGAACAGTGGATTAAACTCTATCTTCAAGATGATGAAACTGACACTTGTCAGTGTAATCCTGTATTTTTCACCTGTCAAATGCTTTATTTACTGTCCTTTTCCTTCAACAGTAGCAGTACAAAGATCTCTGTTAAAAGCCACAAAATGCTAATAACAAAAAGGGAAAGGAAACTTGAGATTCACCCAAAAAAAAGCACTGTAAAATGTTCCCATCCATTTATTTATACGTGCAGTGTGTTGAATGGTGCTTACCTTTTATCCCATCTCCCAAAAGATTTGTCTACCCAGAACCTATAAATATGGCCTGATTTGGAAAAAGAGTCTTTGCAAAGACAAAAATAACTATGTCAAGGGTCTCAAAATGAGACAACTCTGGATGATCTGTCAGGCCTTAAATCCAATGACAAGTGTTATTATAAGAAGAAGAAAACCCCCAGACAGAAGCGGAGGCTCCATGAAAACGGAAACTGAGATTGGGGTGTTTCCCCAACAAGCCAAAGAAAGTCTGCAGCCTTCAGAGAAGGAAAAAACAATGAAGGATTCTCCCCTAGTGCCTGTAGAGGAGGCACGGCCCTTGATTTCATATTCCTGATATCCAGAATTGTGAAAGAATAAATTTTTGTTGTTTGTAGCAATTTGTTACAAGGCCCTAGGAAGGTAATAAATGTCATATTTGTTTAATACATATTTATTGAACAGTATGGCCCAAATATTAGACCAAGGAGCTGGTAAGACACTAAACTTTTCACAAAAATATACGTATAAATATATTTCGCTGGGCCACAAAATAATTGTTATCAACATACTTTTTCCATCTAGTAATATAAATGTGTTTTCATGGTAATAAAAATATGGCTGTGTCTTACAAATAAACCACTATTTTGCTCAAGCAGTTCTTAATTTTTGAACATTGACTTTAGTTCAGTTTTTTTCCTACTTGCAATAACTATTCTTTATATAATTATGTCTGCTTTTACTTTTCTTAAATTTCAGAAAGGGGATTCAGAGATCAAAGTCTGTTCCACTTATCAACTTGTCTATCAGTTCTATACCTACCCTTCTTTCCCCTGCTTTCAGAAACTGGACAGATAATCCAAGACATGAGAAATTGTCAATCTAGGGCACTGGAGGACAGGAAGACACTTCCCTCCTGCATCCCAGTCTAACATTCTATGGGAAGCCAGCACCAGCTCCAGCCACACTCTCAGACCGTGCTTCTCTCTGCCCCACTTGTGTTTGTTTCCACTGTGGTTCTGGTCATAACTGCAGGCATCTGGCTCCCCATCCCACCAGATCAACACAGCCTGCTAACTGAAAAATCTCTTCACTACCAAGGGCTGAGGGTTCTGGTGGTAGAATCATTGTGTGCTCAGGAAAGAGGTCTGAATCTCGGCCTTGGTGCGGCATGGAGGAGATTTTCCTTGTTCTTGGTTCTTTTAGTTCTTCACTGTCCACTTTTCCTCAGCCTACACACAGTACATGGTTAGCTGCTCCTGCTGGATCTCTTAGAGGTATCTTATAGCTTTTACTACTTAAAAATTATTTTTATTAAAGTTTTCCCTTTCAAATAACTGGTGTGCTCTCAGTCTCCTAGTGAACCCTGACTGAAACAAAGGGCACATATGTTTACATTACCACATTAACTTCCAAAACAGTTGCTCCAAATTACCCAAGCCCTAACCAAATCTGGATAGTTTCATTCATTTTTCACAATTAAAACTAAAAGAAAAAGATCCCTAGTCAGTTGTTTTAGTTTTCATTTCTCTGATTTATTAGTAAAGTAGGGGAAAAGCAAACTGTGCATATGCTACATTGGAAGGAGTCACATCAAACCAATGACTGTTACTTCTAGAAAATAGAAGAGACAGAGGCAGGAGGGATGCTCCATTACTATTCTAAAATCTTACATGTTGTCCAAATATTTTACAATGGGAAGATATTTGGATATTACTTATGCAATTAAAAATAAGTACATCATGAGAACAAACTGCTGCTGAGCCCTTCCTCTGGCCATATACTGCTGTTGATAGAGCTACTGCCTTCTGAAATGAGTTGTGTGTGATTTGTCCTCATCTAAACCCATTTGAGGCTTAGTTTCCCAATGTAACTATATTGAGGTCATGAGGGATCCTCTCATGAGTTGATTAGTGTTTCTTCTTGAGAGTCTGGGTTAGCTCCTACTGTTAGATCTCACAGGATTAGATCAGTTCCAGCGAGAGTAAGTTGTCAGAGTTCTTCCTTTAATTCTTACCATTTGATACCTCCTACACATGCTCCTTTTTGCTTTTCTGCCGTGCATAGAGCAATACACAGCTTTCACCAGTACCCAGCCAGATGTGGTCACTCATTGTGGATGGAACTGTGAGCCAAAACAAATCTCTTTTCTTTAGAGTTTCCCAGCCACAGGTATTTTGTTATAGCCACACAAAACAGACTACGCCACTGTCCTTGACAGAGCTGAGCAGTCAGCTTTGGAAATAGCTTATCCAGACCCAATACCACAGGTTCCAGTAGTAACTACAGACTAATCCCTCTAGAATACGAAAGAGAAATAAGGGCTCAGACTGTATCTTCTCTGTAAGCCAACTATAGTTCCTGAATTGGAGGATAAGAGAGCTGTGATGTGTAATGCCCTGTCTCATTATGACATATGTAACACTGGTAATTGGATTCTAAGTCGAGTTGCGTCCATAACACATAGTCACCATATGTCCAGACAGGAAACAGAGAAAGTGTAGAGGCTTTGGGTACATTTGCCTTTTCCTAGCTACCAAGGGATCACAGTGGCAACTTGTGAAAGGTGGGACTTGAGTCTAACCCGAAGAGGCAGAGGCATGGCTGGTTCTTTTTGGTTTTAATTATTTTTAGTTTATGTTCATTAGTATGAATTTGTGATATACAATAATTACATCCATCTTAAGGAATTTGTGTGTGTGTGTATCATATCATAATTATTTTTACTTTTCCTTCCCGTCCCCAACCTCTCCATTTTCACTCCTAGATCCCCTTCTATCTTCACAAAGTCCACCTCCCTATTTCCTATCATCTATCTTTTATTTTGCTTTTTAAATTATTAATATTTTAGGGTTTTCATATAACAGAAACCATGTGATATTTAACCTTCTGAGACTGATTTATTTCATTTGGCACACTGTGGTCTCAAGATACATTCACTTTCCTACAAATGACTCAAGTTTGTCCTCCTTTATGGCTGAGAAGTACTCCATTGTGCATACATAACACATTCTCTGTATCCATTCTTCTCTTAGTGGACAGATAGTCCACTTACAAGAGTTACTTATTATGAGTTGTACTATTATAAACACGTATATGTATGTATCGCTGTAATATGATGCCTTTACCTTTTGCAGGAAGACACGCAGAAGAGACCTAGCTGGGTCCAAGGAGATTTCTAAGTTTAGTTTCTTGAGAAATCTTTATATTGATTTCCATAGTGGTTGTACCAACAATGTAGAAATGTTCCTTTTCTCTGCAACCTTGCCAGAATTTGTTACCTTATTAGGTTCTTGGTGGCAGCCATTCCTTCTGCTCTAAGATGGAATCTCAGGGCTGTTTTCATTTCTGTTTCTCGAATGGGAGGCATAGGTAGCTTGAGCTGAAATCATCTATCCCTGAAATGACTATTTTTCCACCTTTGACCCTTTTAAATTACAAAAAAAAAAAAAGCATTTAAACAGTTAACCCAGGACTGGGGATTTAGCTCAGTGGTTCAGCCGCCTGCCTCACAAGCACAAGGACCTGAGTTCAATCCCCGGTACCAAAAAAAAAGGGAGGCCTGGAATTTATCTCAGTGGTTCCGGCACCTGCTTTGCAAGTGCAGGGACCCAAGTTTGATCCCTGGTTACCAAAAACACAAAAAACAAAAACAAACAAACAAAAAAAAGTTAACCTAGCATGTTAATTTCTTCTTAAATATCTTTAAATAAGAGTTAAGATGATACTGTTCTCCCAATTATAATTGGTGATTGTAAAATTCTTGATTTGATAAAATTAAAATTAATTTAATATGACCAACTAATCAATGTAATAGAATCAACTTTATACTATTGCATTACACGTGTTTGGAATTATCCTTGTTAAAAAAAAAAGGGGAGGGTCCTTTGATTACCCAACCAGCTGAGAGACCAACCCACTGGGTAGGGGAGGGAGAGGGAAATGGCAGCTGGTACAGAGAGAGCACAGTACCCTACACGTGACAGGACAAGGATGGTGGGGTAGGTTCATGGGAGCTGAGTGAGAGGGGGGAAAAGGGGAAAAGTCTGGAGCTTGTGAAGAAAGAAGCACACGATTAAAGATGTTTGGGAAGTACAGCTGAGCCTCCTATACTTCAAGAACGTAATCCTCCCGCTCCTTCCCCTTCAGAAGTCACAGTATGAAGACCTATACTCGTTTGCAAAGCTCTCTGAGTCATGTCTATTTATTTTAGCTGTATTGATGTTCTGAGGCTGACCTTTGAGCCCACCGCAGATATTTGTTTGGTTTGTTTCACCCACTTGCTGCAAATTCCTATCACAGATTAGCAATCGCTAAACCACAGCTAAAATACTTCAACCTGTGATGTTCTAGAGACTCAAAGAGCCCCAACTTCCCACCTTCTGGAAACAGCTGTATTATCAGAGTAGCAAAGACTGAAATGGGAACACAGCTGCTGTTCTTCTGCCTGGTAGATGAAGCTCACGTAATGTGTGCAAAGCTGCTGCTCAAAAGAATTACGTGGCTGAGAGGAGCTACAGTCTGTAGTTTTCTTCCCACTCTAAAATATTAATAGAGTTAATTTAAGTCAAAACTCTTCTCACATGTTTTCTTGGCCCTCATCATGTATCTTCTCTAAAAGGAAATAGCACAAACATTTTGACAACTGTTCTTTATTAACCTGCTTTGACTTAACATCAAAACCTAATGCTGTCTCAGCTGTCTCATTAAGAAACTAAAATATGATGCATATTTGGGAAAATAGAGATGCTTAACCTAGTTTAAAAATTGCATAGTGTATATGTATACCAAGGTATTACATGATATCCCAGGAATATGTATAATTTTTATGTTTTTGTGCTTCAGAAATTAATTTAAATTTTCAAAAAGAAAGAATATCCCAGAATACAATGCCAAAAGGCAAAGCAAGTCAAGATTTTAGTGAAATACTCTAAGTATATGGAAAAATACAGAGAATACTATGGTTAGCATCCATAGATCATCACCCAACTTTGTCAAACTTTAATTTTGTAATATAGCCTTCAGATCTTTTTTCTAAGAAATAAATCTTTCAGATATTATCGAAGTCTTATGTATAATCTTCAACAATCTCTTTCTCTCATTTCCATCCTATAAGTAACCACAATGCTAACTTTGGTACTTGCTATGGACTAAATACTTTTGTGCCCTTCAAATTTATACGTTGACTGATGTGAAATCCCCAGTGAGAGGGTAGTTGTTGGAGGTAAGACCTTTGGAAAGTAATTACGGTATGAGGGTGGGGCCTTCGTCAATGTGATTAGTGCCCTTATAAGGGGAAGACAAGACCATATATATTCTCTCCCTCGCCCTCCCTCCCCCCACTCGTCTTTCACCACCAGCACATGAGAATATGAGAATATGGGCTTCTGGAAACCAGGAAGAGAGCTCTCATCAGACACTAAATCTGTTGATGCCTTGATCTGGGACTTCTCAGCTTCCAGAACTGCAAGAAATTTCTGCTGTTTAAGCCACTCAGTCAGTGATATATTTGTTACAGCAGCCCAAACTGGCTGAGGCAGGATTTGTTATTCTCGTGCATATTTTTATATTTTTAAATTTTACTATATATGTATTTATCTATTAATATCAAGAATAACTTTGGCCCTCCCTGTCTGATAATTTTAAACCCCATCTACATCTTGTCACTCTGCTACGTACTTGTATACACACCTATCGTTTGTAAGTAAATCCTTATACAGCTTGAGGATGTATCTACGTCTTTTGTTTTTTGTTTTGGGTACCAGGGATCGAACTCAGGACCTTGCACTTGCGAGGCAGGCAGTGGAACCACTGTGCTAAATCCCTGGCCCTGAATGTATCTATGTCAAAAAAAAAAAAAAATAGTAATTCCTCATTCGTTTCATTGCTGTTCCCCATTTTATGACCATACCACAATTTTACTCTCTGTGGATGAACACTTAATTTCTTTTCAACTCTTTGCTATTCTAAGCCACACTACAAGAAAAAAAGAAAGACTTCTGGATGAAAGTATGCATCTCATTTTCTGTTTTGTTTTGTTTGTGTTTCAGCATATACATGATCGAATAATATGACCCATAAAGTTAATCTCTTTATTTAAAAACATACAAGCCCAGCAGTATTAACACCTGTGACCATCAGCGCCATAAGAACAGAAAATAGTTTTGCCACCGGACACAGTTCCCCAGTGCTGCAACTTTGTAGCCACAACTTTGTCACTGTCTCTATGGCCTGGCAAATGGTGATCAACAAAACTTCGTCAACACAGTTTTTCCATTTCCAGGCTATTACGCAAGTGTGATCACGCAATACGGAAACTCTTGACTGGATCCTGTTGCTCTGCAGCATGCCGCGTGTGCCAATATTTTGTTCCTTGTTATTGCTGTCATATTCTGTGATATGATGTCCAACCCTTCATTTCTTTGCCCAAAAAGGACATTTATATTATTTTCTTTTTTGGACAATTATTACTATACCTATGAAACCCCCCTAGAGACATTTTGGGGCACACAGGATTTCAGCAATTATTGTGGATTGTTGTGTCTTCTTTGTGAGTTTTCCCTTTTATTGTTATGTAAAGGCACTTTTTGTTAAAATCCCTCATATTTTCTTCATTCTAAAGTCCCCTTCATCTGATATTAATATAATCATCCCAGATTTCTCTCAATTACTCTTTGCTTGGTACATCTTTTTTTTGATCTCTAACCCTTTAATAAGCAGTATAATGCTGCTATTTAACTCGCTTTGACAAGCACTGTCTTTTACATTTTCATTTAATGTAACTATTGGTATGTTAGCATTTAGTTCTACTATTTTATAAGGTGTTTCATGTTTGTACTCTACATTTCAGTGTTTCATTTCAACATGTTTATTTTTATTGCATTCTAGTGTGTTTTTAATGGTTGCTCTGGGGACTACAATATAAAAATTTGTTTCTCAATCTTTCTAGGGCCATATTCTTACCAATTCAAATGATATTCAAAATATTTCCCAGTGTATAGGTCCCTTTACCTCCCAAATTTAATGAATTACTGGTGGTATATTGTGCTACATGGAACAGTATTGTTTTTGCTTTCAATGATCATGCATATTTTTAAAACCTAAGAAGAAAAATATAATCTGTTAGACTTACCCAGATATTTGCTATTTCTGATGTTGTTCCTTCATTTTTAATGTTCCAGTTTTCCCTGTTTGCATTTGTCTTTCATCCAAAAATTTTGTTTAGCATTCCTTCAGCATTTTAACTGGTGATAGATTCTTAGCTTTCTTTCATCTAAGAATGCCCTTATTTAATCTTCTTTTCTGGAAGAAATTAATGCTGGAAGAGAGCTTTGAGATTGCCTAGCTCAAAGTAATCATTTACATGTGAGTAAAATGAACCAAGAGAAATTAAATAATTTGTCCCATCGTCATGATAGTCAATGACCAAGCGAGAACCACAGTACGAACTCTCTCATTCCCAACCTGCACTGTTTCCTACAGTGTCCTGATTTGTAATCTTAATTATTTGGTTTTTTACTAAGAATAAACTTGTACAAAAAGAGCTGGATTACTAAATATCTATTAGAAAAAATATAAAACTTTCATTGTTTGGAACTGGAAGAGACTTTAGAGATTATTAATTTTAGGGCCTCCTGTTTCAAAAGAGGAAAATGAGGCCCAGAGGAGGTAATTCAGTTTCCCAAAGGGAAATTATTTATTTTCTCTTTTCTTTGTTTTGGGTTTGTTGTTTCTGTAGTACTGGGAAGGAAATCCAGAGAGCCCTGAGTTATACCTTCATCCTTCTTGTCCCTTTTCATTTTAAGACAGAGGCTCACTGAGTTGTTTGGACTAGGCTCAAACTTGCGATCCTCTTGCCTCAGCCTCCCGAGTAACTGGGATTACAGATATGTGTTACGACACCTGGTACCAAAGGAAATTGTTTTGTTTAGGTTGGCTTGGTTTGGTTTGGTCTGCTTTTTGAGACAAGGTCTTGCTGTGTAGCCCAGGCTGGCCTCATGCTCATGGCAATCCTCCTGCCTCAGCCTCCCAAGTGCTGGGACTGCAGGCATATACCACCATGCCCAGCCAGGAAGTTTATTAATAAATAGAGCCATGACTTTCTGTAACGGAATCATACTGCATACCCACCATTTGTAAAGAACAGGCAGCAAAGCATTCCTCTGTGTTCCTGGTAGAGCTGATGGGTTACACTGGGCCTAACACACTCTCTACAGCCCCCTTATTACATATATACAATTACAGGTTGGATGCCCAGCACTATCCAGTGTGTCCTAGCTGGGCTGCTGGAATCCCATGTATGGTCCCATCAGTATTTTTTTTACATCACCAGTTATCTTGGACTTCAGTGTGTTTCAGATCCTTACAAGTCAGCTTTTAAAAAAAAAAAAAAAATGCACCTTCCTGGCTCCACTTCCAAAGATCCTGATTCACTCAATGTAGGATATGTCCCTTGAATTTTCGTTTTTATAAACAAACTAAGTAATTCTGATGCCCAGGCTGCACTTTGAGAAATCTTTGGTCTGTGTTAACCCATCATGTTTTGGTCACACATAGAAAATCCTTTCTGGCTCAGAGTAAGGTGTTCAGGGAATTTGCATGCCAGTCTAACATAACTTCAGCTCACTCCATTCTGGACATTCCATGTGTAGTAACTTCCACTGCCTCTCTATTCTCTTGCCAAGACAGCTTGGAGGTGAGGGTCATGCTGCCCTTTCACACATCTGCATGGTCATGCAAACTCCAATGGACACAGTTATTTCCTTTTAGTCTCTTACCTACTGCTCTTTCCACGGTTCCAATGAGATTCCAGTAGGTGTTTGAGCTAAATATAATAGTGACTTATCTGTGCCCAGATTTTATAAATCCAAGTTTTTACTTTAAATAAGACTCTTCACCATTCCCCACTTCCACCCATCAGTACACATCGGCAAGCGCACAAACCCACTTATTCTACATGACTTTGTCCATTCTCATTTGTACGCCCTGCTGTGAGTGAGATCCTGTGAGGCAGGAAAAGGAAAGAGAAAACACGTCAGCCTGGTGCTCATGGAGTTATACTCTAGAGCAGAAAATCAACCACATAAACAGATACAGCTAGTCTTGTTTTAAGCAACATGTGCAAGATTATAAAAATAGAGCATAATCTTCTTAGACAGAGAAACTCATGTTAAAATGTTGACTCTGTTGTTTCCATGATTTAATTCCTGGAAGTACAGCACTTGGTATTTAGCAAGACTGGTAGGAAATATGAGTGTTTTTTGCATTTGCTCCTCTAGTGGATACAGTGGCCCAGATTCCCTCGTCCGCTCTATGCACCACCTTGCTCTTTTGCTTAACTGGATGTAGGTACAGCCAGCTCTCATCTCTCTAATGACCGTAAAAGATACTTGAAGCTGGGAAATAACTGTGTCAGCTATTGCTTCTGGGTCTCCTACAGAGTCCAAAGCAATGCCATTTTATTATAACTGATAGTTGAGCCCCTACCGTGTACAAGGCCCTGTAGGAGAGGCCATAGAGACAGAGATGGCCAATGTTCCTGCTGTCTCTCAGCAAGTACTTTTTTTTTTTCTTTTTGTGGTACTGGGGATCGAACTCCGGACCTTGTGCTTGTGAGGCAGAACCACTGAGCTAAATTCCCCGCCATCTGCAAGTGTTTCTTTAGCATTTCCCAAATGGAAGGATGTGTCCTTGGTGCTCTGTGTGAGCAACCCTCTTGGTCCACACTCAGGAGGAAGTGCTCCATGAGAGGCACCATCAGGAACTGTATTAGTTTGCAACGACTGCTACGAGAAGACACCGCTAACTGCAGGCATTAAACAGCAGAAATTCATCATCTTGCAGCTGGTAGAGATTATCAGTCCAAGATCTAGATGTTGACATAGTTGGTCTCTCCTCAAAGCTGTAAATGAGAAATGTGTTCCATGCCTCCTTCCCAGCTTCTGGGGTTTCGCTGGCAATCTTTGTATTGTTTGGCTGGCATCAGCATTGCCCCCATTTCTACCTTCATCTTCAACTGATACTCTCCCTGTTTGCCTGTACTTGTGTCCAAATTTAACCCTTTCTTATAAAGAGAGTGGTCATATCGGATTGAGCACATTTACTCCAGGGTGACTAACTAATGCTAACTAATTATATCTGCAATGACATAAGGGCACATCCTGAAACTCTGGAATTAGGAGTTCAAAATACGAATTTGAGGGAGAATCATAATTTAACACACAATGCACACAAACAACTAAATACAAAATGACAAGTGCTGACTTACGGGGACATAGAAGGCACTATAGGGGTGAGTGCTCGTGGAACTGAGTGGCACGCGCATGAACATGAAGGTAAGCCTCAAAGAAGGCCCTGGCTTCAGGGGTCAAAGTGTGACTAGACCGTGGGCATTCTCCAGGTGACAACAGGGGACAGGCATGTGTTTGAAGGCCGCAGAAAGCACTGGGAGGACTGCAGAAACTATTGCAGGATAAAGGCTGAAGGAAGAAGCATCTTAAGGAAAAGAGAAAGCCCGGGGTGGTGGTGCACGCCTGTAATCCCAGCACTCAAGAGGCTGAAGCAGGAGGATCGCTGAGAGTCGGAGACCAGCCTGGGCTGCATAGTGAATTCCAGGTCAGTTTCAACTACATAGGGAGACCCTGTCTCAAAAAACCAAATCAATAAAAAATAAAAATAAAGGAAAAGAGAAATGAGACGGAAAATGAAGGTAGAAGTCAGATTGCAAAGAACCACGTCATCACGGGTGACCTAACCCAGAAGGATGAAAAGTTATTTGGGGGAGGAGGATCTGGAGGAGAAATCTCTAGTCATACCACTGTGGTAAGAGTATAACTGGGCACTGAAGTTAGGCTGTACTGGAAGCACAAATAAGCTAGGAGGCTATCTGCGAATCTAAGCCACAAATAATGAGGCTCTGGATAATGCAAGAGCAGCAGAAACGAAAGAGGGGAGATGGATTTCCAAGGAGATGCTATAAAGAAAATGAGTTCCAACCTGCAGTTTAGAATGGCTTCAGTGTGAATGAAAAAGACATAGATGAGGCAGGTGAGGAAGTCATATATGGAGGAGCTGAGGATGGGGGCTCATTTCTGGAAGAGAGAAAGAGGAATCTGGGCACACTTGGAGGATGGTTGCATTTGGCCATCCGACCTTCAGGACTTCCATTCTCCTAGTCCAATTTCATTTACTCTCTGTCCTCCACATGTGGTGCGGCCCCTAACCTTCATAAGGCAGGAAAATCTGTTTAGATAGTCTCTAAGTGAATTAGAAATATTGTTCTATATATTAGGGCCAGGCTAAACAGTGTACTGAGGAAGCATAACCCCATGAACTGGGGACAACTGAGGTCATAAGACTTGTGGTATCTTCACACCTATATCTCTGCCAGTCCAGAAAGGAAAAATGCAAGCCAGTTTATCTTTGCAGATAGAGAGAACTGGCTCAATGCCTGGCTTCTTTATCTACTAGTCCCAGTGCTTCATGAGACACATGAGAAGTTGCAAAGTCCCTCAGAAACTGGAACACCATTTGAAATGTAGTGCTGGATAAGAAGAAGGTCCCCAAACTGTTCGAAATGCCCACCACCCTAGATAGGTAGGTAGATGAAGTAAGTGGAACGGCATCACCTTGCAGTTTCTCTCTTGGGTTGGGATTCAGGCCACAGTGCTATGCTCCTGAAGGTGTTCTTCTTCTGGAATCTTCCTTTTCCACACTTGTCTGTTTGTTCTACCCATGAACGGTCTCTAACCTAACCTAGTTAGGTACTTCACAAGCCAAGAAGTAACCATCGCTACAGCAAACTCGTGTTTCACCCTTACTGGGGCATAAACTAGGGGCTGTAACGAGCAACACTGGCTTTGGCTCATTCAGGCCTCCTCACAACCCTGGCCATTAGCTTCTTCAATCTCTTCATTTCCAGAGAGCAGGGTGGCAAATGCCACAAGAAATACTCTGCTGGAACACAGGAGAAATGACTCCGTTGACCCAAGTCCGAAAGCATGTCTCAGGTTTGTGACTTCAGCAAGGGAAAGGAGAGGCCTAAAAAATAGAAATAACGTTCATGGGAATGTTTGCCCCTCAGGCGGGAGGCTCTGGCCAAAGATTTCTTTTCTTCAGCAGCCAGCGGGGTGAAGCCGCCTTCCGGGTCAGATTTGAATTTTGGTATATTCCCAGGTCATTAAAGGGAGGAATCAGGAGTTCAGGGCCCTCTCCCTCTTCCTCCAAAGGAAAATGTGGGGGAGGAATATAAATTACCTCACAGTCTCAGGGGAAAGCCTGAAGGAGTCTTCCCCGGATTTACTGGGTGGACTGTTTTCACACCAAACTAAACTCAGAAGTTCGGAGGGAGGTCATCTGGGGCCCCTCCCTCCTCCAATGCAGGAACGATTTCCTCTTTTTAAAATACAGGCAGAGTTGGAGTCAAACTCCCTGCAAACAGGAAATCAAAATGCTAGGTAAAACCGGTGCCTTATTTTTAAAGGTCAAGCTTTTTAACACGCCAAGTGCGTGTTTCCTGAGCATGTACTGAGCTCCAGCCATATGGTGTGTAATTGTCACGAATCTGTTCTGTACCCTGGGGGAGGACACAAAGAGAGAAAAGAGCCTCCCCCAACACACAGGCGCGCGCACACATCTGGCAAAGCTTACAGGAGAAAGGCTTTTAATGGACTGTGATGTCATTTTTCTAAAAAATAAAAAGCCGAATCAAAGGTTTCAGCGCTGCCTCCCCATCGCCTGGGTCCCTCCCAAAAAAACGAGTGGCCAGGGCCCTGAGCGAGGAAAGCGGGCGGCCTGGGACGCCGGGGGATGGGCACGGGAAGGGGGCTGGGGGGAGGTGGAAGGTGGAAGGGCTGAGTCGGCAGAGGGGCCGGGAGTTGGCTGGCGACCGCAGCGCCGAGAAGCAGGTGCCAGCGGAGAGTGGG
>NW_022900935.1:53501286-53526959 GCF_012274545.1 Fukomys damarensis | reverse complement strand
TGGCCGGCCGGGAGGCGCTGCGGTATTACCGGAGGAAGGTGGCCCGCTGGAACAGGTGAGGACCCCGCCCGGAGACCCGCTTCCCTGCGCGCTCCTCGCTCTCCCCGCCACCTAGCCCCGGTCTGCGGTGGCTTCGCCCGGCACTGGGGCGCGGGCACCACACATTGCGCCCCCTGCCCGGCCCCACCAGCCTTTGCAGACCTCAGAGTTTAACCCAGGATTAAGAGCTCAGCGCAGGAAAGTTTCTTGTGTAACAGCGCAGCGCAGCGAGAAATGCTCTCAGCCACTCCCCTGAGCTCCCTGTTACCCGCTGGTTTTTAGCTCCCCTCTCGTTCCCCAGTGCCTTCCCACCCGCTTTCTCTTTGGCCTGATGTGGAGAGGTGCAGGACTTCGGTTTTCCAGGAAGAGGTTTCCAAAAAGGGCAACTCCAGAGCTGCTAGGAATTCAGCCCTTAACTCTGCTTCTTTGGGTTGACCTGGGCGCCTTTCTAAAAGCAGGCTAGACCCCAAGACCCAGCTTTTCCTCTCATTCTCTGCCCGGTGTCTGAGCTCACAGAGGTCAGAAGCGCTGAAAAACGGTCCGTTCCCTGGCATGGCCACCCCGCTCTTCCCAGTTCTGTGGCTTGTACTTTTCTTGTGAGTGTTCTAAATTGGAGATAGTTTATTATCTTTGATTACCATGATGATTTAGGCTGACTTGAGTCTGAGGGTTGATGCTTCCACAAAGAAGAATCTTCCTGGAATGCTTAAAACCCAAAGCAAAATCTAGGAGGGGGGGGATATAAAAAATATGTAGAATAAAATTGGGGGTTGAGGGGGTGGAGAAGTATCATTTTCTTAGCTGAGATCTCCCAGCTATGGTAGAAATCTTTCATATTAGTTGAGGAATCTGTTTTGAAGTACAGAACTTGTCTAAATATCACTGCCAGAGTTCACTTTTGCACCACACCCAACCCTTACAAGAGATTTCAAAATGAGATGTCATCAGTGGTTTTATAGTCCCTCCGGGAAATGAGTAAACCGTAAATCTTGGTTGAAACTCAGAGCTAGCCCAGTTTAACTATTGTTTCATTATCCTGTAGTGCTAAAACTGGAGGGAAGGGGCAAGGGGGAAAATGGTTAGCAAATAAAAAGAGGAAGAAGTTGACGGTTACTGGCGGAAATCACTGTGGAGAATTTCAATTGCAACTCTGGCTGATGATTTTATATTAGAAGATAGTAGTTCTCGATTGCACTGCTAATTGCATGCAATAAAAAGGCAATTTGAGAGTCCTTCTCAGACACCATCATTTTCAATATTACCTTTATTTCATCAATAGCATGGAAATCGGGACCAGTGAACTCTGCAGTTTTGCCCCCAGGAAAATTGTATACACATATATTGCAGATGTGAGAATAAGGGACAATGAGCAGCTTTGTAAGTGTAGATTAGCATTCATTTAGCCACATTCCTGTGGCCTTAAACCCCTGTGTTACTTTGGGGCTGGAGATCTTTCTCACCAAGCTGTACAAACAATTTTAAGCTTGAGTTTTACACCATGTGTTTGTAAAAATGTACTGACCAGAAATGACGTTGGTCATTGAATACAGGATTCCTGGGGGCTGGTAACATGCACCTTGCTGTATTCAGAAGCCACAGGGCCATTTCGTGCAGGTGGTTGAATGAGGCAGTCTCCTAAGCAGGTTTGTGGCCCATAGAAGAGGGCCAGCTTATTTATTAATGTTGGAACTGAACTTCAGAGGCAAAGGACACCCCCACTCCCCTCAAACTGTATTGTGTCAGCAGGATGATTACATAAGCAGATGTGTTGTGACTGTGTCCGTGTTAAAAATGGAACCTAGTGTAATTTTGAATCACACCCAAGGTTCTCCTATAAGAGGTAGGCACTCAGGCCCTTAAGAAAAAGTGTTCCCTCACTCAGTTCACAGAACCAGGAGGAAGTACTGATGAAGCCTGACCCAGCGTGCAGGGCTGAAGAAGCCTCTGGATCTCCCCTGCAGACAAATAATTAGAATGGACAACAAAGAAAGAGACAATGAATGAGCTGGCTAATTGTCTCTCTCTTGCACAGACAGGACCTCTTTGTCCGCAGCCACAACCCTGCCAATATTTAAAACAAAATGATTTATAAACATACGTGGGTGCTTCCATGCCAATAATTACCTACGATTAACTGCTCCCCAAAATAAGTGTATCAGCAATCTGCTGCCCCGGGAAGGATGCAGGTAATAAAATAAGCCAAATCAGCGTTCTTCACCACTTTCCCGGAAGAGACCATTAGTCTAAGTGATTTCTTTCTTTCTCCTTTGAAAGCTTCACACTGAGAAATACAGCACCCATAGGAAGTCAGAAAGTAGCCTTCTGCCACTCGAACTCATTACCAATAGGAGATGGTAATGACTTACTTCTCCACCCACATTTCTTTTTTATTTCATGCAGTAGACGATGGAGCTTGTACTGTTGTGAATGATTTGGCTCTCGATCAATATTTGTCGATCGGATATCAATATCTAGGCAAATTGAAATTCAGAACATGCCACTTGTCGGTGGTTTATCCGTGCGCTTGCTCTCTGACCCTGACGTTTTCAGCAAGTGCTGCCCTTGCTCCCTGGCTTTCCCATCGCAAGGTTACCTAGTGTGGTACCATTCAAGTTCCAAATGTAATCAGGGAAAGCGTTTCCATCAGGCCATCAGCTGCTGATCACAGCAACCAGCCAACAAAGCCAGGCTCCACCAGCCATGATGACACCTGTCAGGAATTGCAAAGAGCCAGGCTCACGGGCAGCCAGGAGATGTCATTTTCCCTACTTCAGGCCATAAACTAATGAGCCCCAACTGTGCTGCTCCTAGCCCTGATCTTTAATCAGCAATGGTGACAGCCAGGCTTACTGGAGCACAGGTAACCATCCCCAGCATGCTTAGAGGCTGAGTTTCAGGTTTCTCCCCTGGCCTACCAGCCACCCCGTGCTGGACAACATCTGTCCTTAGACATGTTAAAACTGGCTAGCATGGGCTGGAGTTTTGCCCGTGTGTCTGTGGTCAATTCTGTAACCCTCTGGCCATGACAGGCAAAGTTAAACAGAGTCATGGCTCCCTTAAATACAGACTCCAACAGCTACACTGCAAATGTGAATTCTCTTCGCTGGTTTTCTTCCTTCTAGTTAGGAAGGTGATGCCCCGCAGTGACTGATTCAGTATTTCTCAGAAGTAAGAATGCGCGCGCGTGTGTGTGTGTGTGTGTGTGTGTGTGTGTGTGTGTGTGTGTGTGTGACCATCCATCAGGAGCCCCTGCCGTCCCCTCTCCTCCTTCCTGGCCACCCCTGATAGAAGAGCCTGGCCGTGAGTCTCTCTCTCTCTCTCTCTCTCTCTCTCTGAAAATCACAGGAAAAAGACTGGGCAACTTTTCAGAAACAACAGTTGTTCAAAGGGAGTAAATTGGCTGAAGTTTTCCTGGGGGAAGCTTTGAGAAGATCCAGAAACCAAGGCAGATAGAGGAGAGCGGGGAGAAAAGGCCAGGAAAGATGAAGAAAGAATTCTGCTAGAAAAAAGAATTGTCTAGTCTGGGGGTTTGGGAAAGATAAGTGCCCTCCCCATGGCATCCATGGAATGAACAGAATGATCTCTCTATTTCACTCCCTCTTCCTCTCTTCACCCTATCTCTCTCTCTCTCTCTCTCTCTCTCTCTCTTCCTCCCTGTTCCTCTCTCTCTCTCTCCTCCCTCTCCCTGAATTATCTTATGACTACTCTAGGCCATTTGGAAAGTGGACTTCTTGTGGGCAGTTCCACTGCAGAGTGAACAGGAGTCCAGGTTCTTACTCGTGGATGGGGGCCATTTGCTTTTCTCCCACAGTCAATAGGGCCTTGGCCTCTTTTCTGATTCTTCCACCAGTGATGCCAAGCTGAGAAAAGAAGTGGCCTCCTGCGATTTGAAAATGTTCCCCTGCAACAGCCTGTATGTGGTTAGCAAAGGGAGTGGAGATCCATTCCCATTTCTTCCAATTAGAGTCTGGTGTGGCTGGTTTTGGAAAAGCTATTATTTTACTGGTTTCTGAATCCCTGGAATCATTGCTAAGGGAAACCTCTCTCCGCTCATCAGAATCAAAAGATCCAAGCAGATGGTTTCTGAGCAGGCTAATCCAGAAGCCCATCCATTTTCAAATTTCCTCTCCTTCATTCCAAAGCCCGGTCCTCAAAGCCATGACCCCAGCAAGACATAAATCAGGGAGCATAGCACTGTTCCTCACCCCAGGAGGAACCCATTTTTAAACAGATTCAAACAAAGCCCTTCGGCCTGGAGGAAGAGGTTGGGGCCCTATTCCCACCCTCTACCAACCTCCTTTTACCCCAACCAAATTCTCATTGACTGTGGGGTCCATCTCGCTAATGTTTCACTTGAAAATCCCCCTACCTGAAACCTGCTTGTTAATGTTCCTTGTGCAAGGTGCCTTTTGTACATTTGGTAATCTAGGCCTCGCAGCTTTTGAGGAAGTGGGTACCTGTGGTAGGCAGAGTTCCAAGATGGCCTCCAAAGATTTCTAGCCCTGCCGTCCACCTACCGTCCTAGTCATTCAGTCCGATGCTAATATGGGTGCTGCTGCAAAGGGCTTTTAAGATGTAATTAAAGTTCCAGACTAGTTGCCCTTGGAACAGGCAAAGTATCTGCTGAGCCTGACTGACTCCCACATTCCCTTAAAGCAGGGTGTTTTCTTGAGCTGATGGAAGGAGGAAAAGAAAGCCAAAGATTCAAAGTGTGATAAGGATTTGACATGCCACTGCTGACTTAAAAAGGGAGGGGATCATGTGGCAAAGGACATCAGTGGCCTGTGGGGGCTAAGATTGGGCCCTCTTGGCAGCCTGCAAGAAAAGACTTTAGTCCTACAACCAGGAGGAAATGAATGCTGCCACCGGAAAGAATGAACTCAGAAGCAGATCTCCCCCCAGCTTTTCTAGATGACAGCTGAACCTGGCCAAGGCCTTAATCACTGCCTTCTGAGACTTGTGCAGGAGCACACATCACGCTGGACTTCTGTTCTCCCAAAGGGAGAACTAATAAAGGGGCTTGTGGTAACAGCGATAGGAAGTGAACGCGGCACTGCTGTTTACTCCACTGTATAGAGAAAACGTGGTAAGAAGGTTACAGTATACGGTGTGCCCAAAGTCAGCAGCTAGCACGCTCCGGCAGGCTTTAGATGCAGAGGGCCTGGCTCCAGAGTCCACGTTCTCAACCAGCACCTCGTGTCCTTTGATTTCCGGAGATCCTATTCTTTCCTTTTCTGTGAAGTCTTTTCTGACACTCCCCACCCACTCTGGTCCCCCCTTGACTACAACACCCGCTCCTTGTATGTATGTTGTTTTTGTATGATTCTCTCCTATGACCAGTCAGAACTTCCTAGAGCTTAACGCTCTTGGCATGAAAAGCCCTCAGCTTGCTTGCACATGGTAACCCTAATACATCTGCTTCATGGTTTACCATTGGGTAGAGCCGGAATAAACATTTGCAGAACACGTAATTGGGAACAGACAACACCAGGATTTGGGGGCTGTTAGTCAGTGCCGCGTTATCTCCTATGCAAAAGGGCTTGAACAAAAACAATCCCAACTGTAAAATCACCCACCTACAACTTGTCTACTCCTCCCTATAAAGTCTAGACCAAAACCACCTTGCTGAGAACATCTGAAATTTGGATCTGGGGTGCCCTTCTTTTATAAGTAGCCTAAATAAAATCAATTGGTGAGGGAAAGTTGACCATATGTTATTTGCCAAGATGAGAGAATTCTCCAGTTTCCTGTGCTTTCTGAGGAACAGCAGCCAGTTCATCTTGCATTAAAGGAAGAAGGGAAACACAGAGACCTTAACTTAGCCAAAGCAACCCCTGCCCTACCCCTTGGCAGGTGCTGACCTGTATTTTTCTTGTGATTATTCATTAAGCTGGAGGCAGATGAGAGCCTGTGGATTCTGCTGAAGGAGGCTTTCATATGGCTAAAAGCAGAGTGAGGCTACTATGCTAAACAGCTGTGGCTTTCGCGGAGCACAAGTTCCCGAGCACAAGTTACTACCTGTTATTATAGGCAGACGCTCACATATGTGCCTAATGAAAACCACAGTATGGAAAAAAAAAAAAAAAAAAAAGGCTTAGCTCTTTTTCTGCCCTGTCACTTGGCAGAATGTCCTATGGCTGCAATGTGAGGTTGGGACAGAACTGAGCCTGAGCTCCTTGGAGATGCCAGCACCCAGGACTTTCCATCCTTAGAGCCTGCCTTTGGAGGCCAAGCTCTGGGAGCAGCCAGGAGAATTTGGCTTGAGCAAGAAACAAAGTGAAGTCCCAGAAAAGAGCTTATTATCACTAGTAATCATCCAGTTAATAAATTTGGGAAGCCCCGGGAAGCACAGCATGGTTAAAGAATCAGGTCCTAAGAAGCCAAGTGCCTGTAATAAAATTCAGCAAAATGTGGAGAAAAAATATGGCGAGGAAGAGAGGGCTGGACAAGGGCACATGACTGAGAAGCTGGGCCATAAAAGACATAGTGGCCTGGAAAGAGAGGAGATTTATTTATCAACATCTTACTTTTTCTGTGCTGCTGGGGATCCATTCCAGAACCTTAGACATGCTCAGCAAACATTCAGCCGCCAAGCTACATCCCCAGACCAAGGGATGAGATTTTAAAATCTTGGGCGAAGCTGACGGGCTAGTAAAGATGTCCTCTATAAAGAAAAGCAAAGCCCCTTAGCCCTAAGCAGCCAAGAGCAACTCTCCGATAGCAAATGTGCCTTCAGTCCTAGATCCTATAGGGAAAGTGTATCTATCTGGTCTCACAGCCCAGCCCGTGCTCTTTATTACCCCGAGTTAAGAATGACGCATAACCATAACCAGTAGCTGCTTATTTCTGCATTCTGTGCTCCCCTGAGCACTCAAAGATACTACAGAAAGTCAGATTGACTAACCCCAATTCCTTATTTAAGTCCAGCCTCTTATTAAACAAAGTTTCACTGAGGGTTTGTTTTTCGTTTTTGTTCTTTTTTTTTTAACTGGGGTTACGGAATCTGGGTGAGTTCAGGTGAGATCCTTATTTCCCTTAAGTTATGCCAAATTTGCATTCCATGCATACGTTCACGTTCCTAGGAAATAGTTCATTTTACTTGCAAAGGATTCACTACATTCGGCAGGATGCTTTAGTTTCACAAGGCAGAAACCCAATTCACACTGGCTTACGGAGAAATCAGAGGCCTCTTGGCTCTGCTCTTGGAGCTTCCTCGGGCCTCCCTGCCTCCTGAATGAGACAGCCTCGATCAGCCTCCTTAGAACAAAATCTTTATTTATTGTCTGCTTGATCTGTTTGTATGTAGATAGACTTTAAGCTCCTAGATAGACTTTAAGCTCCCGCTTCTTCTGGAGTCCAGTATTTTAGGTTGAAAGCTGAAAACGGGCTCTTTGCTTTTCTCCTAAAATAACACTAATCCTCTCCAAAGCTAACAGATGCTGTGGTGAAATGGGTTGGACACACGGCATCGTTTTCCGTTCATATTAACCAATGCAATGTTTAGAAACAACAGTGAAGATTTGCTTCTCCTTTGCAGGCTCACTAAGAGCTTATATTTTATAAATTATTTCTGAATCTCGTTGTGTCCATTTATCTACAGGGCATTTTTGATACAGGTTGCGTATCCCTTACTTGAAAAGCTTAGGACTGGAAATGCTTTAGATTTCAGATTTCTTAGAGATGGAACATATCTGAACATGAAATTTTTTTTTGTACTTCATATGCACCTTATACACGTAGCCTGAATGTAATTTGATACAATATTCTTAGTGCACCTGAATTTTGAGTATGTTCTGGCACGTGAGGTTTCAGATTTGGGATTCAAGTTTCTTGATTAAAGATAATCAGCCTGTAAAAGTTGTTAATATTAACATTATGAACATACAGAACCATTTTTGCTCCCCAAAGTTATTTTAAACTGTAATTAGTTCACCGCCAAAACACTGGCTGTTTCTTACTGAACAAACAGTAAGAAAGTCCTGAAAGTCTTCATGGAAAAGCATCCAGCCAATTTCTATTTTATCATAAAGCAGCTGCCTTTTCCACCCCAGAACAATGGTGCTTCAGTTGTCCACAGCAGACTACGCGGGGCCCTGGAGAGAACCTTCGGTGGAAATCCCGGCCCTGCCTTCACAGAGGGGGCCCTCTGAGGCTCAACCCGTCAGGGAAGTCCCCATTTCAATGGACAAAACACTCTCAGTGAAACTCGGGACACCAAAGCAAAATCCAGGAAAAATTTTGCTCCAGATTCATTACAATTCTAATCACTATTTTATTATAATGTATTAGTGAGAACCTGAGACCGGAACATACATCATCAAAGGTGAATTTCGCACTGTGAGCTTTTCCGTCTCACTGGCCTGGATCCCTTTGCAGACGATGCTCTCTGAGCTGCATGGCCTCAGCTGGATCCCTGGGATGTCACGTGTGTAGAAAATTGGCAGTCAAGTCTTTAGCTGTGGGTTCGCTTCACATTTCCTGAGCAAGTTCTGAAAAGGGAATTTAATCATCATATCTGTCTCCTAGGCTACCATAACATATTGCCACTACAGTCATTGACAGTGGCTTAAAACAACAGAGATCAATCAATTACTGCCTGGTTCTGAAGTGCCACCAAGGTGTGAGCCAGGAGAATCTAATCTTGGCCTTTTCCAATGTCCAGTAGCTGCTGGCATTTTTTCACCTGTGGTTGCCCTCTGTCATCCTATCACTTCCTTTTCTGTCCCTAACAGCCTTGGTCTTCTCTTGTCTGCTCTGTGCCTCCATCTGTTGTTGGATTTAGGACATGCCTGGATTATCCAACATGCTCTCCAGGTCCTTAACTTAGTTGTATCTTCAAAGTCTCTTTTCCCAAATACAACCCATTCACAGACTCTGGGGATTATGTCATTTGGGATTATGTCATTATGTCACCATCGTTCAGCCTGTGACAGTCAAACTCCATCAGTTACAAAGGCTGGGTAGGAATCTTTTAAAAAATTTTTTATTCTTTTAGATGAATGAGAAACAAAGATTATCTGTTAACCTCTTAGGTCTATCAAAAGAATAACGATATGTTGTGATATAAAATAAATGTTAAATAGTTGGGGGAAAAGCAGGTCAAAGGAAAAATGAGGATACATAAGACCCAATGGGACCGAGAACAAGGAGTCTCCTGGAACAATGATTGTATTCAGAGGCTCACAGTGGAGTTAGCTCTGTTAGGGAGCCACTGTAGAAACCAAACAAAGGACCAGAAAGCATGCAGTGGTTCCTGGTGGTGACTCAGCAGAGCACTGTCTTCCACAAGCCCTCCCTGCCCCCAGAGGACACTGGTATGAGGACTGGCATCCTCCACCACATCCTTATGGGAATTTCCCAGGGTGGCTCTTAGCGCCTCCCTCAGCGTAAGCAGGTGGCACCGTGCCCATAGTCAACACAGGGCCTTCGGAACCCAGCCCTGGTGCCTCGGGAAAGGATTGAAAGCCCTGAGGTTCCAGGGCAGTGAGTGGCAGGAATACCCTCCATCTGTCATCCTCCAGCCTTATTCTGTTAGCAGAGCTTCTGAGTGGCACTGAGTGATGGTGCATTTAGGGTAAAACTCCTGGCAGCACCTAGACTGCAGTTTTTCAGGGTTGTCACTCAGTGCAGAGAAAGAGATCAGAGTAGGAACAAAAGGCTTTTTAATGCAGGTCATAGAGTCAAAGAGGGTGGGCAAGTGGACTCAAAGCCACTGACTTCTGTCCAGTGAGAAGCTAAAGATCCAAGGGCCAAACTAGAATCTCCTCCAACTGTACTTTGTACCTTCTGTGACAGGCTAAGGGGTGTGGGGTCTGTCGATCAGTACACCATGGACTTCAGCTGCAAAACTGGAGGCTGGAAAAAATACCCAAATAGATTAGAACAAAATGAAAACCATCAATAAAATCATGGTTGAATGGCTAATTAATTTATCAGTGGCCCCTCTGGGTGAAACTCATTGGAAAATGAGCATGCTAGGTAGCCTGATGGTGGTAACATTCTGTTGGGTCATTAGCTATCCACCCATTAAAAGGTGGGAGAAGCCAGCCAAAAATAATGCACTTGGATTTGCAGCAGGTGACCTGCAGCTCTTCTTTTTTGGCAATCTCAGAGCCAGTGTTCTGTTAAGGGTACTTGAAGTTTGTGATATTCAAGCAATTTTTTCTGCATGCATGAGAAATTTTTCTTCCTAACTTTCTGAGCAGGGGATGCTGTGTCCAACTCATCCAGAAGTATTAGTTACCCATGAAGGTGTAAATTAACTAGCAGATGAATCAGAACAGATAGGCACCACTGGAGATGACCAGGGGCTCTTTCTGGTCTTTTGGGTCTTCCTTTCAAAGGGAAAACATCCTGCCTTACCAACCAAAAGGGTGGCCTTGGGCCTTCTTTCTCGAAACCCTGTTTTATTTTCATCAGGGCTCTTAATGCACTTGGTGTCCTCTTGTTTAGTGATTTGCTTAGCAGTAACCTCACTAGAGCTTAAGCTTTTAAAAGATTACATCCAGTTGAATGGTGCCTTCAAAGAAAGATAAAACCATGTCCTAATTCCCAGGTGCTGTAGCTGTTATCTTATTGGAGAAATGGTCTTTGCAGATGTAATTGTCATGAATAACTGAATTGATAGAGTTAATTAGTTTGAGATGGAGCGGTCATCTTTATCCCTGTGGTCCCCAAATATTATGCTAAGTATCCTACTAAGAGAAAGGCATGGAAGATCAGACAGAGTCAGAAGAGGAGGCCATGTCCCCAAGAAGGCAGCTACTCTTAAGGTGGCTGTAAGAAAAGGAACAACAGTCACCAGCAGCTGGAGAAATCAAAGAATGGATCCTTTCCTACAGCTCTGAGAAGGGCACACCCTGCTAAGGTGTCCTTTCCAGACTCTTGGACTCCAGAATTGTGACAGAACACATCTGTTACTGCAGGTGACCACATTTGTGGTGATTTGTTACAGCCGCCACAGAACCCCAGTAGAAGGGCGGGGTAATGTCCACTCTTCCTCATCACGATAACCTCAGGACCAAAAATGCAGCTTGTACACAGTTGGAACTCAGAACATCTTTGGTAATAGGATAAAAGAAGAACATGCTTAAGAAGCCTTGTATTTAGACAACTCTGGATATAAGCCCTGGCTCTGTCTCAGAAGAGCTATGAGATCTGAGGCTGGCATCTTCACGCCTCAGCTTCCTTCTCTGTGAAATGAGATTTAACACCCACCCCGATGTGTGGCTGGGACAGTGGCAGAGGGCTGTGCACATGGCACTGGGTTGGGCACTTAGTTCATTGACGCCGAGTCACCAGTAGGTGGAGACCTGAGTCGGGCATTCTCTCCGCGCCATGTGTCACGTGATGCCCATCCGCATCCAGCCCTCTCCACTCATGTTCGATGCCCAAGCTGAGGGAGAAGCAATGTCTGAGCTGCTTCCCTTGCTGGGGAAGAGCACCAGTTCCGCCCTCACTTCACTTAGCCAGGGATCTCTCCTTCATCGCTTTCACGCCGAATACATTGGAGAGAAAATGCAGAATGGGATGTCTGCACTCAGTCCCCGTTTTACAGACTACACCCCCCAGACAACTGCACCCACACACGCTGCAGATTCTTGGGACGCCGCCTTCCTTTTCGTGTAATAAATCAGGGATTAAGCGAGCTGCCCCTCTCTCGCCGGACAGCTTTCGCTTCAGACCACTCCTCCGGCAGTTCAACAGGTTAACGACGTGGGCGGCCCCTGACACTAGTCAGCACTTTGTGGTCAACGTGGCATTGTCTCAATGATTCCTCGCAGCACCCTCACAGAATTAGTAGGTACTGTTATTACCACCAGCCATGAGGCTCTGGTGGTCTAGGTTACACAAGAAACTGGATTGCAAAGTCAAGTCTTTCCAACCCCCGCACTGAAATTTAACCCTGAGTTTAATTTTATCTCACGTTTTAGGCTAGGACCACAGGGAAACAAATACAAGGTGAGACTCGCGCTCAACCAGCTTCATGGGAAGGGTTCTGAGGGAGCCCCCTCTTCCCACCCAGGCCCAGAGATTAGCAAGGCAAAATTCATTCCAGCACCTGCTGTGGGAGGAGAAGCTGCGAGGGCCTTTCTGGAGGGCGACTTGACAGTCAGCATCACAAAGTTTAAAACCAGTCCAGCTCAAAGACCCATATACATCATAAATGGATTTTTAAATTTTATACCAAAAATGTTTGGGTTCTAATAATCAGGGGAGATAAACCGTTATTGGTGGAAGCTTTCACCACATTCTGAGCTTATGCTTGCTTGGTCTTTACCACAGTGCTGCTTCTTCCTCGCAGAGCCATGCTGGATAAATCCCTGACACTAATACCTTGTTCCCATATCTTTCAAATAGGGGTAATAGCAATGCTGACCTTATGAAGAGTTTCTGTGAGGATTGAGTAAAAAATGCATGGTGCTTAAAATGGTGCCTGGCACCAGATAAGTGCTACATAAAAGTTAGCTGTTTTCCTTATTTGGACCTATGGAATGATTTGGGGTTATTGCTTCCCCTAGAATCAGATTTTTGCTCAATGGGACAGAAGCGTGTGTGATTCCCGGCCCCGGGATGGTCTATGGTGTGCTGTTTCTCATTCAAGTCCCTCTCCTTCAGCCCCCTGTGCCTCAGAAGCCTCACTCGCCCTCTGGATAGATCTTACTCAACTGCTGAGCCCAAGGCTATGGTTCCAAGAGGTCAGGATGGGGTCAGTACCCAGTTAGTCCAGAGTAGAAACAAGGAGTCCATTGCAACATAGCATGAAACCAGCTCTAAGAAGAGAAAGCAATTGTATTTTACCCAGAAGGGAAGAAGTATGCACTGGGAAACCAGCCATTTGGCAAGACCTCCTGAAATCTTGGTACAGTCAATGCTGACTCAACAGCAGAGAAGCAAGTTTAGTGTCTCCCCTAAAACCACCCCCATCGTGCTCTTTAAGGAGGTGCTATCAAGTTTCAAATTAAATCCACGACAATGCATCACTTCCTCTACAGCCACCGTGGAAACTCAGAAAAGACTCATGTCGAAAACCTGGCTCACAGTCCTCCTTTTTCACTTATCGTTTTGTTACTTCTCCTTTGGGAACCTTAATTTCCAAGGCTGGAGAGGACCAGAATAACATGGGGAGGACCCCAAAGGTACATGTGTAATGCAGATTGCTAATATTAAATGAAAAGGCACGCTATATGCGACAAGAGTCAAGAAGTTATGGCAGAGACATGACTGCCCACCAGTACCCACGTGTGCTCCTATGTCCACCAGCTCCCTGCAGCTGGGTGGATCACGCCACCAACTCCAGTCACTGGGATGTCTGTTAAAGTGACCTACACCCCTTCCTGCTAACACAGTTAAGAGCTGTTACTGAATCCTCCACTTCCTCTCTTGCTTGCCCTGGTGACCGTGGAAGTCACATGTCAGAATCTTGAGGTGTCCCACAAACCAGGTCCCTGAGTTACTCTGTAGAGCAGAATCCTTACTCACCTTCCTTAGACGAGTAGCATCATTAAGAAATAAGCCTTCACTTTGTTAAAGCCGCTAAGATATCAGGATTAGATTGTTGTGGTAGTAAAACTTGGCCTACCCAGCCTAAATGAGGTAAAGGCACACCGATGGGTTTTACTCTGCCTTCTCAAGCATGTAACACTGATTTCTTTTTTGAAAATCAGATCAAATAGGACTCTGAGTCCCCTTTCTTATTAAATTGGTTATAAATTCAACCTCCATTGCTACCAGATCTCCTTTCCCTAAGCCCCTTAGGATGAATGTCCTTGTGGTCTCAGGAGCCCAGCATTTGGGGGACAGGACTCCATCCCTGTCCCACCACCTGGTCTCCTGAAGGTGGGTAGTACTGTTACTTCTGGATCAAGCCAGAACCCAGGATCATTCCATGAAGCTGGATTTCTAGTTTCTACATGAGTCTTCCGAGCACCACCCAAGCATTCTCCACCTCCCTGGGTCACCTACAGGAAGCAGGCCACACAGGACCCCAGCCAACTTTCCTTCCCTCATAGTGGAGAATCTTTGTGCTTTCCCCAAATTTTATGCTTCTTCATGCACTTTTTACTCTTTGCCAATCCCCCTGCCTAGCATATTTCTTCACTGCGTGGAGACTGTCAAGAAGAAGAAGAAGAGGAAGAAGAGGAAGAAGAGGAAGAAGAAAGAAAGAAAAGAAAACTTCAGAGATGGAGTGGGGAAAGCCTGAGTACCTGTCTAAACTTCCAGTTGATAATGAATCATAAATAACCTCCAAAACAAGGAAACACAAAGATCCAGCTTCCTTCTTAGAACAAAGATGGATAAAATTCTGGAAGAACAAACATAATGCATTAGTATCTCAGTAAATTATCTTACCACATGGTTGACTATGCTGAGAAGGAAAATAAGCCAAAATCCACATTTATTCTCTATTTTTAAGCCAAGTGGAAAAATAATACCACGTAAATTAGCACTAGCTCACAAGTCAAGGACTTGAAAGAACTTAATCTGGGTGAACCACAGGGAAATGTGACTACAAACCCTAAAAATATGTGTCCCCATATCACCCTCCTATTGCAATCCCCTACATCCAGGTCTTCCCCTACATTCTAATCCTACTCTCCTTCAAATGTCCACGTCTATGCTTTAGGCAGTAGGACAAAGTTTAAATACTTTTAACAATTATATTCGGGTAAACCATTGACTGTTAGAGCACCCGGGGTATGAATTTAACCCTTCTGCATTTTTCCACTTGAAGTATTGCCTTTATTTAGCACCATTTCTGCTTTCTACACTCAGCAAAATGGTCCAGGAGAGAGAGAACTTATATCTGCCTGCCCAGTGCCAATACTACTTGCTAACTCTGTGTGTGTGTGTGTGTGTGTGTGTGTGTGTGTGTGTGTGATGTGTGTGTGTGTGTGATGTATATTCGTTTACTTTAGGTTTACAGTTAGAGGATGAAAGAAGCAAAATCATAACATTTAAATGGATCGATATTGCCTCATGCAAGTAACGAGTGACAACTAAATGCTTGCTGACTCAAGTTTGTGAGTTTTTTTAACAGCTAAGTAACATCTTCACTTTTTTGCTGTGTAGAAAATATAGAAAGTGTAAGAGGCCCTGAGGAAGGCCTTTATGCTGTCTATGGAAAATATTAAATTGCAGAGAGCCCAAAATCCATCACAGCAATTTTCAGGTTGTCATCAGAGGATTAAGTGCTTTATTTGCTCATGATTCTATGGCTCCAGCCTAGGGTTTCCAACCTGAGTAAAACTGACATGTTTTGTGGGCTTATCCTCTGCAATGCAGGAAGTTTACAGCAACCTTTAGCACTCCCTCCCACCAGCTGTGACAACCACAAGTGTCTCCACACATTCCCAAATGTTCCTCAAGGGGTGAAATAACCTCTACTTGAGAACCACAGGTCTATCAAGGAGGCAACAGACATATGGAAGGAAAGAAGGTGTGGCTGGGGGGCCCCTGCTTTGTGAAGTGTTGTAGTCAGTGTTTTCAAGGGAATAGATCTACTACAAGACACGTATCTTATAGGATTATTTTATAATTGTCACCCAAAAAGTCAAATGCAATGAAGTGCACTAGAGACCCAAAGAATCCACAACAGTGTCTCACTCAAGTCCAGCTTGTGGCCTAGAGCCCACGGCAATGTCTCATGCTTATCCGTATGGGGGATCTGAATGAGAAAGGCCCAAATGTCAGTGGTGGAAGCCAGAAAATCTACACAAGTGGGGTGAAGGATTCAGGTCACCAGGCTGAGGGGTCTATGCTGGAGCCAAGAAGTGATGCTTACAGTGAAGGTCAGAGTTTCCCTGATGAGAACAGCAGCCATTCCCAGTGACAGACAGCAAGGCCCCGAGCTCCTCCTCCCATGAGAACAGCCAAGTTCACAGCAGGAAAACCAACCACAGCAAGATTTTCCTAGAAAACCAACAGCCTATGTGTGATCTTCCTCTCCACGTCTCTTTTTTGCCATTGGCAACCATCCTCACGTGGGTCTTCCATCCCCAAAGTCCACTGACTCGGTTCAGCTGGGTGTTGACCATTAGTTAACCCACGACAGGAAGCATCACTTCGCAAATTGCTTCAGGAGCTCCTCAGTTTAGTGTTGAAATTTCATGTTTCTGAAAGTGTGTTGTGTACACACAGAACCCGGGGTGCTGTGCTGTGCTATGTAAGGAACACACGGGTTCCTTCTGAACACATCACAGGTTTGCCAGCAGGACTCATCTGGGCCTCTGCAGCCTTTATATGTGCTGCCACTCCCCAGAGGGGTTGCATTTACAGCTCTTTCTGCTTCTATTTATGTGGAGCCAGTGACATTTGCTAAGCATTTTGGTTCTTAAGTCTGCACAAGGACTAGGATCTGGGAGATACGGACTAACTGAAGGAATCCACAGATCCCTGATGGGACTCTGATGACCAGAGATGATTTCCTTGTTCTCCACTAGGATATTCACCTACATCTTCAACAATCAGCCCGAAAGTTGCTATAGAGGGAGAGATGCAGCCTTCTCACTGAGGTCATTAGCCCAGCTCCTAGAAGGTCCCCTAGCTTGCTGTAGGCATCTAGATCAACCGATAGCCCTATAGACTCAGGCGTTAGGCCACCTATCCATAATCAGCAGGAATAAAGTGAGCAAGCCTGGCCATACTGACAAGACCATGCGAATCATGGATCAGGAAGATTAGGATTCCTAATTTTATCTCAGATTTCTGCATCAGTTAAACAAGTCATTTTATCTTTACTCTCTACCTGTATGTAAAAAGGGTGATCAAAATGTACAATGAATGTTTAAATTTTTTAAATATACTAAAAGTAAACAAGGCATTGCCATTAATCCCCTTAAAAATGCTCCCCTTTGCTTCAAACACACTTATCCCATCGCCTTTGCCATTTTCTGAAGCACTTCTGGAAATCTCGCTGCCGCCAAGTACCATTCAGTGGAAAAGCAGGTTCATTAAAAAAAAAAAAAAACATTACATCGTGTCCTCGTCTACGTTATTCACCAGAGCCTGCTCCACGTGACACCTGGCTCTTCCCCAAGAACAAAACGACCATGAAAGGTGAGAGCGTTGAACTGATTCAGGATATCAAAGCAGCCATGGCAGGGCCACTAAAGACACTCAAGAAAGAGCACTTCCAGAACCGCTTCACAGCGTGGCAAGTGTGATGAGATGAGTGTGTTCAGAGTGAGGGGCAGAACTGATGGCCGTGTGTCTCTCGCTGTAATAATTCTTTAAAATTTAAATGCTCTGTGCACTGTATTTTTATCCCATCTCGTAAGGGATGAGGAGTGGCACCAGTCACCGGACTCAAACCACGGCTCTGCTGCTGCCACTCGCCAGCCGACTGACCTTGAGCTAGCTCGTTGGCTTCTTCGTCTGTAAAGCTCACTTGCCTCTTTGGGTTGCTGTGAAGAGACATAAATTGAGTCACGTGAAGTGCTTTCCAGAAGGTGCCGACACAGAGTAGGGGCACCGTACGTGTCACTAGTGTGTACAACAGTGGAAAATAAAAGCCAGTTGTGTTGGAAACAGACATGAAGAAGAGGGGCATATGGAGACACAGAAAGGAAGGATACGGCAGCACAGATGTGAACCCAGCTGAGTGCTGGTTTATGACCGCCCCGAACCATTTAAAGGGTTCAATATGCAGAGTTCAAGTTTCAGAATTTACATGATTACCTCTCTCCAGCCAACTACCACCCACTTCACAGTGACAGTTCCTGGAGATGGAAAAGGTGATCCTTAGGCGGTGCCTTTAAACTTGGTCTCTACAACAGCAGTGCTCAAGAACCATGCCATGCCTAGCGGTTCTCATGGACTCCATCAACTGTAACTGCCAGCAGCTGCTTGCGTTCATTCACAAAGGCTGCCGAAGCAAGTGACTGCAAACTGAGGAGCTTCACACAAGCTTATTCGTATACAGTTCTACTGGCAGGAAGTCCAAAATCGAAAAGCATCCAAGGGTGTACTCCCTCCTGAGGCTCTTGGAGAGACTCCAGTTCTTGTCTCATCCACTTTCCGGGATCCAGGCCATTTCCTGTCCATCTCAGCCTCCGTAGTCACATTGCCTCTTCCCTGTTTTCTTCTTATGGGTCGGTCTTATGAGGGTGTCTGTGACTTCATTTCGGGTCCACCCAGGTATTCTAGATCCTTAATTTAACCACACCTTCCAGTTCCTTCAGCCAGATAAAGCAACATTCACAGGTTCCGGGGATTAGACATGGGCATCTTTGGGGGAGCCATTATTCCGCCTACCACAGGGACCATCCTAGAAAATGCAAAATAGAGTTCTCACCTCCATCCTCGCAAGCAGCACTCAGGTAAAGAGAAGTGAAGCAAGACACAAGTAATGCTCAGTGTCCCCTCCTGGCATGAGGCACAGGCACCTATATAGATGTAGTCCAGGAACAACAATTCACATAAAGAATTATTAATTCATTGAATCCTCAGTAGAATCCCAAAGGTAGGTAGTTATTCTCCTATTTTCCAAATGGAATGAGGGATGTTTGGCAGGTGGATGGCTGGCAGACAGATAGGTAGATAGATTGATAAACTTGCCCTAGGTTGCACAGCTGTGAGTGACAAAGCCAGGAAGACAGGACCCTGGATGAGAGACCTGCCTGTTCCACCCCCACCCCTCATGTGGAGATTTGCACGATCATCATTAGTGGTGACTCTGATTTAGACACGGCAATGCTGTCCCCATCAACTGCTCCTGAAAATCAATTATGGACACAGAAGTGAACAGAAAAGGATGAAATGGGAAATACGCTCCCTGAGTTCATAGGATGATGTCAGTGCACATTCTCCCACCCACAGGATTTTGATGGTGAATCAACCCAGTCTGCCAATGGTGCCTTTTGGGGAGAGTTGGCTCTCCGCATAGTTCCACAGTGAGCACAGACAGCCAGTAGGAACTCAATGCTAAGATCTCAGCGATAGAGTCTTTTTCAGTTGTGGACACTGAAAGGAGCCATTTCTAAAGCCCAGGGCTCTTTTCAGCTGCAATATCTTCCACTCCAGGTTACTTCTCTTGCTTGGGATGGGAAAAGCAAGAAGGTGCGTTAGGATAAATCCCCTAATTTCCTAAAAATAAGGTGCCTGAAAGTCATACGCAAGGGGTTCGAGAACTGTTTCTGGATTGGGAATTGCACGACTGCCTGTCAGAGACAGATTTGGCATCACATTTCTCAGCTAAGCTTTAAGCTTCTCAAGGGCAAGGATCTGCCAAGGATCCCTCATTTGCCCTGTGTGTGCTGGCTATAGTGTTGGGATCTAGGTAAGGAGATCAGCCAGGATGCAATCAAGAAGCATTCTGCATAAATGTGGGATCTCAGAAGTAAGGAACTTACTCGGTGATCAAGGCTACTTGTTATTTTCTCATTCCAAATAGTCCTTTATCATACTGATTTTATGCCTATCATTTTATACTTTTCTCAAAGATACTCCCACAAATCACATCTGCTACAGGACCCACAAAACCTGGATCCTTTTTAGTCCCAGGATAAATAGAAGAGTGGGAGGGAAGATTTTCTTGGATTCTTCTAGACTTTGAGGGTGCAGGGAAGGAACAACTCTGAGAACATGTTCTTTCTGAGACCATCGCCAACAATAAGAACACTGGAATAATCATATGACCCAAACAGACACAAAGTTGAATTGAAAGCTAAGTGCCGTAGAATCTCACATTAGATTTCATAATTTTCTTTTTAACAGAAAACACCTGGAAATTCATAAAGTGAATAAGACCGAATTTATGAACTCTGTTATAATGGAGATGGAATTCTAGTGCTCGAGAGATATTTGCCCCCAAGTTTTGATACAACTCTTTTGAAATATGACAGAACTTTTACAACAGGAAATTTGTCCAGTCAGCTAATAATCAGTTATTTAAATCAGTTTTTAAAATTAATTTTATTGGTACATTTTAGGTATACAGTATAATGACATTCATTGTTGGAGATTGGTACCTTTACATAATCTATCTTGATTCTTATTTTTCCCCATTCCCCTGCTCTCCCTTTAACCCTTCCTCCCCTCTCAATTTACAAAGGCTTTGTTTCTGTTTTTTCATTTTCCCATATTAATTCCATTCCCCTCTTTCCTTTCCCTTATGCCTCCCACTTCCCCTTCCCCTTTGGACCTTTTCTTCCTATTTCACATTATCTATTATACCCTTTCATCTTTATTTACACTTTCAGTTTCTCACAGCAGAGAAACTATCCAGTATTAAATCAGTTACTTATAAAGCGTTCACTGTGTGCTGAGCATTTGCCAAATACTGAGGAGGTTGCAAAAGAAACCCAAAGCGTATCCTTGCCCTCCACAAATTTAGAGCTTTGTTGAGAAGAAAATATGTGGCCTGAACCTTTCACTGTTGCTGCACTTCTCCTCTGATGAGACAGCAGAAACTGAGTTTACAACAACATAAAAAAATGTTAGCGGAGACGCCTGACAGCCCAGTTCTTGTCCTCCTGTCCAAGATCCCAGGCACCAACAACAGAGCTCTGTGAAGCCCTGCAGGTCATCTTTTTACCCCCATCATGAGACATGGTGAAATTCACAACCGCTCTCCACCTGGCATGGCACTTTACAAAACCTTGGGAATGAACAGCTCCCGGAAATGAGCTAGGCTTCAAGCACTTAGGAAACAATTAAGGGATCACTACCAAATTCCTCTCCAGAGAAACTGGGTATGTGCTTTTAAGGTCAAAAGATCATCATTTCTGATAACAGCTCGATAACTGTGAATTTAACAAAACACGAATTCTGTGGCATGCTATCTAAATAGCTGTTCTTGAGAGGACTTGGGGTCATTCCTCTCGGATGAAAGGTTGTGGCCAAATGCCAAAAGGAGACTACTTACTTCCCAGAAAGGATAAACATTGTTTCCCATTGTTCGTTCAGTCCATCCTGACTCAGGAGAATGGAAAGGTTTAAGAGACAATCCAGTTGGAAAGATGGAAGGATGAAAAGTAGTATTTCTAGAAATTTTAATATAGCAAACATATAATATCCAAAAAGCATGCAAGACTATTTATCTTAAACTGGGGCTTGATGAAGGCTGTGACTCCCATTAGCTGTATTTTCAAAAAAAAAAAAAATACAGAGGGTAACTCTCACAGAGCTGTGCATCTACTATGTGTGGAATAAGGAGCACATTCATTCACCCTACCAGCACTTACAGAGATGTTTTACTGGGGACCCCAAAAGATTACTGGAAATCTCTACAGTTGGCTCCAGGCTCCTGCCCAGTGTACAACGCAGACCTGAGGAGAGGGGGAAAAACTAGACAGGAGTAAAAGAGAAAAAGAAACTGGGCTGCCAGGATGACCAATGCCAGTGCAACCGACAAAGGTGCTGGCCAGTCCAAATCACTGATTTTTATTGGTCATCAGTTGGGGTAAAGGCCAGCTACGTGTAAGGGCAGCAGTACATGAGAGGATGCGCAATCGTGCGTTTCCATGGAAATTAATATAAGCAAGCCTCATAAAGGACAAGACAAAGCATTCTCAAATTAATAACAGAAGAGACAAAATACATGGTTGTAATTAGAACATTGTCCTCCCAGTAAAAAATGTTTTAGTTTTGGAACTGGAGTTTGGGTTCGAGTTACTCTGACCTCAGCACTAGGCTTTGGCCGGACTCCCTTCTATAAACAAGCCGATTGTGGGGTTGACGCTTTACAGCCTGCTTTGGGGCATAATCAGTATTGTAGGCTCCTCTGGCATGTTACACACCAAATGCTAAGGACCCAGAGTTGGACAGAATTGGATATGAACATATGGTGGTTAAGCTTGATTGTGTCCACCTGATTGGCTTGGGAGCTGTCAAGAAGATTGTCAAAGCACACTTCTAGGCATATCTGAATAGGTCATGGGAGTGTGATCTTGTGCGCTATTATATCTGGTCGCTGGCCTCTCCTCTCCGCCACTGTTCCCCAGCTCTGCTTCCCAGTTTCCATGATCTAATCAATCTGATCATCTTTGCTCTGCCATACCCTTCTTCTATAATGTTTCTGCCTTAGAACCAACCAGCCATGAACTGAATCTGAAACTATGAACTGAATTAAACTTCTCCTCTAAATTGTGGGTGTTGGGCATTATGTTCCAGTGACAAGAAAGCTGATTAATACGCATCTACCCTTGTGATGCTTCAGTGGATAACCATAAGCAATGTGAAACTGTACATGTAGAATATACGGAGAGGCACATCATGCAACAGAACACACAAACAAGGACTCAGGCCTTGTTCAGAGACTGATGCATACTGAAAGAAACTGAGACTTGAGCTGGTGGACAGATAAGAAGGATAATAAAGAAGCAAAGAAGAGAGTAAAAGGTGAAAAGCGCCTCTTGCCAAGGAAAGAACATATTCCCAGCCCATGTGGTGGATGGACCCTTGCTTTTGTAGTGGGGGTACACTAACAGGAGTCTAGACCAGTAAGCCCAATAGTTTCCACATGACAAAAATATTCTGTCATTACACAATAGTCACGAGTAGCTACTAAGCAGCTGAAATGTGGCTGGCATGCTGTTGAACCAAATTGTTAATTCTATTAACTTTTAAATGAGTTTAAATAGTCACATGTGGTTAATGGTTATCACCTTGGCCAGTGTGGGCCCCATAGGCAACATTGATGAAGCTTGTCCATTTATCGGCAGTGGAGAGACATTGAATTCTTCTAGGCAGGAGGTTGCATTAGAATGGCATTTCAAAAAAGCAATCATTCTGCTTACAGTATGGAGAGCTCATTAATGGGAGTCTGAAGAGCTCTCGAGGAGGTAACATCTACATGATTTGGTGAAGGAGTAGTTATTGGAGGGAAAGAGAGGGTAACTCTTGGGTTCTGGCTCACCCAACCAGATGGAGGGTGGTCTATACACCTATACTGGTTCCCTTCCAAGCTCTGTACCCTTTCTTCAACTTCTGTATATTTTGTTGCCAGTGATCTTACCGCTGGAAGATCCAGATCTGGGAGTTCTGCTTCACATTAAATGATCCAGATCTGGGAGTTCTGCTTTTCACATTAAAAAATAATAATAATAATAACCGTGGAAGAGAAAGCCCTAGAACCTCTGAATCTCACCTTAGTTGGAAAACAGTCGTTTGGAAAAGAGACTTTGTGGGTATGATTAAGCATCTTGAAATGAAGAGATGACCCTGGAAAGGCTGGGTGGCTCTAAATGTCACAAGTATCATATAAGAGAGAAGAGGGCAAAACAAGGTGATCACAGGGACAGAGATTAGAGTGACACAACCAGAAGCCAAGGAACACACAGAGCTACCAAAAGCGGGAAGAAACAAAGAATAGGCTCTTTCCTAGAGTGCGAAGGCCTGCTGCTAAGTTGATTTTAGATTTTGGGCCTCGAGAATTACGAGATAATAAATGTCTGTTGTTTTAAGTCACCAAATTGGTAGTAATTTGCCATGGTAGCCACAGGAAACTAATACACTCCCTCACTATCCCTTCCCCTAAGGAATAGTCATAGCCAGTGACTGATGAGAGAATGTACAAAAGCCCACATCCTTGGCCTCAGTGGAGAACACATTTTTAGGTATAACAAACTCAAGAGCTTCCTGAAGGATCAGACCAACTCTGGGACTTCACCTGAAATCACACCTGCATCTGATTTTTTCTTCACCCTGCCCTGCTTCCCCCTCTTTCTTACCACTTCCTCCATGGAGTACCTTCCTAAGAAAACACCTGCTCCTAAGTCCAAAGCCCAGGATAAGCTTCAGGGAGAACCTGACCTAAGCAAGTAGCTTCTACCTGAGCAAAAACCTCAGCTGAGGACCAAAGTCAGCCGGAAGATCATAAGTTTGATTTTGAACATACAGTAGTGAATACAGTTGCTTTTAAACAGATACTGGAAAACCACGACCTGCAAACCAAATCTGGCCCACGAACACCTGTTTTGGAGCACAGCTGTGCTGAATGCAGCCGAGCTGGAACACAGTTCCACCCATTCATTTACTGGTTATGTAAGGCGCCTTTCAGCACTCTAAGGGCAGAGTTGAGTTGAAACATTGTATGGCCCATGAAAGCTGAAATATGTGTTACCTTGTCCTTTACAGAAATAAGCAGCTAGGTATTTTGATCTACAGCTCAGAGGGCTGGAGGTGTAAATTTTCAAGTCCTCTGCAAACAAGTGGGAATTGAAGTTATAGGTGTGGATACAATCATGTCTGAAGTGAAGCTAGAGGGAGGGCAGCAGACAGAGCCAGGATAGACCCCTAGGAATTCTAGCGTTTCATGACAGATCGAGGAAGACTGAAAGACAGGAGTAAAACTAAGAAGACAATCCTCCAAACTGGAAAGACGAGTTTGCTGCCCACTGAGTTTTAGGTCTTAGGACGTTGAAAGGTTTTATTTCCCTCTGGAGAATCAATATAGAAAGAAAACTATCAGAAGAAATATAGTTTCCAGGACATCCAGAAATGATTTTGCATTCAGTTATTTAAAACTTAGTTTGGCCCAATGTGCCTAAAAATGTAGATTTTTACTTGTGCCAAACCTTGGTTCTGAATGATCTGGTGAGTTCAAAGTCAGGCAATTGTCTAATCCCCTTTAACCCTTTTGTGCATTTACCCTTTCTGACCTGCTGTATCTCACAGAGTTTTTCTTATTTGGCAACTTTTCTTTGTAGACAACTCAATGTGAAATAATTTGAGAAACACTTGATTTCTATGGGAAGCTTGATCGATGGATACCAATTACAGTTAGGAGCAGGAAGTTCTGGTATGCTATCGCACAGTTAGATGACTGTACCTAATGATGTTGTATGTTTTTAAAAGCTAGAAGAAATGATTTCATATATTTTTACCATAAATAAAACGATAATTGCTTGAGGAGAGAGCTATGGTTCACCCAATTTTATACACTACATGTTATATATTTGAAACATTACATGGTACCTCATAAATATGTATACGTTTTTGGCTTTTAATGTCTCTCTTTAAACATTTAAAGTAAAGGGAAAGAGAGCCAGATTTGGCTCAAATTATGAATCATCAAATCTCTGAAATATTTTGTAGCCCACCAATATCAAAAATATATTCTAATCACCACAGCTGTATGTATGAATAGTACTTGAGAGCTTCCAATTTCTTTCTTTAATGAATATAAGTACCTTCTGTGTACAGGGTGTTGTGTTACATTTTGTAAGGGACACAAAGATGAACGAGGCATCGCCTCAGTCCGCTTGTCTGCCGGAAGGAACAAGAAATAGTCCTTAATCGCTGTTACTCCAAAGACAGCAATAGCAACAGAAGAGTAGTCATGGCATAAAAGTTTGAGGTAAAGAGAGAGAAAGATCCTATCTAGTTAGAGGGCTGGAAACAATTGAAAGGGGAAGTTGCGCGGGATTTGGGCTCTGAAAGCTAGGTTGCTTGGGGGGTGCTAGAGAAAGAAATTTGGACTCGCGGTTATGGACCAGGACCCATTGAGGGATTTTGTAGGAAGCATGTGCTTGGGGCGGAGCTTCGCACAGTTATTTTGGTAGTGGTGGGACCCAGCATGAAGAAAGAAAAAAAGACCGAGGTTAGAGGATATTGGAATATAAATGAGGGTTGAACTAAGGCACAGGCAACAGGAATAAAAGGAAAAATTAAAGCGTTGTGGATGCAAAACT
>NW_022900935.1:53500440-53501070 GCF_012274545.1 Fukomys damarensis | reverse complement strand
CCCCAAAAAATGAAATGAAAATCCAGGCTCCTACATAGCCCACATAAGTTTCAACTCCAGGCTTCTTAACCATCTCCATGCCAGACACCCCTTCCTGTGTTCTACATCCCTCCTACATCCCTAGCCCAGACCCATCGGCTTTCTCTTCCTACATCCCTAGCCCAGACCCATCTGGGCTTTCTCTGTCCTGCTTTCAATTTAGCTAATGCTTCCTCTACACACCATGAGATCACAGACAAGCTCCAGCAGGACTCGGAGGTCCACTGGATGATTTGTGACCTCACACACACGACAAGGCATGTGAATGGCTGCACCTCTAATGCAACTCTTGTGATAGCGTGCAGTTCCCTTGCGTCTGGGATATTCCAAGGAAGCTTGCAAAGCTGGTTGTTTCTAGTTACCAGGTAGAACTGTGTTTTTGAAAACTCAGCATCTCCCTCATTTCTAGTCTTTATAAATGAAGAAAGCACCAACTTCGAATAGTGATTATTCTTGTGTGCCTCCCCTTTGGTTTGATATTACTGCGCTTAATTCTTATGCATACAATGAGGTAGCTATCAAGATTGCCATTTTCTGAAATAGGTAAACTGTAGCTCAGAGGGTTTAACCTACTTTTGAAGACTATAGTTT
>NW_022900935.1:53448799-53500260 GCF_012274545.1 Fukomys damarensis | reverse complement strand
GCTCTGCACCTCTAATGCAACTCTTGTGATAGCGTGCAGTTCCCTTGCGTCTGGGATATTCCAAGGAAGCTTGCAAGCTGGTTGTTTCTAGTTACCAGGTAGAACTGTGTTTTTGAAAACTCAGTATCTCCCTCATTTCTAGTCTTTAAGATAAATGAAGAAAGCACCAACTTCGAATAGTGATTATTCTTGTGTGCCTTCCCTTTGGTTTGAAATGCAACTCTTGTGATAGCGTGCAGTTCCCTTGCGTCTGGGATATTCCAAGGAAGCTTGCAAGCTGGTTGTTTCTAGTTACCAGGTAGAACTGTGTTTTTGAAAACTCAGTATCTCCCTCATTTCTAGTCTTTAAGATAAATGAAGAAAGCACCAACTTCGAATAGTGATTATTCTTGTGTGCCTTCCCTTTGGTTTGATATTACTTATGCATACAATGAGGTAGCTATCAAGATTGCCATTTTCTGAAATAGGTAAACTGTAGCTCAGAGGGTTTAACCTACTTTTGAAGACTATAGTTTAGGCTTTGGATGCAGCTTGGTGATACAGCACTTGTCTGGTACGCACAAGGCCCTGGGTTCAATCTCCAGGAAAGAAAGACTGTACCTTGTTCTTATTCCCTCATTTGCACATGAAGAGAAGACTATGTATCTGGTGCAGTGGTTATAGGACCATAAAAGATACTGAGACCACATATGACCACAGCACTTTCCCCATCCTCAAGGTCACCCTGCTAGTAAAAGGCAGAGACAGGCCTTTGTGACAAACCTTGTGTCCCTGTCTATGACTGCCTTTTTTTTTTTTTTTTTTTTTTTTTTGGTACTGGGGATCGAACTCAGACTCTTGCGCTTTCAAGGCAGGCAGTGAAACCACTGAGCTAAATCCCCAGCCCCACCCCTGCCCTCTTAATTAGCTCTTGATCAACTCCCCGCACATCTGTGACACACGCACCTCACATCATCATGATCAAACTACATCACTGCCATCTCACCAAAAATAGGCCTCAGTTTTGTCTTTGCGCCGTTTTATTCAATATTTGAGAGCATTCGAGGTTTATGCTGGAGTCGGGGTTACTGAGATGGTCCCTGAAGGACTTCTGGAGGTAAAGTCCAATATTAAAATGGACTGAAGTCTTGGACACTTCCCAAGGAAAAATAGCAAGGAAGATTTAGAGAGGGAGAGCAAGAGCCAGGACTCTAATTTAGTCTGGAGATGAAACACGGGTTTCAGAAGGCACTGAGTGATGATGAGACCGTCAGGAAAGGTATCTATCATGTTCACTTGTACATAAGATTAGGGAAATGGTTTCGTTTGTTTAAGGGAAAAAAAGGTCCTTAATCATTGCGGAAGTGGGGAATGAATTTCAGAGTTCCGTGGGGCAGGAGGAGACAGGGTGGGTCTCTCCCTCCGTGGCATGAGCTGTGTAGAGTGGAGGCTGACACCATCTCCAAAGCTCAGTGCAGGTGTGCAACACATCGGGATCAGCAGTTGCATCAGTCAAAAGGTAACAGACAGAATCTGCAGCTAGAGGCCCAGCGAGAAGAGGGGTCCAGCCAGATTTCGCAGGAAGTCCAAGCAGGAGAGCTGCAGCCAGGGGCTCTGGGTAACCTCGTGCTATTCGGTCCCCGCTGCTCACGTTTCAGTTGTTTTCCCCCATGGGAAAACAGTAAGCAGAATTCCTGGCCACTGGTGGCTCCTGCTTTACAGTCTCCTCTTAGCTAAGAACTCCAGAAAAAAAGCAAGCAGCTCTTCTCCGATGCCTTGAAAGGTCTTGGAGAATTATAAGATAAAGCATAGCTGTAGTCGTTTGCCTGTGCCTGGATTAACCACTGGGGCCAAGTGAGTGGAACGCTGTGATCTGAAGTTGGGGGACCGTGATCAGAATCGTGGGTCACACACACCACTCCTGTCCAAGGAGAGCTCGCGTGCCAGCTCAGGGGAGGCCAATTCGAAGGAGAAGACGCAATGCTGAAGTAAAGTTTTGGCAGAGAATGCTAGGTGGTGAGACAAAGGAATGAGGAACAGGTATGCAAAAGCAACTTTTAGTGTTAAAAGTGTTTGACTGAAAAATTACAGAAATATATAAGGGATGAAAAATACTGATCATCACTCTTACCAAGTTTGGCAAGGGTGTCCTTTTCATGCAAACCTAATATAAGTGGCCGCGTATCTAACTACCTGTACGTGATCTTTAACAAAAACTTTATATTCATCTATATGCTGCTCTAAAATTAGACATCCTCCTGTGTTAATACATATAATGTAACCTTAAGTACTGCGATCACTGATATTTATATTTTCTCCATTTGTATAGTTATGATGAGCCTTCGGTAAACATCTTTGACATATTTTGTTCAGTTGTGCAAATAATTTGATATGATAAGTTGCAGAAATGAAAAATTCTGAGTCAAAGAGTAAACTCATTACTGATTTTGAAACGTAGTGGGAAATTATCCTCTAGAAATGTGTCCTTTTTACATTCTCATCGATAATGCAAGAAAGCGTCATAATAATGGAACTTGATATGCCTGCTTTAAACTAAGACTTCCACTTTAAATATATTTTGATAGTTGTAAATTCAAATGGATGAGTACACAAGTTGTAAGAAAACTTTTTTTTTCAAAAACAGCTATAAAAGGAACAGCACCACCAGCTGTCAAAGTGCTTTCTAAAACTCTAAGTTCAAATAATAGCACACTGGCGTGTGACTAGAAAGAGCATGAAATAGAAGGGAGATCCCAGAAGAGACTCACATCCAAATAGAGATTTATTGTATGCTACAGAAGACATTTCAACTTAGTAAGCAATGGTTGTTTAATAAATGATTTTTAGATCACTGGCTAGCCATCTGGAAGGGAAAGAAAGGGGTGAATTTTTACCTAACATGTTTTATCTAAATAAATACTACACGTGTCAGATATTCAAATGGAAGCAAATAAAACCACAAAATACTACACAAATAAAACCACAGAATACATGATTGGTCTGGGTTTAGTAGTCCTGTCATTTGAAAGTGATATTGGTCTTTCCAAGAATAATAGAAGCCAGAGCCATGAAAAAAAAAAAAAAAGTTTGGTCATTTTGACCTCACGAAACATTAATATTTTTGCATTTAAAAAATCACCATAAGTGAAGTCAAAAGATTAATGACAAACTGAGAAAAACTATTTGCAAATTGCAGAAAAAGATTAATTTTCTAAATGTATAATAACAAATAGGAAAAAGATTAACAACTCAGTACCAATGTGATCAACACAAATACAAATGAATCCATGTATAAAAAGATGCTCAGCTTTATTACAACAAGGTAGAGGTGCAAATTCAAGATGCCATTCTTCATTCATGAGCTCGACAAAGACCAAAATGTACTGGCAAAGCTTCTCAAACATAATTCCATCCCATGCCTAGTGTGGTAGGGCTTGGCCTCACTGGAGAGCAGTCTGGTAATATCTGCAGCAAAGAAGTAGGATATGTGATGCCCAGGTGTCAGATGCCCACGGTGAATGTGCTATAAACACAAAGAATGTATCTGCCCTTGGACACAACAACTACACCAGGAATTTATCATACAGATGCAGTCTCATACCTGGGAAACATCACGTGCTCATGGTGGTTCAATGTCACCATATTGCTTGTCATAACAAAATCTTATAAACAATCTGGAAGTTTACCAATAAGGGATCAGGTCATGGCTTAGTCTATTCGGACTGCTATAATGAAATACCATAGACGAAGTAGCTTAGAAACAATAGAAATATTTCTCACCACTCTGGAGGTGGTCAAGTCCCAAATCAAGGCACTGGCAAGTTCAGCGTCCGGTAAGAACTCTGTCTGGTGAAGACTCTCATTCCTGGTCACCCAAAGCATCTTCTCACTGAGTCCTCACACGGTGCAGGGCCAAAGCTAGCTCTCTACGGTCTCTCTTATATGGGTACTAATCCCTGTCATGAGAGCTCCGACCCTGTGACCTAATCATCTCTGAAAATCCTTGCCACCTGCAGCTAGCATCTCAAGGACTAGCTTCTGTAAGTGAACCGGGGGCAGCAGAACAAACACTCAGACCATAACAGATTAACTGTGATTTCCATGCACTGGGATATTATGCAGCTTTTAAAAAGAACAAAGAGCAGTCTGTATACTGAATCAAAAAGTTGCCAGAACCTACTGACATTAGAATATAGCAAGTTTTCAGGACTATGTGAGGTTTTTTGTTTTTTTTTTTATGATCACACCTATAACACCAAGGTGCAAAGAAACAATGTCGGAAACCTGTCGACATCAGTCACCTCTAGAGAGAGGTGGGTCAACTGGGAAATGTGGCTGCAAGATTTCTGAGATGTGAAATTTTGAACACATAAGTACACTTTTAAATCAAAAGTAAAAGAAGTAAACATTTTTCAATCCTCTTTTTTTTTTTTTCTAAAAGAGGTGCTGCTTCTTTTAGGAAACAATTTCAAGGAAGACATCAGTATTGCAGAGGGTAACATATGGCATGAATCTGAGGTTTTATTTTTGTGCAGGTGAACAAAATATATACTTTTTTCTACCTTTAAAAGGAAGGGTGGTTTAAAATGCAAGATTATGTTGGCTGACGTTGCACCTGGCTATGTATATATGGATCTTATATAAATGGATTTGTATATGAAAAACAATGAGATAAATGTGTTCAAAGAGAGGGAAAGTACTTTGAGGAGGGTTAATGCCAGTGTATCTTTTACTGTAATAAATTATTTATTTAAACATATTTTTAAATCAGACCTCGTATCCCAACCATGGCTGGTTTCAAACTACCTGTCCAAGACAGCTCCAACACCTCCTTACTGGCTGCTCACCCACAAGCAAAGAGTACTCAGGGAAGGTTTTTTGCAAGAGCAACTTACTCTTGACAGCTCTACTTTAACCATTAAAACAAAAATAGAGAAAGGACACAGGAATAGCCTTTCTCCCCCCCTCTCGTCCCCCATCCCAGGAAGATTGTAAGCCTAGATCTGGCAAGGTCAGAGTAACAAATCAGAGAGCAGAGCCATGTGTCCACACAATCCTCAAGTGTGAATATCTTTTTGTTTTGTTTTGTTTTGTTGGGGGTTTTTTTGTGTGTGTGTACCGGGGATTGAACTCCAGTCCCTGCGCTTGCAAGGCAGGCCACTGAACCGCTGAGCTACATCCCTGTATCCCAACCATGGCTGGTTTCAAACTACCTGTCCAAGACAGCTCCAACACCTCCTTACTGGCTGCTCACCCACAAGCAAAGAGTACTCAGGGAAGGTTTTTTGCAAGAGCAACTTACTCTTGACAGCTCTACTTTAACCATTAAAACAAAAATAGAGAAAGGACACAGGAATAGCCTTTCTCCCCCCCTCTCGTCCCCCACCCCAGGAAGATTGTAAGCCTAGATCTGGCAAGGTCAGAGTAACAAATCAGAGAGCAGAGCCATGTGTCCACACCCAACATAAGTGTGAATATCTTTTTGTTTTGTTTTGTTTTGTTGGGGGTTTTTTTGTGTGTGTGTACCGGGGATTGAACTCCAGTCCCTGCGCTTGCAAGGCAGGCCACCGAACCGCTGAGCTACATCCCTGGCCCCAAGTGTGAATGTCTTAAGGAGCAATGTGTATTAGCCCAGAAGTTACACTCAATTTGCCACTCCCATGCATGTTTTTTTCATTTGGATGCTGCATCCCCACCTATAGTTGTAGCTAAAAATCCATCGGGTATCAGCTAGTCATGGGAAAGCCTCATCTCCTCCCCACCTCTCTCCCACACCCCAACTCAGCAAGAACTGCTTCTCCTTCTTCCTGACCCATGTTCTGATTGCTTTGGTTCTGGGTGACTAACTTGGCTGGAGTCTTTCCTCTCCGTCCAGCCAGCTCTCAAGAGACTTGAGCAGTCACGTAGCCTTCACTTCCAAGTAGCCTTGGGAACTAGAGCCTGACTAGACTATCTTTAAAATAAAAATAAACATTAATGCAGTAAGGGAAAGTTGGCTGACGGCCTAAAGACTTGGTCAATAACTTGGACCTTTCCCTCGATTTTTCCTAAAATGCTTGATCTAAAGAAATTTAACATTGGCCACTTTTATTATGCAATAGTACATATTTCTCTTTTGTCCCAGTGGGAAGGGGGGAGTAACTGGATTCATGGATCTGCTGTTAACCTTTGGGGGCAGGGTAAGATAAAAGGCCAGGCCCAGGGCTCACCCTCATGGGAGAGAAGGCCCAGCCACCTTTCTTTCTACTGCTTTCTTAAAATAATCAAGTGCTCCTTGCCTTGCCTTGTCCTCTTGTTTTTGTGCTTCCCCCAGAGTTCTTGGGGAAGGGGTGCATCTTAACACTAACTCACACTGCCCGCTTACTCTGCAATTGCTGTTAACAGCACAGGGCAGAAAGCACACCCTGACTGTGAAGTTTTATTGTTTGGGGGCCCACACAGGATATATATATATTTTTAAGTAGAGTCTAAATTCGGAACCAAATCTGAATTTATGGCTTTGCTTGAAAACTCGGAATAAGTGATTTCCCAGGGAAATGCTTCATGAGAAAAACAGCTAGTTCAGTGTCTGGCTGTCACCAAGTATTTGATGAATGAGTGAATGAACGAACGCACGCCAGGACGTGACCACTGAGCCGAGACTTGGTAGCAGGTTTCACCTTTAGACATGGAGAGGCTCCTGTTGCCACCGAGGTTCGTATGCTCAGGTTTATTTGTTCACCGCTGGCCAAATCAAAGGAGGCCATTTCTTTTGGTGAATAGATTTATTTAGAGCCAGCTCTGAGCGCGTGCAGGGGCCCGTTTTCCTCAGATCACTGCACAGGCGGGCAAGCGTCTTTTGTAGCAAGGAACAGAAGAGACAGTGAGCAAAGAGGGAGATAATGCAGACCTCCACACTGGCTGTCACGTGCAGCCATCCTCAGCTCATCTTCCGGTCTTGTGGCCTCCTGGGGCCGGTATCTGCCTAATTCTGTCACTTCTTTTGGGGTGAGAAGACGAGGAAGTGTTGGCTCTGTGCTCAGCAGGAGGAGGTCTGGAGAAGTTGCTTATCTCTACAAGGAAAAGACTTGACAGTTCCATCTTGCCGTGGAGTTACCCTCTGGTTGGACACTCTCCCCTCCCTTCCTTATTCAGCCCTCAGCCCTTGCTTATGTATCCTGCCTGATGCCCTTGGGCGTCTAATTCTACGGACCTGCTCCCATAATAGTTCTGCGCCCTCCATCCCTTGCTGGAGAACTCAGAAAGATAAATTCCATCCAAAAGCAGATCAACCACTTCAATGACAAATCCTCTAAAACAAATGAATAGTTTTCTACATTGAAGAAAAAGAAATTACTCAGGGCGTTTTTTTAGGTATATTTAAGACAAGAGCATTTGGCTTTTTAGCTTCTTTTTGCACAGAATATACAGCAGGTTTTGCCTACTATGGACAAGTTACCACAAAAGTAGAGATTTAATTTGATATCTCATCTGTTCTGTAGATCAGCAATCCAAGGCCACTTGGCTAATTCTCTACCAGGTCTCACAAGAACTGAAATCAAGGTGTTGTGTTCTCCTCTGGAGTTCTGAGGCCCTCTCTTAAGCTCACTCCCTCTGTGGATAAGATTCATTTCCTTGCAGTGATAGGACTGATCCCTCCCTTTCCTTACTGGCCAGAGCATTCTCAGCAAATTGTGGCAGCCTATTGGCCCTGGTACTTGGCCCAACCCATCTTCGAAACCAACAAAGCTGTGTCAAGTCTTTCTAATGGTTTCTTACCTTGTTTGAATTCTCCATCTCCCAGCCAGAGAAGACCTCTGCTTTTAAGGGATCCTGTGATTATATTGAGCTCAGCTAGATGATCTTCCTAGATCTCCCTGCGTTCAGCTGTGCCATGAGACAGAGCACATGAAATCATAGGAATGAAACCTTATCATATCCCCAGGTTCCCAGGACGATGTCATGGAGTCTTGAAGGCCAATTTTAGAATTGTGCCTATGATAAGATTTCTCATACCTTCTTAGAGATGTGTGACATGGTTCTGAAAATGTATCTCCATATTTGGTTACATTAATGGGGATAAAGTGTTTCTGATCAGGTGCTGATTATCCTCCTGTCTTCTGCACTGAACAATCCATAGCCAGAGTACTGCATCTCATTCTAGATGTCAGAAATAGGAGGGAAATGAGTATATATAACTGTCTTAGTCTGCTTAAGCTGCTGTAACAATATACCATGGATTGGGTGGCTTATAAACAAGAGAAAAAATTTTTTTTCACAGTCCTGGGGAGTGGAAGTTCCAAGGTCAGAATGCCAGGAGATTGGGTATCCAATGAGGTCCTTCTTCCTGGCTCACAGACAGCTGACTGCTTGCTATACCGTCACAAGGCAGAGGACACAAGGGGTCAGTTTCAGAAAGGCAATGATGTGGTTCTGCCTTCAAGACCTAATCACTTCCTGTTATGTTTTAAAAGTGAAATATCCCCCAAAGAATCATGTATTAAGGGGCTGGCTCCCAGTGCAGCCATGTTCAAAGGTGGGTCCGAAAGAGGTGATTGGACGGTGAGAGTGAGGACCTCATGAGCGAATCAGTGACTTCGTGAGTTCAGAGCTGAATGGGCCATTAGGAAGTGAGGCCCCATTGGAGGAGATACGTCACTGGGCACACCTTTGAAGGTGCATCTTGTCGCAGCCCCTTAGACTCCCTCTCTCTCTCTCTCTCTCTCTCTCTCTCTCTCTCTCTCTCTCTGCTTCCCAGCTGCTATGAGGTCAGCAGCTCGCTCTGCCATCCCTTCATTCCCTTCTGCCTCACCTCAGGCCTGCAGCAACTGCACCAACCAACTGTGAACCGAAACCTCTGAATCTGGGAACTGAAAGAAACCTTTGTTCCTTTAAATTGATTTATGTTGGGTATTTTGATCACAGGGAAGCAGAACTAGTACTTCTCCTAAAGAGGGGTAAGAATTTGTGGAGATATAAACATTCAGTCTATTGCAAAAATTAAGATCAAAATGGGCCAAAAGACAAAAGATGTATTCGATCTGAAGAGAAATCAGAAATTCCATTCAACCTAGCTATTCCTCTTCTAGGGATCTTTCCAAAAGAGTTAAAGACATCATATCACAGCTCTGTATGTATATGTGTGTGTGTGTGTGTGTGTGTGTGTGTGTGTGTATCCATGTTTACAGCCGCCCAATTCATAATAGCTACATCTCAGCCTACATGTCCATCAACAGACGAACCGATAAAGAAAATGCACTATTTATACACAGTGGAATACTGTTCTGCTATAAAGAAGGATGAATTTGAGTTATTTGTAGAGAAATGCACCTTAAAAACAATGTGAAGCGAAATAAATCAAACATACAAGCTTAGATGTTGTATGATTTCTCTCACATGAGAAATCCAAAGTAGAAATAAAGAGCAAAATAAAAGATAAAAGGAAACAGAAAGACATATCTACTGCAAATGGGAAAGGGACCAAGAGATAGAGGGCACGGATGAGAGTGGGATAGGAATGTAAAGGAGAGGGTGGGAGAGGGATGGAAAAAAGAATCAAGATGTGTCCTGTACATGTACCAACTACCCACAGTGCAAGTAGTCATCATGCCTCATAAACGTAGATAATAAATACATTTTTAAAAAGAAGATATAGGTAAAAGGGTCAAATATATAATTTTAAGTGAACATAAAAAATAAACAGAAAATACGACTTGTCTCATATACATTAAACATATTGACCCTAATTTGAATTGCTTTCCCAGTGGAAATTAGGTCAGGAAGCACTTACAACACAGACACATACCCCAAGCTAATGCACAACTCTTCCAACTAGAACAGGAGGAGATACAGTCCAACACATTTTATCAGCCCAGAAGGAAACTGATAGCAGAGCTTGACAAGGAAACTACGAAACAAGGAAGTCACAGGAATATCTCTCACATCAACCTAGATGTGCACTTATTTTTTTAAAAGATTCAAGCTAGGCATGATGGTGCACACTTGTAACTCCAGCTCTTCTGGAGGCCGAGGCATGAGGATGGCAGGTTTTAGGCCAGCCTGGACTACAGAATCCCAAAATGCAAAATGCTAGAGCCATAGCTCAGTGTTCTCTGGGTTCAAACCCCAGTACCACCATAAAATAAAAAATAGAGTTCAGATACATTATATCTGAAAGGATACAATGATGTTACAAAAAAAAAAAAAAAAAGACAACACATCATGCCCCTGACCAGGGTTTTTTTTGGGGGTGGGGGAATTTTGGTTTGAAAGGTGAGAGGATCTTTATCTTTATTTTTTGGTACCAGGGAACAAACTTGGGACCTTGCGCTTGTGAGGCAGGTGGCAGAACCACTGAGCTAAATCCCCGGCCCTTAGTATCTTTATTTTAAAATTTAAAAATTCAGTGAATATAAGTGGACAAATTAGCAGATTACATAAACGTTATATCAGTAGATACAGATAAGCCTTTCAATAAGCTAGAGCAATCCCTCATAATAAAAACTAGAAGCTCATGGGAGTTAAAAGGGAGAACGTGGTTTCACGTCCCTGGCCTATGAAGGGTGGCCAAGGGACTTGAACCTGGAGATGAGAAGATGCCAGGGTCACACGATAACCATCTTTGAATAATTTAAATGCTGTAATGTAAAAAAAGGAATTTGTTCTGCCTATCTCTAGGCGTAAAATCAAAACCCATGGATGGAAGCTCCTGAAAAGTTTTTGGCTCACTCCTGGAAAGTGCTTGCTAATACAGCTAGACATGGCAAGCTCCTTCCCAGCAGCTACTCCAGTGTAAAACAGACGGAGACCTCAGAGCATCCTTTACAACCACTCCGTTGGTCCAAATCTCTTGCGTTTATCTCTTCTACCTGGTATGGTTGTGCCTGTTCTCAACCATGATGTTGAATGTCACGGTTTGAAATCCAGCCCACCAAGTTTTTCCTTCCAGTTGCCTATTTCTTGGAATCAAAGTCGAGTGACAGAAAATATGAAATGACAGGTTAAAAGGAGAAGAAGAAGTGGGAGCCCCAGGAAGATGCATCAGAGTAGGCAGATGTACAAGTACAGGGCCAGGGGAGCCATCTCTGGAGGAGCGATCTTCGGAGTAAGAATCTGAAAGGAAGGAAGAGCTAGTGCCAAGGATAAATAGGAGGAAAAGGCACAGGCAGGATAGGGGTGCCATTGAGTTAGATCCGAGGACAGCACAGGGTCCCAGATGCCAATGAAACTAGAATACAAAGAACAAGTTCATGAAGCAGATTCATAGTTAGAAACCCAAGGGAAACTTACCTGGTCTTCATCAGATGGCGAAGCTTCAAGAATCTGAACTTGTCTCAGCAGACAGCCTTAGTCCTGGGTGGAAAGGCAACTTGCACAAGGCCAAATAGACGGTGAGTTCAGGTGTCAAGAATGAAACTGGGGGTAGACATCCAGTGGGGTGCAGAGTAGACATCGGACACCAGAGGAAAGAAGCTCGTCCCCGGGTTCGAAGGCCTGAATCGGACGTCAACAGGTTGGAAATCCAGTTGCTGAACACTGGCTCCCAAAGAAACCAAGTCAGGTACTGCGAGGCTGATTCGTGGTCAGAATGTACAGTGAGAAATCCGATAGGAGCTGCAGTACCAAAGCCCAGCAGTCCCTTTGTGTGGTGTTTCCCAGAGTGAAGACTGAATCCAGAAAGTAGAATGGGGACAGTCCAGTAAGTGTTATGTGATACACACATGGGTCACAAAGAGTTGGAACAAGAAGTGGCCAGAGGTAACTAGGTCCCGGATTACCAGGGTGAACTGTCCTTGACAGCTCAGAGGCCTGACAGGAGCAGAATCTGTCACTTCGGCCTCAAGTTTCTTGAACAGCTAGAGAAATTACCCTCTTACATATAAAAGATAATAATGGACTCCTGTTTCCACGGCTTTCTCTTTCAGTTTTGGAAGTCATCTGTGCAGGTAGAGAAAGCACAGACAGGTGTCTCACAGGCGGCCTATGGTTTCTTTACCAAAGTCACTCTGCTCTGTGGTCAACCTCCCTGTCTGAAGTACTCTAATCTGCAGCTCACATAGGGAACTAGAAATTCTTTTACTTGGTCAAGAGTAGCACAGCATCTGAAAACAAAACTACCTTTGTAGGGAGAAATAGTCTCACCCAGGTCTAAAATATCAAAAATCAATAGTCGTTCAAAGCATGTTTGCTCTCTAAATAAGCGTTCTTGGCAGATGAGCTAGGAGTGGGGAATTAAAGTGCAGATTGGCACGGACTGAACCCATTTGTATGTTGAAGCCCCAATGCCCAGAGTGTGGGTATTCAAAGATAGACAACTTATCTCCCAACGTGGACTCTAAACCTCTAAATAGCAGTGCCATCATTTTTCACTTTTTTTCCCTTTGCCCTTGCATTAAAGGCTACCAAGGACAGTAAGCAAATGGCTAATTAATTCCTCTTTACCGTGATGTTATACTGATCCACCTAACTCAGCTTCTGCCCCTGTGGAAGGATCCTCACCCTCAATTATTCTCACCCATGACCTTCTCCCCTACCTCCTGAGGTCAGAAAGTACTGGGAGATCTGAGAGTTGTTTTAATGGAAAAGTGCACGAAGACCCTCAGGGTCTCTCCCTCAGGCCCCATATTACGAAAGACTCCTAATTCCATGCATAAATCTGCCTTTTTCCATCACAGGATGTCACGGTTTGTAATTCCGTATTTGTGTATTTGTGCACCTACTGCCTGTTTCAATCACTAGATTGTAAGCAGTCTGAAGGCAAGGAGGGACCACGGGCCTTGTGTACCCCGTGGTGTCCTGAGCACAGCACGGGGCCTGGCCCTTGCCAGGTGCCCAATACACGTCTTAAATGAATGGAGTTTCCAGCCAAGTTTTTGCATTTTTATGCCTCCAATGTAAAAGCAAAACCAAGCATACTCTTCTGCTCTTTCAGACGACACAAGATCTACAAGGAACAGTTGAACCTCACCTCCCTGGACCCCCCAGTGCAGCTCCGATTTGACGCCAGCTGGGTCCAGTTCCACCTGGGAATCAGTCGCCAGGGGCTGTACTCCCGATCCAGCCCCATCGTCAGCAAGCTGCTCCACGACATGAGGCACCTGCCCACCATCAGTGCTGGTGAGGCTCAGGGGATCAGGCAGGATGGGCTGACTTCCCCCCGATGGGCTGGCTGAGCCCATCTTGGGCCAGATGTCTGGATTAAAACATTACGGGGTTTCCTCCTAGAGAGGTTAAATGAGAAGAAAACCATTTTGCTTTTGAAAGAGCTCATATAAATTTAATCTCATCACAGCCCTATAATCGAGGCACAAGGACTCTTAAAGATGACCGCTGCTATTTACCGAACTGAACTTTTGAACTGGGCCGTGTCTTCCCTCTTAGACAATTACTTGATGGCACAGACATTACGACTGCCATTGTACAGGTGGGAAAACAGACTCAGAGAGGTTAACTAACATGGTAATCCCAGTACCAGAGCTGGGATTCAGGGTTTGACACACAGGCCTGCTGACTCCAAATCTGCACTCTCAAATACTACCAGCCATCTACGTGACACAACGTTACCAGCAGAGACCATACTAGAGTGGGCCTCCATGACAGGTGTGGCTGGAATGTCCACTGACAGGGTGGAGCAACAGGAAGACGGCAACCCTGGCCTCTGGGAGCTCCCTTCCTGAGTGGTCAAGGCGGAGAGCCACAGGTTACATCACAGCCACCCCTGCAGCTGGTCTGCATTAGAGCCAAGGGCCCTAGTGTGGTTGGCTGTCCAAGGAACATGGCTGCAAGCTCTCATGGGCTCCTCTTCCTTTCAGATTACAGTCAGGACGAGAAAGCCTTGCTGGGGGCCTGTGACTGCACACAGAGTAAGTGCCTCGGCCCCATTTCCATCCAGACCCCTCACAGCACAGCCACGTGAATCCCAGCATCTACTCCAGTGGGAGAATCTCTGCTTTACCTCTGAGGCCTCAAAATTCTCCCAACCCACCCACAAAACGACAGGGCATATAACAGGAAGATTATACTGGTCAAAATGTGGTTCAGGGACAAGCATCACTGGCATTATTTGAGGGCTTGCTAGAAATGCAAAATCTCAGTCTCCAGTAATTTTTCCAAATCAAAATGTGAATTTTAAATAGCCATAAAGTTATCAGAGTGCATATAACAGGAAGATTATACTGGTCAAAATGTGGTTCAGGGACAAGCATCACTGGCATCATTTGAGGGCTTGCTAGAAATGCAAAATCTCAGTCTCCAGTAATTTTTTCAAATCAAAATGTGAATTTTAAATAGCCATAAAGTTATCAGAGTGCAGTTGTATGTGACAGTGGTGTGTGATGGTATCTACATATAAGAACCACCTGGAGAGCTTTAAAAAGTGATGTGTCAAGGTTAAAAGTTTAGAGAGTCCTAGGCCTCTGCCTCCAGAGGATTACGTTCAGTGACAGAAGGGGGAGGCCTAGGCATCAGCATCTTAAAAATGCACCAGGTGATTCTAATGCAGCCAAGGCTGTGATCCACCAGAGTCAAGACTGCAATAGAATTAAAAATCTAAAAGAATTTTTTAAAAGGTTTTCCTGCCAGGAATGAAGTACACATCTATAATCCCAGCTACACAGGTGGCTGAGGCAGGATTGTTCCAAGTCTGAGGCTGGCCTGGCCAACTTAGCAAGACTCTGCTTGAAAATGATAAAGGAGGAAAGAAAAGAGAGGAAGAAAAAGAAAAAAGAAAAAAGAAAGAAAGAAAGAAAGAAAGAAAGAAAGAAAGAAAGAAAGAAAGAAAGAAAGAAAGAAAGAAAGAAAGAAAGAAAGAAAGAAAGGGAAAGAAAGAAAGAACGAAAGAAAAAGAAAGGACAGAAGGAAGGAAGAAAGGAAGGAATGGAGGGAAGAAGGGAGGGAGGAAGAGGAGGGAGGGAGGCTGGGAACGCAGCTCAGTGGCGGAATACTTGCCTATCATGATAAGGTCTCCGATTCAATCTCTAGCACCAACAAAACAAAACAAAAACCATTCCGGAAGGCTCGACACTCAAGTCCCCAGGCCGGTCACATCCACGTACCTCAACCCGCTGAGCAGATATAAAAAAGTCTACATGAGATGTGGCGTGAAAGCCCCAGGCGTCCCCTCCCTTTAGTTCAGCACCTGCCACACCCATTCTTAGAGACACTGTCCTGACCCCCACGGGGCTCTCAACAGGGCTGAAAGAGTGAAGCAGGATGGGGAGAAGAACAGGGGGCAAACGGAAGGGAGCAGCACCCGCTGTACCCGAGGCACACAAATCTGCCAAACCCTCAGCCCAGCCCAGGGGCAGAGCCCTAAACACGGGGAGACAGTTAAACGTGTCTGCTACACCAGCTGGCACGATCAGAACCGACGAGGCTGCAACTGAAACAGGAACTGAAAGAGCACAAGATGGGTTCTTAGTAAAACATCCTTTGGGGTTTTCGGCTGCCTCTCTTTGGAGATCCTGGTACCATATGTCCTTTCCCAGATTGGCAGAAGAGGTCTGAGCCCCGGAACACATGCTCCATGGCCTGCCAGGATGGAGTTCACCCTGCTTTGAGAAGCAAGCCCTAGTGTTTAGGGTCTGACTAAATAGGAAATCAGTTGTGTTTATGGGACGACAGCAGCACTGTTAACCTTCCCCTGTCACCTTCCCAGTCGTGAAGCCCAGTGGGGTCCACCTGAAGCTGGTGCTGAGGTTCTCGGACTTCGGGAAGGCCATGTTCAAACCCATGAGGTAAGAGGTGCCCTCCACGTCGCCATACCTAGTGTGTCAGCCCTGGGGGAGCTCTGACCCCAAAGTAGCAACCGTGGCCCGACATCTTCTCCCCAGTCCCTTGGAGACTGTTTAAGACATTCTGCACTGAGCGCACAGCTGCTTTTCATGGTAATAGGCACAGTGCAACAGTCAGAGCTAAACCTACCCTCTTTACTAGCATCTGTGCCACACACCCTACATGAACTGTGTCTTTGGATCACTCCAACCTCATGAGCCAAGTGCTATTTCTCTGTCCACACTGAGGTGAGGACTCCAAGGCTCTGGGCAGCCAGCTCTTCCCACTCTCACTGCAAACAGGGGGCCCAAGATTCAAAGCCAGGCACCTGACCTGCTAAATTCACACTCTCCCGCAATAACAGATCTCCCCTTTTCCAGGCCTAGCACTCTCTGACATCAAAAAGTTTACAGACCTCTATCTGACAATTCTTGTTTTGAAAAATTCAGACAGTGAACTAAGCTACTAGAAAGTCGATTACAGGCAACATTAACTTATTTTGTATTCATAACAATAGCAACTTACATACCTTTGAAGTGGTAGTGAACAATATGTAGTACCCGATATGAAATAATACATATCTTAGCTTACAGATAAGAGCTTGGTGTATGTGGGTGGTTTTCTGGCATCCAAGGGTAAAGAAACTCATAGATTGGGGTCCCCTGAAGTAAGGCTCCCCTATCTTGGCCCCCTGGAGATGACACACATGAGAGAGCTGCAAGAGGGCCTCCCACAACCTAAGTCACGTGTTCCTCTAAAATAGGGGCTGCAGATTTAGCTCAGCAGCACCATGCCTGCCTTGCAAGCACAAGGTCCTGAGTTTGATCTCTGGTACAAAAAAAAAAAAAAAAAAGAAAGAAAGAAAGATTTAAAATGTCCTCAGGTAAATGATTTTTCAAAGCTGTATACGAAATTTCTGCTCATATTCACTGATTTTTAAACTCTATCGTACAAAACAACTTATAAATTTAGAAATATTGCCCTGCCCCACGTGCACACATTCCACTTGCCAACTTTTTTTTTTTTACATCAGTCATCACCACTGCTAGAGTCAAACATGGAGTTGGTGTTAAACCAATAGTAAAACTTGGTCCCATTCCCTCCCCCATCACCACCAGCAACCTGTTAACCAGTTCCATCAGAAAATAAAAATAATACCAAGGTAGATTACTTCAGGTTAATCTGTCTCAGTCAAAATAACCTCACTAAGAGGGGCTCCATCGTTTGAGAAGCAGAAAGAAAGGACTCGAATACACCAACACTACTTCTCTGGAGGGACGGTTTTGAGAGGGATGTCCTCTTATAGTCAGGCAATTAAAATCACTGAAGTAGGGCCAGGGATTTAGCTCAGTGGTTCCGCCGTTGGCAATTAAAATCACTGAAGTAGGGCCAGGGATTTAGCTCAGTGGTTCCGCCGCCTGCCTTGCAGGGGCAAGGACCTGAGTTCTGCCCCCGGTACCAAAATAAATAAATAAATAAATAAATAACAAAGTAAAATCAATGAAATATACTTCTTTAAATTTTTATTTAAGAGATGAGGTTTTGCTATATTGTCCAAGCTGGGCTTGAAATCCTGGGATGAAGTGATTCTCTTTCCTGCCTCCGCCACCTGAGTAATTGTGTGGTTTTTGTGTGTTGTGGCACTGGGAATTGAACTCAGGGCCTTCACACGGAAGTACATCCCCAGGCCCTCTTTGATATGATGGCCAGCTGAATAAGAGAGCCACCACCAAGGTACTGGAAATAGAGGCTTAAATTATTGTCACACATAGCCATAGGCAGCATGAGGAACACTGATGTAGGGGCATGAGACATTAACGAGAAGCAAAACTGTAGTGATAAACCTGCATATTCACCACAAATCACCAGATCCACAAACTGCACTCTAGAACAAAAGCCATATATGGTGCAGAAGGACATCTCTAAATCAAACAAACCACAAGTGAACACGGAGGAGATGAGCTTCACCTTCACATATCAGCAAGGAACAACTCTTAATGTTATGTTGGCAGCCCAATGCAGGAATGCAAGGAACAGCCACATCCCACTCTGCCCAGTCAATTACAAACTAATAAAAATCGTTCAACCTAACCCACTTCTCCCTATACCCCTCTGAGAGTAATGCCAAAGTCCCCACCACTGGTTAATAAGAGTAATTTTACCTATGATGCTATATCCTAGTTTCATCTACAGTTTTATACGATTGAGTCCAACAAATCGAATATAGTATAATTTTAAAATGTATTTCTTAAAAAAAAAAAAACTTGCAGCCAGGGATTTAGCTCAGGGGTTCCGCCACCTGCCTCACAAGTGCAAGGGCCTAAGTTTGATTGCCGGTACCCAAAAACAAAAAATAAAAATAAAAATTGCAATTTTTCCTGGAAGTAATTTAAAGTGGAAAGTATTTATTTTCCAGTACTGAAGGAAAGTAGAAATGTATCTTTGGATACGATATGTACATTCTACACATAAGGGGGAAGCTTTCAAATGTGCCGTACAATCCACCGCACATGTGGTTTCAGAATACGAGAAACACTGATGTGAAGTAAAACAATTTTCGAGTTTAAAGACACGTCTGCCATCTGCCCTACAACAAACAACATTTCAGCAAACCCAGAGGGTGTTGAGAGATTACATGCTCCTATGGATGGAATTCGGGAATTAAAACGTCATGGAGACAGAGATTGTCACTGCTGGCACAGAATGTGCTAAAGCTAAAGAGAAGTGAGTCAGGGCTGGGCACGGAGGCCATCCCAGACATGTCTGCACCTTCTGAAACTCAGTCTCTACTCTTGGCAGCAGAGACTCTCCATGGTTTTCAGGACTAGCTTGTTTTCTCGGCAAAGTGCACATTACAATTCAGCTGTGGGTGCTGCTTACGGCTCCCTCCCACATTATGTTTATTTACATGGCTTTGGCAGCCTTCATAACAATTCCACATAATGGATTATAAAATTACTCAAAGATCACCATGCTTTCATGTTTATTCTCAAGATAAAGTCCACCTAGAGACTGGAAGTCACCCCACGATGTCTTAATGATTAGGAGGCACTTTCCTGTCACACTGGCAGGCTGGCTTTGCAGGAATCCATTAGTGAATTTTAAGTGTATATAAATCAGTATCTTCTACACCAGCCTTCCTCAACCCTCTGGCTGGGCCCACTCTTAGTACTCACCTTAGTTCCCATGAGGGGACAGTCCCATGTTTCTCCCAAGCCAACCCGAAGACCCAGAATTACCCAGTTCAAACCTCAGCCACGCACAACTTCACTTGCAGGCCACTCCCCATGACCAAGTTCTGCCTCACACCCACCTCTCATCTCGGGTGTCTAAGTCTGCAAGGGCCTGGTTCCAACCAACCCTCTCTCCTCTATTTATATCTGCAAAAACGACATCTGTATTTCTTTCCTTGAAACTGCTGGGTTTTTTAAAGAATCAGCCACTGTCCCTAAAGCTGAAGTGGGAAACTTGGTACTGGGGGCACCTACAGCACAATGTCCTGCAGGAAGCCTGATTCTTCCTACTCTGCATGTCTCTTCCTAGTCCAGGAAGCCACAAGCCATTCCTGATTTGCCATTCTGTGTGTACATGAAAGACATAAAAGCGTGTTTTTCTTCCTCCTGAGTCCTTCCTCTCAGCTGTCTTCTCAGGCTCACAGCTGAAGTCTGAGTCCAGGGCGTGACTCCTTCCTTCCTTCCAGACAGCAGCGAGATGAGGAGACGCCCGCAGACTTCTTCTATTTCATTGACTTTCAGAGACACAATGCTGAGGTTGCAGCCTTCCATCTGGACAGGTGGGTCCGCCCCACGGGACATGGTGTCAACTCCAAGGGCCAGTCCCCCAGGAGGGAGCACACTGGGCAGACCCTCTCAGCTAGAACTTCCTGGTATTTGTTCCTTCTGGCTTTTTATCTTTTCCAAACCTCAGTGTAATGCCTTCAAACCCCCTGCAACCCATGGATTAAAAAACACAAGGTCTTCTAATGTAGTGAAATGAACATTTATAAAGAAAACAAACCCTGCCACAATGCTCACGTTGCAACCTTTGCTGTGACACTACCCTTGGCTCTACTCCCCCCATCTGAAAATGAGAAGTTGCCCAGTCCCATTGACCCAAGGAATCTTAAGGTGACAATATTAGGTGACAGCACACCCTGAACTTCCAGGTTCCTCTTCACTCATTCACTGCTACTGAAAGCGTGGTCTGTGGATTCCTATCATGGGCACCATTCAAGAACTTTCTAGAAATACAGACTCTCATCCTTACCCTAAGTCGGAACAAAATCCCCAGATGACTCTTAAGCACATTTAAGTCTGAGAAGTGATGACCAAGAACAGCTTGGAGGGTGGGAAGGGCTGCACAGGATTCTGATGGAGTAAGTATGTGTTCTCTGCCCCTTCAGACCCAGGTTGCTCTTCTCTGTGAAGATGCCCTCAAGCAGCCCCTTCTGGGTATGACAGGAACACCTGCCTTTTCTACCATGTGCTGAGCCCAGGAAAGGACTTCTCCCTGCTTCCTGACCATCATCCTGATTCTGACAGGGCTCCTTCTCTTTCAGGATTCTGGACTTCCGACGGGTGCCACCAACAGTGGGAAGGCTAGTGAATGTCACCAAGGAAATCCTAGAGGTCACCAAGAATGAAATCTTGCAGAGTGTTTTCTTTGTTTCTCCAGGTAGAGTACAAGCCAGAGCGATATTCCCAGTGTAAGTACGTGATGAGGCCATGTACCCACAGTCACCTTCAGCAGCGGTCTGACTCCCTGCACGTGCACTATTGGGATGGCGGAGGCTGCCGGAAACTCCCACCCTGGTCTGTCTGAGCATTAACACAAAATGAACTGTGGATGGGGAAAGGATGTGTAGACCAGCCTGTGTGGGCACCGAATCTATGACATTAGCCTCCCTGGACCAGAGATTATCCCATCCTCGGAAGCAAAGAATATTCAAGTCACGTGGATAGGATGCAAAGAAGCTGGGTGCCACACTTTCTCTGCTCTGAGACATCTGAAAAGCGGTACTCAGGATGATCCGTTTAGGAACATTCCCTAGTGCCCACATCTGGAAATAGCAAGGTTCCCTTCTACATTTTCCCAAACTGGGAGTTCGGGGTTCCCTATCCTGATCCAAAGGGATTTCTTGGGGCAGACAGATGGCAGGCCTTGAAGCCATTCCTTGTGTGCCTGTTACACAAAATAACTCGCTGTATGTCCCAAATCTGGCTGTCTCTCTGCCCCACTAGACCCAGGGGCCAGATGTCAACACCCACCATCATAATAGCGCAGGTCAGACCGCCGCTGAATGTGACAATGGGCACACGGCCTCACCATGTGCTTCTCTCGCCTCCTTCATCGTCCAGCCAGCAACGTGTGCTTCTTCGCCAAGTGTCCGTATATGTGCAAGACTGAATATGCGGTCTGTGGCAACCCACACATGCTGGAGGGCTCCCTCTCTGCCTTCCTGCCGTCTCTCAACCTGGCCCCCAGGCTGTCTGTGCCCAGCCCCTGGATCCGCTCCTACTCTCTGGCAGGAAAAGAGGAGTAAGTTGGCACTCTGGCCACGATACCATGCTAATGATGGCCCTGCAATCCAGTCAAGGGGCCGTAGCTGGACCCCCAAGAGCTTCCTCTTCACTTCATATTAATACTGGGACCAGCTGGATTGAAGTGTTCCGTCCCTTTAGTTCATTTATTTGGCCATAAAAAGCCCAGTAGGTGCCGGAGGACATAGAGATAAATGGCACCAGTTCTCTCTTCAGGAATCTTCTGGGTCTAGTGGGGTAGTAGAAAGACAAATAGCCAGATGATGAATAGACAAGAATATTTTCGGTAACAGAAGCACAAGGGAGCTGTGGAATACAGGTTTCTCTGAGCAAGACCCATGAGGCCAAGGACCTACTGGCTGTATCCTCAGGGCCTGGGCATCCAGGATTAGTTAACTAGAGTGATCAAGTCCATTGTCTATCTCAAGCACAGCCGAAAGAAAGGAAGGTGTGGTGAGGGACATGACAATCTGTGAAGATGCAAGGGTGCACTGTAGGCAGAACGGGGGGCGGGGGGTGAAATGACACAGGATGGCCATGGGGTTATGAACTGCAGGAACACCGGAGGGCCAGGGTAAGAGGAGTGCGGAGAAAGCAGAACAGAGGCAAAGCACTGCTCCCCGCAGTCGGCCCCATGGTCCTCACTCAGCCCAGCACCCAGAGTGGAGGACTCAGAACCTCTCACTATGGGACTCTGCTGACTCCCTCCCTCACATCCTTGCCCAGAGTCCTCCTGAATGGGCCTAGCTCCACTGGCATCCTGAGAAGCTGTCACCAGCCCAGGGCAGGGTCAGCAGCGGGGGAAAGCGCAGGGAGGGACCCTCACCTTGCCATCTTGGCTCTTCCAGCCCCAGTCCTTCTTGTCACCCTCAGGTGGGAGATCAACCCCCTTTACTGTGACACAGTGAGACAGATCTACCCATACAATAGCGGCCAGCGGCTCCTCGACATCATCGACATGGCCATCTTCGACTTCCTGATAGGTAGGTCCCAGGCTTGGAGCTCCCGGCACTGTGAACACCAGGGGACAGGCACCCACCAACAGCCTGCCTCAGGAGGGATGATCCACCAGTACCTCCCACAGCTCAGCAGGGGAGGAGGCCCACGCAGGCAATAATACGTATGCTCCCCTCTCTCGTCCCTGTTGAGTTGGGCCCACCACCTGCCACAAGCATGAGCCGATGTGAAGGAAGCCGAGGAAGCCCAGTAATTCCACCTCCCAGCCCACAGGAACAAGGAAAGGACAGGGCGGGAAACAGCCACACACTACCCACTGTCTAGCGCTAAACAGACGGCTCACTGCCAGGCTCCTCAGGAAAGTAGCCTGTCTGCTGTTCACAGCTGAGGTGTCAGGGTGGAAGAGCCAACATCAATACGCACAAGAGGCACAAAGGCACGTCTCTGGGTACCAGAATCCCCAGCCCGGGCTGAGGTGGAAGCAGTGGAACTGCCAGCCACGGCCAGGCTCAGACTCCCCACTCTGGACCGCTGGCGGGCCTTCATTCCTGCGAGAGCTCAGAAACCAGGGGCTGCTTAGCCTACAGAACCCATCTCTGACCTCTTCCTTCCTTTACAGGAAATATGGACCGTCACCACTACGAGATGTTTACCAAATTCGGGGATGATGGATTCCTTCTTCACCTTGACAATGCCAGAGGGTAAGTGACAGCACTTGGGTCCGAGCTGCCCCCTATCCAGCCGTGCTCCTCTGTGCAGCTGCTCAGAGGAAACCAGGGGCCCCAAGGAGGGTCTGCACTGTTATGTCCCATCTCTATCTTGTCCTACCTTCCTGCTTGCTTTTTGCTCTTGATCTCTGCTACTTACCACTGATTCTCCTCCAGCCACAACACTCTTGTGGCCTCTAATGGGACAGGCTGGCGTTTTCTACAATTTTCTTAATCAGTACACTGCTTATCGTCAGCGGGGGCCCTCTGCAGCTGGGGAATGAGGAACGACTGCTTCGTATTAACCAAGAGGCTTCTGCGACCTAACTGAGGATAAGGCAGTAGGAAAGGCAGCCGCCATTTTTACTCTAACTACGGACTGAAAAAAAAGCTGAAATAGAGAAGACAGAGCATTTTAAGGGATTGAGAAAGATGTTGCTTGGTGAAACCTGTTTCTTCTCTTAGGTTTGGACGACACTCCCACGACGAAATCTCCATCCTGTCACCTCTCTCCCAGTGCTGCATGTAAGTGTTCAGGCAGGGGTGGGTCAGAAGGGCAAGTGAGAACTGGGGCACTTCATTCCGTGGCAACCGAGCTCTGATATTCACTGGCCTGGGATATGGGCAGGCAGAAAGGCACGAACTCCCTCATTCCCTGCACAACTATCAAAATTTCCCCAGCAGCACCTCACTTTCTCATCCTTCAGCATAAAAGTGCATTAGGAGCTAACCTTTTAAACCTTTCGATAGCCAACTTTAAGCTGTAACCCACTCAGATAATCACCCACTTTCGCAGAGTCTGATGCCCCTTGACATTACTTACTCAGACCTCTGCTTCACCCGGCACTCATACAGGCTCATAAATATTATCTGATCACCGTGAGTGAACTCCTGTTAAGTCTGAGTCACATCAGAAAAACTGACAAGGGGAAGGGACAAGGGAAAGGGAGATTGAAAATGACCAAAATATGTGCCAATTCCCCAAAACTAATCTAACTACTTAAAAAAAGAAAAGGCCCTACTGCATTCACCTGGCCAAGCTAGTAGGTTAGAGGACATCTAACCTACTTCTACATTCTGGCATTTTCACCAGACTCGTGAAACTGTCCACCTTCTCAGTGACAGCATCCAGAGATAATTATAGTGATTCACACCTAGCAAAACCATCCCACTTACTTCCCCCATGGGGAAGTCAGAACATGAACATACTTTATCAACTTCTTAGCTTAATCTACACCTGTCTCCCTTCCTGCTTCCTTCAACCAGCCTGAGCAGGATATAGCAGGAGCAGCTCATGGCAAAAATCATACAATATGGCATTTGTACTCAGGTCTAAGTTGGATTCCTGCATAAAAAGCATCAAAATCCTAAAGGCAAAATTATCTCATTCCATTTCTGTCCCTCTGATTTTAGAATCTGACCAAAAGAAGCATAAAGTTAGCAAAAAACAATTCGGAGGCTTTTAAGATGACATCATCATTTCATTACTGGAACCTTCTTCCCATTAGTTTAAAATGGCCTTTAAAACCCTATGTGTCCCTTCAGGTTTTTCATTTTGTTTGGTGTTTTGTTTTGTTTTGTTTTGTTGCTTTTTGAGACAGGGTCTTGCTCTGTAATTCAGGGTGGCCTCAAGCTCAGTGCGATCCCCCTGCCTCAGCCAGAGTGCTTAGGTTACAGGAATATGCCATCACACTGGGCCAACGCTTCAGTTTTGACTTCTTTTATCCATGTCAAAGCAAATGCAAATGGTCTAGCATCACCATGGGTGAAGTTACAATTAGCAGAGGTCACATGGGTCAGCATGCTCTAGATCTAAAAACTACTAGGGAAAAGCCTATCACTTTTATTCATTCCCTTATTTTACATGGTTTTCATTAAAATGTGCTGAAGACAATGGAGATGAAGGCTCTGAGGATACCAGCTGCAACAGCCGTTTGTGAGGAGGGGGCAAATATAAGCTTAGTTAGTGTCCTTATGTTTGCTTATTTGGTCCCTATGACTTTTGTCTTTTTAGGATAAAACAGAAAACACTTTTGCACCTGCAGCTTCTGGCCCAGGCCGACTATAGACTCAGTGATGTGATGCGGGAGTCGCTGCTAGAAGACCAGCTTAGCCCTGTCCTCACAGAACCCCACCTCCTGGCCCTGGACCGAAGACTCCAGATCATCCTCAAGACAGTGCAGGGATGCATACAGACCCACGGAAAGCAGAGTGTCATAGCCGATGGCCCAGCACAGCAATCAGTCCTACACACAGGCCAGTCTAGGCGGACAAGCTAAGGACCGAAGAGCCAAATTTCACAACCGATACCTGGAGCCAGTGGTGGACTCCGGAGTGCAGACCAACACTTCCTCACTTCCACTTTGCAGTCCTGGAGGTTGAATCACTAGCTCAGGAAGGAAGGAGGCGGGGCGTGTTTTGAAACAAGTGGGACCAACTTGGCTTGATTTTTACCCCTTGATAAAGATGGCTTCTTCTATAGTGAATTGCCTTGGCTCCATCTTTCCCAGAAAGCACTGCCTCGATCAGGCTACAGACTACCTTCCGGGAAATCTGGACATGGATCAGGCTTGGAAGCCTGTTCCCAGGAGTTTAACAATCAAATAAAAGGACATCAAGTGAGTACCTGACTGTCCTCCAGATCCACACGGTATCTACAAGTAAAGGATAACTCCTGGTCCAAATAAAACTTCTGAAATACCTCAAGCACACTCAAAATCTGCAAATGGTTAATCAAACCGGTTCAACTCAGACTTCACACTTACTCCTTGTATTCTCATCACTAGCCCAATCTGAATACAATAATCCCCACTGCCCAGTCCTACAGTAACTTCTCAAGAAACTCTATCACAGAACACAGAACGTAGCTATAAAATAGGAATTTGTTCAAAACATCACATAAGGGGAGTTTGAATCTGAAGAGTATTAAATACCAACTGAAACATCAAGTACCTTCAAAATTAGTATTTAGTAACAACAGGTTAAATTGTGACAGAAGGAAAACAAGGGGAGTTCTCACACAGGATAGATAGCATGGGTGTGGCCTATCAGGTATATGAGCCTAGGGCAAAGCAAGAGAAAGACTGATGCCTACCAAAGCCCACAGCCACATTCCTTTTCCCAGATATCTCAGAACCTTCATCACCTACCTATAAGAGCATGGGCCATCTGGAAAGGCACAGCCCTCCCCTTCATACTAGCGTAGAAAGGACTAAATCAAGTGTCTTTCCCAATCTTCCCTGAAGAGACAGTAGAGATTCCTATCTCCTATTTATCATTTCTGTTAACATCTAAAACCCTTTTTAACCGGAACCTTTGTTTCCTACTCCATATGACTGAATTACAATGACAGGAATGTATTCATTCCCTGGACTGATTAGTCAACAGGTAAAAATAATTTCATCAGATAACTTCTGATAAAACCAAAGTCTTAAACACTGGAAGTGAGAGGGGAGTAGGAAAAAGCTGCCACTAAAGAGAGAAAAAAATCAAGAACTTGAAGTATCACGTACTACCTTTGTATAATGTCCAAAGTCAGTCGAATGGAACAAATAATAATAGGTACTTCTGACCCATCCTGGTTTGCCCTGGTTTGCCCTTATCTCTCCCTAATAACATCACTACCATTCACAGAGTCCTTATCCCGTGCAGGGAGCTTTACCCACAGTACAGAATCAACATACAGGTTTTCCAATACACCTAAATATACCCACACACACCTCCAATGGGCAAGGAAGACAACTAAGGCTTAGAGACACTAACTGAAATCACACAATTAATGATTTAGACTCATTCTAAAGTAATGCCTTCCACTGAAATACAAAAATCCAACACATTCAACTCAACTTATGACTCATTATGTTTGCTTAAAATGAAAAAATCACCTCTTTAACAGAGTAGCCCAGACATGTTCCCACCAGCTTGAACACACATGTGCAGCCCAGTGGTGAACATGTTAACCCTAGAGACTTCTTTAGCTAAGGCAGCCCTACTGCAGCTCAGGGCTTCCACTTCATTAACTGCCTCCTACTACTTCAAGTCATTTTTTTTTTTGTCTTGTGGAGAAGCCAGAAAATCACACCCAGAAAAATGAGCAAAAAATATTCTAGAAGACATTCAAAGAAAAGCACAAAGGAGTTTGGAACTTCCAAACCACAGAGCTTCAGGAAGATAAATTATAGCTCCATCTCAAATCGAGCCACTACAATGACTACAAACTAGCTTTTAAATGGCACATAAATATTTTGCTATACTTCACATAATAAAATAGAACTGAATTTGACTGTATGTCACGGCTATATACCTTATCTTCAAGATTCCATCATTTTATTACTAACAACAAAATTAAGACCATCATCACTTGTCAAAAATACCAGAAAATAAAGCATTCTTAGAACTATCAAGTTCTCCAACTTGTTCACTCTGAACCACTGCTCAACTTCCCCTGAAATAAATACATTTTCTCCTGACTGTGAAAACATCCTGTTACCACTGACAGCAAACAATACAGTATGTGAAATAGTAGAGAAAGGTATTTGGGGAATTTGTTACAAACTTCTCAAATCTCAGGACAATTTGAGACTGAAGACTACAAAAGAGGCTAATTCTCTTACACATAGTCTATAAAGTTGACATAGAAACTGAACTGGCAAATATGGAATCACTGATCCTGGGGGAAATCTAGGAAATCCCAGGCCCCTGGTAGTCTCCCGTCTCATTCTGGCCAACCCATCAATATATAACTTTGTTTTATGTATTAAAGACACCTTGTTTTATATTCCCAATTCCTTAAAGTTATACTCGTGGCCAAAGCTTATCCAGTAAACGTACTTTCTACAAAAGGTGCTTTTTTTTTGGAGTTAGGAACACTTGTCAATACGTAAGTCCTATATACTTGAAGGCCTTTTAAATAATAAAATCATCAACAAAAAAACACACAAAAACATGCGACACTAAAAAAGGCCAAGAAAATGACACTTATTCAGAGCTGAAACAAGGCTGAATGTCCCCTTGATTCAACCTCACCTGGGGAAGACGCGCACCAGAGACTCAAACTTTACTGCTCTGCTCAGGTCCTCGAATGACTATAAAAGCACTAAATACTGTGGTAGTTTGGGGTCACAAATAAATCTTAGAAAGTAGGCAGATTTGCAAATACAGAATACAACAATAAAAGGAACTGATCTGAAACTAATAAAGATGATTTTTAAAAACTCTCCATCTAGTGGCAACTTTTAAAATCACAAAACTAAGCAAAAATGGTGAACTTTTACATAAAACAACGAACAAACCAAAAAAATACCACATTCACTGGTGCTTTTAAGTTCTGGGTGGAGTCAAGTCAGTTTCGAAGTAATGTCAAGAAACAAATTTTCACTATATATATATATACACACACACACACACACACACACACACACACACACACATCAATGCAAGTTTCCTCACTAAAACCCCATACCCATAAGAAAGGACAGCTTTAACATAACACCTTTTAAATTAACATAACCACAGCCTTTACACTAAACTACTATGACAGATACTTTGGGGGACAAACTATATGGTTACCCTTAATGTTCTCTCGGCTGGACTAAGAATATACTACCAGGGCCTAACCAAAGTACAAAAATGGTGCAGCAATTTGTGGTTGGAGATAAAGCAGAATTTTAAAAACAACAAATACCAAAAGCCTTGACATCATGCTACTTCAATTTTAAAATATCAACACTGATGGCATTAAACAAACAAAAAAGAGACTGTGGGCCACTATTTTAGAGAGAGATTTAAGCTACAATGAAGACAACCAACACTGACAAACCTCCTTCAGTTATACCCTGTTGTGATTCTCAGAATCTGGACAAGGTGGGCATGTATCAAAGCAGCAAAATTTTCTTCTGGCACCAGTGCATCTGAAGAAATTAGTGTCAATAAACTAATGAGTATCAATAAACTAATACACTAAATAGCATAAATATATTAATTAATATTAATAAACTAATAAACTAATGTGTAATAAATTAGTTATCAATAAACTAATTATTTCACCCTCAAAACCTAAAGAACAAGCATTAGAAATAGGGCTTTACTCATGCAAAATTTCAAAAGCATTTTTAAGTAGCTAAACGTGTATCTTAAATTTAAATCAATGACATACTCATCTAGAAATGATACTTCCTCATTAAATATGGGAGTTCCAAGGCCACAAAACTAATCTACTTTCAATAAAAAGGAAATCTTTGGCTTCTGACCGAATCTTTCCTTCTATGCCTAGGTAGGTAAGTCTGCTATATTTCAATTATCCTTCATGCAAGGTTAGGAGATCCAGTCTTTGACAAACTGAATTACAAGCACAGAAAATACACATTATTACTCTTTCAAAACAGAGATCCCACAGTTCACTTTCCCTTTTCATTCTTGCCCTCCAGAGTAGCAGATTTCTGGTGAAGGACAGAGGAAGAGAGAAAGGAGAAAGAGAAGAAAAACGGATTCATTTAAGAATTTAAATTTAATCTTTTATTACTTGACCTACCATTAAGACACTCTATAACAAAAAGAATAGCATACATTAGCACACACAGTATAACCAGACTGATGACCAGGAAACAATACAAAATGGTCCTCTGGCCATCTATACTTTCTAAAGCAGATCTCATAAAGTGACTCATCGAATCCAGAAATAATAACTCCTTAAGCCCTGAATATCAACTAAGACAAATTACGCCAACTGTGATTTCTCACACATACTTAATTGCACAAAGAAAAAGCTTTAAATGTAGTAATTGTTAAATTTAGGCTTAGCTTAAAATGTCTAAGATTAAAAACTACAAAAGGGAGTACAGCAAGCCAAATGGTTTGAGTAAAATTCATTTAGAAAGCAGTATATGTATCAATACACATGAACATGATTATATACATATATGAAATTGCAATTTCATGGCATTCTACATAATTCAGTTAAGTACATTTTTGGCATTTAAACAAAGATCAAATCAAGCTTTAAGCTGATAGGAACATAATTTTTATTTTTGTTTTAAATATCAAAAAGGTAGCCAAACACAAAGGTAAGTACAGATCATAAAAGCCTCATTTAATATCGATTTTGAAAATTAAAATATTTTAACAAGGTGGCTATCCCACACTATAATGTAAATAAAATTTCTCAGGTTTCTACTCCAAATTAGTAACAACCTAAAAACTTTTCAAATCTATGAAAAAAAACCTACCTTGGCCAATTTAAATTGCCTGGGAAAGGATAAGAGGGGATTATTAATCAGAACCAGTTGCGCACAGGTGGAAAGTAGTTGCAGTCACTCCCAAATATAACCCTGCATAATATATATAAATCACAATGAAAATAAAAGTGCCTACATTATGGAACTGTGAAATTTTGTTAAAAAAATAATAAAAAAAATAAACTATTGGTATCATTGGAATAATGTAACACGTAAGGCTGGAAAATACTGAAACACAGTTAAGACTCAAAACACAAGTTTACTTTAAAAAAAAGAAAAAAAATGCCACAGAAATACAGAGCAAACAGTAAAGCCAGACATTGAGCAGGATGGCCTTTTAGACCACACACAAACACATCCTACCTACCTCTACCCCATCAGAAATTCTATTTGACATTAAAAAAAAAGGAGGGGAAAAGGTTATACCCAAGTATAAAAACTTCTTCCCAAATCTCAAGCCCCAATGAATTTAGTGGAGGATAATTTACCAACACTAACTTTATCTACCTGGTTCCTCCCATTAGCGATATAACCTCCATTTTTCTGTATGACATTTATCCCATCTGTATCCACTGAGCAAATCTAATCTCTTGGAATCAGAGTGTACACAGCATAAGAGATTACACTGGAGTTAACTGAAGGATCTACATTAACCAAAAGTTCTAAATTAACAACCAAGAATGTAGATCTCAAATTTTTATTCTCGATTTAGCATCTCATCATCAGTATTTGGCACTAGCTTGATAAAAGTCTAATCAGAATCTGTGGGCCGAGGCAGATGTAGTTAAACCATAACCCAATATTTGCAGTCTCTGATTTGATTTCAAACTTAAAAGGCAGATAAAGATAGCCACACATAAAAACATTTCAGAATTAGAGATAAAACATTAACAAGATATAAACATATCAGGTAAATTTACCTTGGCAAATGAAAATTCAGGTTGAGGGGGCTAAAACAATCATATCCATCTGACAATTAGCAAAAACAGGGGGGGCATTTTTCCACTCAAACTAGTTTAATTACAAGCATATGTCTTTCTACTACACTAAGATTTTCTATATCCATTTTTCCTAACCCTTAGAGCTTAATGAGAAATCATTTAGTCTATATAGAATTACAGCATATACATGGCCACAGTCTAAATAGGCTTATAATCAGAAATTATATCACAAAAAATCTAGCACTGTTACATCATTACTCTACAGAATTTCACTGGTGCTGGGATCCACCCTCACCAAAAGGCATGGCACTCACTGCCCAGGTGAACACGTAACACTGCACAGAGAGAAGCAGTAACAGCGAAGTCCACAGAACTCTTGTATTTATTTGTGTATGAGCATTTAGTTAATGCTCCAAATTAAAAACGGTGCAATAAAAGCAACTTTTAATAATATAAAGAGACAAGAAGCTGCAATGCCAGTGGCCACTCGGAGCTGCAAGTAGGGACAATAAGCAGTCTGCATGAGTGAGGCATGGACTAGGGGAGGAAATAGGAGGGACAAGAGGCACATTTCAAACAGACAGTGACACGAAACTGTTGTACTGCTGGATGTTTCGTTTGAGGATATCTGAGCATGGACCAAGGACACGTTCAAAACGAGGTCGGTCCAGCTTAACGCACTTCAAGGGCCCACGTGAAACCACAGTGGCAGCACGAGGACGATTCATCAGTAGTGCAATTTCACCTGGAAAAGGGAAAGGGACAGTGTAAGAGCAGGCCAACTCCCACAGAAACATTTCCCAAAAAAGTGCACTTCTGAGACAATAACAAAGGTTTGTTTCCCCAATTACTGCGTACAGGCCACACAACTGTACATTACAAAAAAACCCAAAAAACAACAACAAAAAAAAAATGAGTGGGGATTTAGCTCAGTGGTGCTGCTGCCTGCCCTGGTTCTGAGCACAAGGTCCTGAGTTCAATCCCCTGTACCAAAAAAAGGCATGAATTCTAATTGCCCAGACATTACACGGACACAAATCCCAGGGAGCATACAGTGATGCACCCTGACCCAGGTAAAACACAGCTTTATCCTTTAGGGCCACTGCTGCCTTTAGTTCAGTGGTGCCACCACCTGCCTCTAAAGTGCAAGGTCCTGAGTTCAATCCCCGGTACCAATAAAAACCTTTTCAAAGCCCGCTGTGGTACTGCACACCTGTAATTCCAGCATTTGGGAGTCTGAGGCAGGAGAACACAAATTCAGGGCCAGCCTGACCTACACAGAGTTCAAGGCCAGTCCAGACCACACAAAATTCTGTCTCAAAAAACAAATAAAGTATCAACTAATAGATAAGATAATAATGCAATTATTAACTGAATAGGGATCAAAATCTCAATACTATTTTCTGAGAGCCAAAAAAGCAATTAAAATGTAAAATTCAGAAATAAATATCACAAGTTTTCTTCTACATGTGGGATCTATAGAAAAAAAAGAGATGGCATGAAAGTAAAAGGGAGACTATTAGAGAAGAAGGGGACCAAGGAGAAGAGGGAAAGAGAGGGTGGACATGAGGTTATGCTCAAAGCACGGGAATGCAATGAAAACATCACACAATAAAATCCATTATTCTACTAATAAAAATAAAATTAAGAAAAGACAAAATTGGGCCAGGGATTTAGCTCAGTGGCTCTGCCACCTGCCATGCAAGCACAAGGTCCTGAGTTCAATCCCTTGAACCAAAAAAAAAAAAAAAAAAAAAAAAAAAAAAAAACAAAAACAAAAGACAAAATTATGAAACAGTACAATGCTTCACTGTGCAATAACTTAAAAAGTACAGAACGTATTTAATATGAAGTAACCTAACATACCAAAATAATCAGAAGGCCCCAATCTTCCCACTTCAACAAACTCTTCATTTTCTGAACGACGTTGCAGCACAGCAGCTGTCCCCTGTAAGAAAATCACCAGAAAGCTAAACAAATACTCTCTAACCCAAAGTGGCATTTTAAATATCCTGTGCAACTTGCAGAAAATGGAGGAGTGGGGGAAATCAGTGGCTATTCCAATATATCTGTGTTCACATGGTAAAAGAAACTGAAGTTATGTCTCCATATCAAGTTTGATTTCTATTTAACCAGCATCCCTTGCTTGCAAGCTTCTTATCAAGCTAAGGTACCTGCTAACCACACTTCGTTAGCAAACTACAGACCAAACTCAATTTTTGTCTGTTTTGTAAATAACGTGTTATTGTAATACCACATCCACTCATTTATGTTTCTATGGCTGCTTTTGCACTATGACAAGTTGAATTTGCTTTGAATTTGCTATTTGGATACACATGACAGGTTAGATTCTCTACTGCACACTTCCAAGAATTGTGAAGATATAAAACACAGTAACTTTCAGAATTAACCATCTTTGAGCCTGATTTATCATCAGATACCACAAACAGCTGCATTTTAACAAGGATGGTGCAGAATCATTAGTTTGTTATACTGCTGAGGTTTTCTTTTTGGCTTACATGATAAAGAGCAATTGTGTAATTCACTACTTGGATACTTGTGTCCAGCATCCTTCCAGAATTATGACTCAAATGCTTATAGCTGTCAGAAAAGCCAAATAAATGCATTTCAAAGTAAAAGATAATTTACAAGTAAACTGTCGAGATATTCTCAAAATTTAAAGCTGTAAATCAGAATTAGCTCTTTTTCCACTTATGGTATACAACTGTGTAAATAATCAAATGTCAAGTTCTTCACCTCTAATATAATGAAGAACTCATCCCCTGGTTCTCCCTGAACCACAATCTTCTGCCCATCTTCAAACTGGACCGGTTCCAATGCATCAGCTACTGTGAGACGCTCCCACTTGTCCAGTGACTCTAAAAGACAAGAATCCGAAGAATTTCTCTAGGTAACTTGGTGATGCCAAAAATTTTTAAACAAAGTATACAGAGATTCAACCAAATAGCCATTCCCCATCAATACTTTGGTAGTGTCTCTGACAAAACACAGCCAACATTCAACAGAATCCCCATTACTTGCAGATGACTCCTAGATACTTTAGCAGCCAGGTTAATTTATACCAACTGCACCCAACAGCAAAGGAGCAAGAAAACATGACCATTAAGATTGCCAGCAACACAAACTAAACCTACAATTGTACTGTCCAAAAATAATACTTTCACCACCCATATTTTTCCAAAGGTTCACACAAATAATTTACCCATTAAAATCCTCAGTTGAAATTATGAAATAAGAACAAGAAAATAATATTTGTTCCCAAAGGAACTGAGACACTGAGTAAATGTGACTATTTTAAAGGATAAATAAGGAAACAAAAAAAGGGAGGGGGGAAAAGTCAAATCACAGAATCAAAACAAAGGGCAAAACTGTTGGTCCTGGCGAGGAAAGGATACCAGGACAGACTCAGACGACGGCTCTGGAGGTCAGTGGCCACTGTGACACCAGGTTGAGCTCCTGCTTTGACACCCTGAGGTCATGTCCAAGTCACTAAGGGAGACAGGTAGAGCCTATCCCACCTTTACAACTTTTGGAATCTCAAGTTACTTTGAAATAAAAAGTTTCTGTATGAAAAGGGGGGGGGCAAATGATTATCACTTACTTATTCCTATCCCTCCCTCCTAAACCATAAATTCTAATGTTTCCCAGTCTACATAACAAAACACACAGAAGGGTCTCCAACTAACCTGCTTTATTATAAATTTCAATACGTCTGGCACGTTTGCAGACAGTGTCAGCAAATGATATCTAATCTTTCTACAGAGGAAATGCATTCCTGGAAATACTTTCCATCCAGAACCAATGAACTCAGTGACAGAACAAGAGATGGAAAATGTCCCAGCCAGACTAAGGGTCTGTCTGTAGTCAGAAAAGGAGGGCCCTTTTTATTTTTGGTGGTACTGGGGATCAAACTGGGGTCCCTGTGCTTGCAAATCAGGCAACGGAACCACTGAGTTAAATCCCTGACCCAGGAGGACCCTTTTAATACTTCTGTCTTTTTAGGAAGAATGAGCAGCAGTTATACTTTCACAAAGCTTTTCTCAAGTCCAGTTACAGGATTAACAAACTCAACCCACTCTACAATTACTTTTAACTTAGTCAAACTTTCAATACTGTTCAAAAACATTTCCACATGCTTTTCATTACTATTAGTAAAAATATAAATCAGTTCTCTTTTTAAGATAACAGGTTCTGCTGAGTATCATTAATACATTAGAGGTTCTCCATACAAACTTTCCAAAACTCACCTAAAATAGACACTTTGCTAAGGAACTCTTCATACATTTTTCGCTTTCTCAGCGTGCTTCCCTATAAATTTAAAAAAAAAAAATTATTATACAGTGTTGTGAAGTAAGTTTGAAATAAATTTTTTTTAAAAAGTAAAGCTGCTGCTGCTGCTTCTGGACTTGTGATTATTTTCCTTCATGCTGAAGACGATGAGCTCCTACTCAACATACAAAGTTCTTTGTTACGTGCTCCCAAGAGGAACACCAGATATCTTAAGTATACAGCACCACCAAGCAGTGAAATGCCAAATAAGCAAAAGGTCAGTTCTCCAAAACCACCGAGTAATACATGAGCAGCAGCTGGCAATACTCCCTACACAAAATGCTTCCCCAAAACCCCAACCACTCACATAGGGGAATAAAACTGCTGCCACTTACAGATTCAAAATAAGTGCCCCACTACCCCAAACACAACAAAGTTGTCTTATCTACAAAGTGTGTCAAATGTATCTGAGAGAAAAAAAGAAAGGGTGAAACATACTTTCCATTATAGTAAGACTTCCTTATATAGTAAAATGCCTTAGCACATCCTCCCTGCCAAAAATATACACACCTACATACATTATCTATGTGTATGTATACCTGTAACACCCATATGTACAGTCTGCACTCCGCATCCACAAATTCAATCAAATGCAGATTAAAAGTATAGAAAACAATTTTATCTGTACTCAACATGTACACTCATTGTGATGTTACTCTCTAAACAATATAGTACAACAACTATTTACTTAGCATTTACTTTGTATTAGATGTCAGTAAATAATCCAGAGATGATTTAAAGAATGAAGAAAAAGGAATCTTTCAACATTATTAGTGGAAAGGTAAACTAGTATAACTACTATGGAAATTCCACAAATAAACTAAAACTAGAAATTTGATTTGACCCAGATAGTCCCCTCTTAGGTATCACCTAAAACAAGTTAAATAAAGCATCACACTACTGTGACATATGCATACTTGTGTTTACAGCAGCACACTTCATAATAGCTAAATTGTGGAAGCAGCCTAAGGAAAATGTACTATTTACACACAATGCAATACACACTGCTCTGCCATAAAGAAAGGTAAACCTGAGTCATTTGTAGAAAATGGATGCATTCTGAGACCATGTTTGATGAAATTTTATAAATCAGACACACAAGCATAAATGTAGCATGGCTTCTTGTATGAGAAACCTAAATTATAAATAAAGAGCAAAATTTTAAAGAGAAGTAGATCTTTTCTCAAATGGAAGGGGATCCAGAGATGGATGGGAGGGGGAGGAAGAAGAGGGAAAAGGATGAAAAAACGGAATTAAGGTGTTATTTACACGTACCAATTCCACAAAAGGAAGGTAAACATTTTGTATTGCATGTACGTACTAGTAAAAAAAATTTTTTTAAGTATACAGAGAATGTGCACAGGCTATACGAAAACACTACACCACTTTATGTAAGGGACTTGATCATTTACGAATTTTAGCATATACACAAGGGCTTCAGAAATAAAGGAAGACTTATTAATTTATATATATCTTGAATACCAAAAATATTGAAGTACATCAGACTGCATATTTCCAAATGCCCAGATGGGTTCTGCAAAATTTAAGAAAACCATTCAGAAAGGCCAATGCCATTAGCTAAGACCGAAACATCCAAAACTAGAATGCCCTGATACTTTTATTATTTCAAAACCCTAGTAAAAGGGGACGTGGTATATGTATTACTGACAACCCATTTTCAGTTTAGAGATGCTAAGTACTTCTGAGTGATTTAAACTTTATGCACTTTAAAGTAGGCAATCTGTCAGGCAATCTGTGCTGGGTAAGATTAGGTGTGTGTATTAACATGCACCTATGGGCAAATTGGCAAGATTTCTAAAGAAATCTTTCTAAAGTAATCTGACCATTACATACACACATTTTGTTTCCTATGTTATTTCTGGCCAAACTTTTGCTCTAAAACATCATTGCCCCAAGTGACATAATGACTAATGCTAAACAGGGCTCAATGCAAAATATCCAATCATTAAAAATAAGGCACATTGTCATTTCAATTTTGTGATATTATTCAAACATTATGTACACAGATCAGAATCCTAAGTCACACTCCAAAAGCCCATGGTGTCTTACCATAAGGATTCTTCTATAGCTGTCTCGGTCGATACCCCATAGTTTCACATTTGTCTTTGCTTTGACAGTGGCTGCTCTAGGTGTTCCATAAATCAAAGCCAGTTCTCCAAAGCTCCCTCCTTCCCCAACACTGGTTGCCCATTCATTGTTCACATACACCTAAAATACAAAAGACATCAAAGAAGCATTTTTCTCTACATGTATACCAGAATGTGTTAAAAATTCTCAAACCTTTATGAAAGATCAGGCTCCTGAACTTATTTAAAAAAAAAAAAAAAAAGTATATATTGTGTTTTCAGAAAAAAGCAAGACAAAATAGTGAGTTCTGACAATGACTTAAATATGAAATTATCTGACATGAAAAAAGTACTCTGAAGAAGTGAAGGGAAAAAGGTCAGCTAAGGAGTAATACCAATGACCTATATTTACTGTACATTTACTGTGCTGAGCAGTGTACCAAGCATTTTACTTGAAACGGGTCACTGAATTTTGTAACAATCCTACCAGATCAGTGCTACTTTTGTTCCCATTTCACTGGTAAACAAGCCTTCCAGATGAAAGCTACACCGTTTCATAGCTAATTGCCAGGTACAGACGCTCCTTTACTGTATTTTGATCTTACTTCCCAGCATACAGTTACTTTACTACTCCGGCAAAAGCTGTACTTACAGAAATTATCTATAAGAAGTTTCTCAGTGTCATAAAAATACTTGGCAAAAGCTGCTGATGCAATCTGACATAAAAGAGCTGTAACAGCCCTTCAGAAACACTATACTTTTTGCTTCTTAGAAGCAATAAAAATCAAAACATAGACTTTTAAGATTATTAATAAATTTCTATTACTAAATCTTACATCCATCTCTCCTTGATCAATCACATAGAAGTTATCCCCTTCGTCACCTAAAAGAGAAAAAGACAAAAAACAGATCAAATTAATACAAATAAATTCATGGTGGTGCTATGACAGAAGAGCACATTAAGATAAACACAATCTCTAAGAAAAGAAATCCAGCAATACATTTTAAGTCACAGAACTGATCAACTTTATTCTCAGTAAGCTCATGTAAAGAGCACCTAAAAAAAAAGTTTAGAAGCTACTTGCACGTACAAAGTTAGTAACTCCTATGTCCTCTTTAACAAGAAATAATTCAAATAGTTAATAGCAAAATATCAGACAGTCACAAAATGGGAAAATATGTGGTTTATGAAGACCCATGAAAATGTCAAGAATAAGAGAAGATAATCTAAAAGGTTATATTCATGTCAATCTGTGTAGCAATAAAAAGTAAGAATCTGTAGGAGACACAAAATCTTACAAATAGATGGCCTACATAATAAAGAATATAGGTACTTCATTTCTTATTTTAAAAGTGGCTAATAACCAATATAAATATATGAGATCGATATTGTTCTGAAATTCCCTGTAACATTCAACTTAAAAGCAGGCATTTCCTTTAACAAGTATAAACAAAATTGTATCAGAAATGTTAATCCCTTAATGTATTTTAGTCCAAGAATTTTTAATTAAGAAAATCCAATAGTATTAACAGAAAGTAGAAGGATCAAAGAAGAAAACAAACTCCCTAGAAAACTAAAACAATCAATCCTCCACTCTCATCTGCTCTTCCATAACCACACTACATGTCACAGAAACAGCAGCCCTTACCTTGCTGAATAACCGTTTCTCCAGCAATAAAGGAGACTGGAAACATGGCATCAAAAATATCACTGCAAGAGACAGAAGGCCTAATCTTAGCTTTCACAAGTCTCTTCGGGAGAATTCCAGTATTAACCTAGAATTAAAGCTCCCAGTTTTTCAACTCAATTGTCATTTTTGGTGAACAACTAAGAGCCTCAAAACTTACAATAATGCTGACAATAGTTTGAGACCACACCCTAAATGAAAAACAGTATTTAAAAAAGAACCTGTTCTTACCTTCTTTCATTATCATCAAGATGTGAAAACAGCACATTTTTTTCAATGGCTTTGGCTAAAGCAGCCATTGTCTTATAATCTTTTGGTATGACCTAGAAGAGAATTGAAGGTCAAATGAAATTCCATATATCAAAAAACATTTCATGTTGGCAATGTACATTTCAATTAAATGTCAGGCCACAGTACAGTATTTTAAAAAGACTGTTTTGAGTTAAATATTTTCACTATAACACATTTAGACAATCGACTCACAAAGTACTCAACCAGTACTGACCTATCACTCCCTTTGCCTATAACCAGGCATGTGATTAAAGGCCAGTACTTGGTTCCCAGTTAACAACTAAACAAACCAAAAAATGACCAACCAGCATTATTATTCTGAGACAAAACTAAGTGGTTTCAATTTTGATTTTAAGGTGGTAGTGGGGACCAGGACCCTTGCACTAAGCTACATCCCCAGTCCTTTTTATTTTCTTTAGGGCATAACACTGGGTTATAACAACCTATCCCTTATTTTTCTACTGTAAATTTTTACTTTAGCTTAATAGTAACCTGCTGTGTGTCTCAGTAGCTGCACATGAGGGATACCGGAAGCAGTCTTTGCGTTACACACACTTGGTATGATTAACAGCAAGGTGTGTGCACATATGCAAGTGTCAAACCAGGATTTTTACCCACATAATGCTTGGATAAAAGGTTTTGCATATGTTTACCTAAGCAATTCAGGAAGTAAAACACACCCGACACCACTCTTCTGCTATGAAAACATGTATTTTAGAGGACAACCCACTTTCCGGTCCCACTTCTGTCTCTCTCAGACAGAAGCTTTCTTCCCCTCAATAAATTTTTCCTACTCTTAAAAAAAAAAAAAAAAATACATGTATTTTACCAGAATGGAATGTGGGTGTAACTCACAGTAGCTGCACCTGGGGAAAGCAAAAACCCATCTGTGTGTTCACCCACTTGGCAGACAAACAAGGTGTATACAGAACCTCCAAAGCAGTAACAGGTGAGTGTTACCCATGAAATGCCCACTGCTAAATTTCTGTGCATTTAGGATTTATATCAAAAAAAGTTTTCATTTGATTTTTCTGGTATAAGTAGCCCAATCCTATACAATGGCACATGAAAAACCAGATTCGCAAGTTTCAGAGGAGGCTCAAAATGAATCATCATATTACTCATGCATGGATGATGATGATGACGACTCTGACTTTGGCCATGTGAGCCAAAGTTCTTGGGACAGTGAAATGGAGCAAGAATCAACTGATATACATCCAGGACATGCAGACCCCCTTGACTCAGATAACAAAGAAAACAGTGATATGAATACCTATTTGACTAGTTGAAATAGTACAAAATGGTCATGCCACCAGATGGAATGATCCAATATTAGAACTAGGTCCAAAAATACAGTAGCGATCTTGGCAGGGATGAAACCTATAAGACAAAATGCCAGCCTTGCCATTTAATGCAAGATTGTTTGTAACAGGATACTGTGAAATACACAAATGCTGAAATACATGTAAAACTTTCTGTATGCACCAATAGCCATACTAAAAAATGTATCATGACCCCTTACTAGCTGAGCTGAAAGAATTCTTAGGTCTGCTTTACTTAGCAAGGCTTTCTTATGGTAATCACAGGAATGTAAAAGACTTATGGAAAAACAAGGGTGTGAGGGTTTGTAGCACACCAATGACACTGAAGAGATTTGGTTTCCTTCAGAATTGCCTGAGGTTTGATGACAATATCACCCAAGAAAACAAAAAGTGATGATCTAGCTGCTATCAGCTCAGGGTTTGAGAGATTTGTGGATAACTGTCAATCTACACACCACCTAAATACACAACTACTGATGGACACCTTGCAGCATTTCCGTGGTCATTGTAGCTTTAGGCAATATATGTTAAAAAAATCCTTTCAAAATATAGCATAAAAATGTATTCCTTTGTAGATGTGAAGACTTAATTATGATTTCAATTTAGAAATTTATCCTGGAACTCAACCACCAGGTCCTTTTTCACATAGTAATAAACCAAATGATGTCGTCGTGAACAGCCTTGTTGCTCCCATCTCCCAAACCAACTGGAATGTGGCAGTCAATAACTGGTTTATCGGTTTTCAACTGAAGCTCCATTTGCTAACAGAGAACAAAGTTGAACAGTTCAAAAACTACACACAGAACAAAGCAGAAATTCCAAATGAAATACTGCAATTTTGAAACAGAGAACTGTATAGTACAGTTGTTGGACTTCAGAAAGATGTAATATTGGCCTTATATATGGCAAAGAGAAACAAACTAGTACTGATATCAACACTGCACCATAATGGAAATTTTGATAGGGAAACCTTGAGGAAGCCTGAGATGCTTAACTTTCTACAGCAAGACCAAAGGCAGCTAGATGCTGTTGATGTTGGCCAACGGTTGTGTTTTACTCATTCCTCAACATGTGTGGCATATTCAGTGTGATAGTTTACAAAGAAGATAACAAGTGGAAAATACCAGAGAAATTTTATTAAAGGACTAGGACTGAAATTCATAAGAGATCATTTACAGCAGAGGAAAAACAAAATGTTTCTGCCCAGGGAACTACACAAAAAAATTGTGGAGCACAATGGTGAGCTGACAAGTAAACAGGCCAGCAGGTATCTCAAAGAGCTACTACAACAGCAGGAAAACCAAAATGATTATCAACTGTGCCCAACAAAAAGGAGAGAAAAAAAAAAACATATGTGCTATCAGTTTAAGTGATACTTGCATATGAAACAGGCAGTTTTCACGTGTGAAGATTGCCTTGGGTGTGACAGTTAAAGCAAAAGATTTCTGCGGTAGACTTTTGTTTGTATTTACATTGTAGTTCACACAGGCTTTTATTTCTGATGTTATGTTTTAGGTTTTGTAAGCAAGTAAACAGCTGATGTGAAAATGTTTATTCTAAATAAGCAATACATATTAAGAATACTTTATTTTACAGATATTTTATGTTCCTGTTAAGTACACACTAAGAACTTCCTGACAAAACTGCAAGATCAATGATATCAAGTATGTCCTACAAAAAGTCCAGAAAAGCAAAACGTTATGTGCTGTGTGACACATGTGTATGGAACATGTTATTATCACGTGTGAAGAGTGCAATAGCTGTGATAAATGAAAGTGCAGATTTATGTTTTCAGTAGAGTTTTGTAGAGAAGGTTTCTTTTGTTTTGTTTTTTTTGGTCCCGGGCGATGAAACTTGAGACCTTGTTCTTGTGAGGCAGGAGGCAGCACCAATGATCTAAATTCCTGCCCCTCCATTGGTATTTTCATTGTAGTTCATATAGGAATTTACTTGTTATTTTTTAGACTTTGTACAACAAAAAACAGTTGATATTGAGAATTTTTTTATAAACAATAAATATTATTCAATACTTTGATATTTTTTCCTATTAAGTACTTTTTTGGGGGGTACCAGCGATCGAACTTGGGTCCTTGCTCTTATAAGGCAGGCAGCAACACCACTAAACTAAATCCTCGGCCCTCTGTTAAGTACTTATTATTTAATGTACTAAAACTGACAAAATTAAAATAATAGAAATATTCTAAAGAATAAACATGGGTATTATACTCATACAAAAATGCGCCCTTATGACAAAATTGGCATTATGCCCCAAGGGTTAAAACAGGGTCTCACTAAGTTACCCAGCTGGTCTCAAACTTGGGATCCTCTGGCCTCAACCTCCCAAAGTGCTGAGACAAAAGGCAAGCACTACCATGCACAGCTAAAACTAAGTATTTTTTTAACTGCTATCTTTTTTTTTGTACTGTTAGTTTTACAAGCCACAAGGGCTTAGAATTCTAAGCCCCACTCCCCTGTCAAGGCTATTAGCATAACACAAAATGGCCAGCAGGCTCTGAGAAAGATCAGAGTAGGATGAATGACGATTGTATGATAAGAGATTAAAAGTCATACATGAATTGCTGCACAGAGTATCAAAAGCTGGCACTAGAATATAAGAGAAAAAGGAGTACTTCCTGCTTCTTCAACAGCAAAACAGCAGGAAATAAGAAACCACCAAAATGCAGCCACGTATTATACTGGTTTATAATCACTCTTAGTTATTTCCTCTGCTGTCATGCTATTATAGAAATCAATTCTCCAGTGTTCAATAACTACTTTTGTTTTTATTTAAAGTAGTACATGCACTCATCAAAGGAGACTAGATTGTCAAGTGGGTCCCAAAAACATTTCTCAAATGTTGAAATATCAAAACTACCTTTCTAACATATGATGCAGCATCTTCTTCCGTGTAGACTTCTGCACTGATAGCACCACGTCGCCGGCGACCCTTCACCACTGGGTTTGGAGGAGGAGGAGAGATTTCATCCTCTCTTGAGTCTGTACGGGTACCTGCTTTCTGCAGATTCTGAATCTGCTTTGCCTCCTCCTGAAAGAAATTACAGGTATAGAAAAGAAGATGCCTCAGAACCACCATGTGAGGTTGATATGCTTGTATTCCAATAACAATCCATCAAAAATCACTTCAAATCTCTTCACCTAGTGCCAACGTTAAGGAGAAAATGCTAACTCCAAACGGGAAAAAAACAGAAACATCTGAAAAGAAGATTATTGGCATGAGACTGTTTCTTCGACAATAACAGATTAGGTATTTTTAATAGTCAATGTAAGTCATTAGCACAAGGACACAGAACATAAATAAAAAATCAGATGTTCATTTTAATGATGCATTGACAGCAATGATTTATAATGCAAATAGCAATATATTGTAAAATAAAATCCTGAAAACTAAGGGTCTTTTCTAAGTAAGACACCCCCACACACAAAAGCACCTAATCCAAGAATAACAACTCAAGCAAAGTAAACTAATCCAGCAATGTCTAGATTACTGAATTACCTCATGAATTCAATGAGCATTTACTGAATTTGCCATGTCACAATCCTTGCTAAGCAATGAGAATATGAAAACAAAAGGTCCAGAGCCTACAGAATTCCCATTCTGGCCTGGATCCCAAATACTGAGAAAAAATGAAGTAAAGATAACCAATAATGAGAAGTGCTTTAGCAATCTTCCTCCAGCAAAGCTTTTTTTCTTTTTGGTACTGGGGATTGAACTCAGGAACTTGCGCTTGTATGAGGCAGGCGGCAGCACCACTGAGCTAAATCCCAGGCCCAGCAAAGCTTTATTATCAGAGCTCACATCTGAAGTTAAAGAGTAACTTGCTTTTTAAAAACTGTTCCTTATTGAACCAATTCAAATAAAAATTGAGATCAACTATTAAACATCCTTTTTTCTCAAATCTAAAGCCTTAAAAAGCAATTCTTCTCAGTAAAAAATAATTACGACTAAAGTAAAATGGAAAAAATAAGAACATGTATCTTCTACTTTTTCATTCATTTGCCCTATTATTCATTATTTTTCTAAACTACCTTTCAAATTTTAAGTGAACTTAGCATTTAAAATGATTAGAAAAAAGAGTGATAAATAAGAATTTGAGATGCCAGATTTTGGGGGAGAAGATGTTGTGGTATTGGAGTTTGAACCCAAGGCCTTCACACTGACCTCCTTCCCCTACCCTAAAGGTTTTTGGGTTTTTGTTTGTTTTATTTTGTTTTTAATTTCAAGACAGAGCCCCTAAATTGCCCAGAATGGGCAGGAACTTGCCATCCTTCTGATTCAGCCTCCCATGTGCATCACTACATCCAGCCCTCGGCTCTGCTTTGGGAATTCAAGATAAATACAAAACTTCCACTGTACATATTTGGCAAGCCTAGAAGGGTAACCATCAGAGGTATTAACAGTGTTCATTGCTATTAGAAGCACTGCCTGCTTTTTCCTTTTTTTCAGAGCAAAGAGCTGTGCTTATTTCTCTTTCTCTGTTTCCCCTCCCCCTTGCCATGCTGGAGTTAAATCTGCACTGAGTCACATCCCCAGCACCTTTTCTTTTTTTTTCAATTTTGGTAAGTGCCCAGACCTTGCAAATCCTCCAGCCTCCCAGAGTGCTGCAATTATAGTTGTGCACCACCACACCCAGCTCAATTAAGAAAAACCACAACAGAAAAAAATAACTTTAATAAATTTGTATATCTAATTGCAACTGTATTTACTACCTTTCCTCTGTTTTTTGTGGTACTGGGGATTGAACACAGAGTCTCTGCACTCAACTACAACCCCAAAACCTTTTTATTTTGAGATAGGGTCTAAGAAATTAAGCAAGCTGGGCTCAAACTTGCAATTCTCCGCCTCAGCCTTCCAAGGTTTACAGGCTACCATACTATGCCCAGTTTGTATTTATTTCTTGACTCAATAGCAATTCTGCTTCCAGAATTTACGCTAAAATATACACATATATAAAATAATATATCCACAAAAATATTTGTTCTATTAGTGTTATTAGTGAGATATTGGAAGGAACCAAACTGTGATCAGTAAGGATGACTAAATATAGTATAGCCATACAATGGAATGTCATACATGTGTTAGAATGAATAGGAAGCTTTTTATATGTCATTTTGTCTGTAAAGCCCATATAATATCCCCCCCCAACACTGGCTTCTTCCAATAAAGGCAATTTGGGTGGGAAGGAAACCTTCTACCGTTACACCTTTTTGTACCTGCAGAATTTTGAACCATGTATAAACACGTAACTTATATAAAGACATATTTTTTAGAAAACCACCTCATTCTCATCCCGGTCATTTCAAGAACTAGTAACATTTTCCTATTCTTTATTAACAGAACTATAAAACTCAAGTCTCCCCCAAATTTAAAGAGTACAAATAAAAACACATATTGTATCCCTTAAATCTGCCCTTGGTATTTCAAAAACTTTCATGAAAAAAATTTGCAAATATCATTTGGAAATGTATTTTACTTAACAGAATTTCTGATAATTCTGACGTAACCGAGCATTTTGATTTTAACACTGTTTCCTAAATCATGAGTCAATCTGAATATCACCTAATCTTGATGACTCAGCCATCACTGAGATGGATCATCAACTTCTATTCTAGTACCTACTATGATACATTTTCATATCCTTACTCCTGCTGCTATTATTCAGCTGTCAGTCTCCCTCTTCGGCTTTCACTTACTAAAACAAAACCTGCAGTCTACTTACAGGTTAATTATGCTTTTGACTCTTCTGTTATGTTCTGCGTTATATTCTGCATTATGTTTCTCTACTCTAAAGATCAAATTCTGTCCCTGCCACTTATTTATGTTTACACAGTATTCTTTCCCTCGTTACCCTTGCTTTTCTTCTTTAGGCAAGGTAAATTTCCCACCCCCATAACTTGTGGCTAGGCCCTACGACTTCCTTTGGCCACAGAATGTAAGTGGACCTGTCACAGCATTAAAGCTAGTGTGATCTGGCTCAGCCCCACCTCCACCCCCTTGAGCTTTTGTCCTTTCTCTGCCTTGAGAACAGACTGGCCTATACAGTGGCCCTGCCTTCCACTCAGCCCCAGAACACGATATGTGGAATGAAGACAACAAAATGGCCTGAGCCCAGAAAAGCTGCCTATGACCAAAAAATATAGTCTGGTGACTAAGAAATAAGCCACTGAAATTTGGAGGTTATACAATACTGTAGCAATAGCTGACTTACTCTACTGTAGGACCACAGCCAAGTTACATACTTCTTTTGGCTCTACCTACGCCTCTGTACAGTGGTGATAATCACCTACCTCACACATTTAAAATGAGTCTGCATGCATGTCAAGAGCTTCCCACAGCAGCTGGCACACAGGAGACGCTCAAAGGTGGCAGCTGTTATTATTCCTCTTATCTACCAGACAGGCAAGGTTCTAATAAATACATGCATAAATGGGCGCTCAAACTCCAGACAATGGTCTGAATTAAAATGCAGCGGCTTTCAACAGACAAAATGAGTTTTCTGTGAATTTCTTCTAAAGGATCCTGAAAAGTAATCCCCGGGTAAGGAGGAATGAGGCAGTAAGAATGTGACAGGATTTAGACATATATAATATATAAAAAATGGCCTGTTAAAAAGCTGAAAAATCTAGTCACATTAAAGTCCTCGTGTGTGTGTGTGTGTGTGTGTGTGTGTGTGTATTCACCTTAGCTAAAGGAGTGCATGCAAAAGGCACATTAAGCTGTAACTTTTACTCAGAGATTTTTAAAAAGGCCAACACATTAAATATAAAAATCTCATATGCAAAGAAACCAACCTAATAATCATTTCTTGCTTTCTACCTTGGTTAATCCTTAAACAGACCTGTGGTAAATACAGGCTTTGAAACTAGCAGCACCACACATTCAATACTCCCTATAAAAAGATACACACTTAATGTCTCACCAACTTAATCCCCTCATTTGATGGTTTCTATTGATGTCCAAAGAAGAAGGATCACCTTACAGTGACCTATTTCAGAACTAGATCTCCAGGAACGCACTTGATTTCAAAACAGGGAACACTCATGGCCTGGCTCCACAGTACTTCCACTATTTGGAAACTGCTTAAATAAAAGAAAGCCAGAATTTCTAAAAGGATTCCAACCCAGCAAGCAGATATTCATAAGACTGGTTAGCAACTGTTTTTTTCATTTTTCAATTACTCTAATCATGATATTAAATACCAATTTCAATAGTTTTCAGGGAAACAGAAAATACCTCCTCACTAGCAAACATTTTTCAAAATCTTAGTGTACAGATTCAATTACTAATAAATTAGATGGTAACAAATTGCCCAGACCACCATTTCTATTATACAACTAGATAATTAATGATCGTGTATCAAAGAAATATCCCTCAACTACTTCATGCTCATTGTATCTTTATTGTAGTGATTTACAAAAGCAAACCCTCATTTCTGAGGGAAGCAATCACTCTCCCTGATGCAAAATTGTCATCTTCCTTAGAAATGGACATCGCGCTGACATACACACAATGATGAAAAATAGGGGAACAAGCCCTTAACAAACCTACAGGGTAAAATTTGACAACCATCAATCTTGCATCTCCAGAACAAATTCATGTAGATATACTCTACAGTCTACAGTAAGAGACTTCACTAATTTCTGATGTATCAGTCACAAGCTAGAACCAACTGTTTAATTAGACCAGTTTCAAAAGGTAGAATAAGTTTAAGTTTGCTTGCTTTGTTGAAAACGAGCACTACTACTGTACTATTCCTCATCAGTTTTATAAAAGGTCTTATGTGCTTATTAAAACAGTTACAAGGAACATACCTGGAAACTCTTCACCAGCCAAAGTGAACTTAGCAGACAGACACATTTTCTGATAAATTCTACTGGTTCAGAATTTTTCAATTACAAATATTTTAACTGCATTTTTTTTCCTTTTCTGGAGACAGGGCCTTACTATGTAGCCCAGGCTGGCCTCAAACTTACAGCAATCCTCCTGCCTCAGCCTCCCAAGTGCTGGGACTACAGGCATTCACATCTGGCTTACCTGCATTTCTCATTTAAATTTTTTCCCAAATTCTTTGATCAGAAATCTTTTTCTTTCAAAAGGTGCAAATCAGCAACACTCCAAAGTATTAATTTTAACAACTGTCAGGGTCATCATATTATCTCCCCACGTTTATTATTACCTTCTCCAACCTCTCAAAGTATTCCCTAAGGAATGCCATGGGCCTCTCAGGTCGAGCAGTGCACAACTGCACAATAGAATCCTTGAGCAGTGCCTGGATGTTGTGCTTCTGGACATAGAGTTCACATTCCCGGAGACTGCGCTCCTCTTCACTGGCGGCAGTACTGCCAGACGCCATGGTTCTCTGCAAGAAAAAAACACACTTATGTGTGTGTTAAATATTTATAAAGCACAAACACTAATTTGGCCTCTGACTATCGGAAATTGTTTCCTTGCTAAATAGGACAGAGACTGCAGTAAAACAAAACTTGCATTCTTCCAAGTAAGTGCTTCATTTATTTCCTGTTGTAGGATCTGGGCTCTGTGGGAAAGAGAGAGGCAGTATCTTCAGCATAAAGCCACCATCCCTGCAGAGGCAGGCTGCTAAGGAGTCAGGCCCTTAAGGGAATTTTATTAAGATCTCTCTAGCAAAAGAAATCATGATGACGTGGGAAATGTGTAAATGGTAAACAGGACAGAGAATTCCAAGGGCACACAAGCTCTAAATGAAAGCAAGGCAGCACAATGAAAAACATCTGACGTTTTCCCTTAGACACTCCTATCCCATGGGAGTGTCCAACCGTCACACCACAAATCACTTGCAAAGGAACTGATTAACCAACTATTAGCATAAGCAAAATTTTTTTAAATCCAAAACTTCAGATGAGTTTTAAAAGCAAACTTTTATTTTGAAATCTTTTAGCAGATCCCAGCCCTAAGTGATATACTTACCTACTATGAGGGGAGTAAGGTGCGTGAAAGTTGAGGGGACCTTATCAAATGTTTAAAAATATCTTTACCAAGAAAATTGTGAAAACATTTTCATCTGGACAGGAAAATATTAAAATACATGTTTCAAACCTACGTGATGAGTCAATAAGCTACATTTAGTAGATCATAAAACTAGACTGAAATGAAGTAAATAAAAATATAACAATAAGCAGCTAAACTTACCCTAGAATTTAAAACTCAGTAATTTAACTGGGCCATTCGTACACTATTTTTCTTCCAATTCATACTTACTAAGAAATTAAGATTAAGATTAGAAGTGTTCCCCTCAACACTGTAACTAAATACAGTATTAATCAAGTTTCTTATAGTGCACACAAAACAACTCAGAAAAAACATAAATATCAGAATAAAGAGCTTTTCTAAATGCTACACTACTACTTTGTTTTGACAACTTTCACAGTAAGGGTCAATAACAAATAGATTAATTAACAGACCACGAGAAAATTTGTGGTCCGGGACAAGCCCATACATTAGAAGCCTTGGAAAAAGAGCCATGCTGCTACTTCAGGAATAAACACTTAAAATGTTTATTCTGCACTATCCACTTTTCCAGGACAGGTAAACAAGAAATGAAAAACCACTTCAAGTAGAATTACCTGCATTTCAAATAATACTGAAAGCCACCAAGAACAAAATGATAAATCAGGTTTTTTTTTATGCTTCAGAAACATCAATGCATGCCTTCAATTGATCAGATATTCTAAAATCATATCTTTGGTGGGCAATGATTGGTGGGTCTAAGGGATGAAAATGTTTTTTGTTTGAAACAAACTACTGTATTACAAAAAGCAAAAATATGACACCGGTAAAGACAGTACATGAACAAAATATGCTCCAAGATTAATGCCGTCACCATGTGAACCCATGAATGACCAAATTTCATGGCCTAAATATTTTTAATCAAAAATAACTGAACTGATTCTATATTTGCACTTAAAGAGCCCAACAATATCTTCCTTTCCCCAAAAAATTTAGCTAATTTAAAATCGTCACTGCAATTAAAGAAAACAAAAGAAGCAACTGTCAATACGTAGGTCCATTCTTAAGAAACCAGATTCTTTCGCAGTCAACTGTCATAAAATTTTGCTTAAAAAGAATTAATTTCAGGAAATATTTACAGCATCCCCTAAGCCTGCCTACTAACACTTCCTGAGGGTTATCTCGATGAAGTGGCGAGCTGCCTTCCCTCTGCTGAAAAAGGAGTCCTCAAATACGGTAGTGAGTGGGCTGGCACCACACAAGCACCGAGCCGGGAGGGTTAAAAGGCACCGCGTATATTTTCGAGAGGAAGGGTAGGAAAATGCCCTTAACTCAGGCTACAGTCAGGACTACAAATGCGGAACCCCGCCTTCTATGCTACTAGAAGCTTTGGCGATGAAGCCTCGGGGAAAATCGGGAAAGGAACGGAAGTTAAAGGGGAGGAAAGGAAATTGAGCCAGACGGAGAAAGCCGTGTGGGCGGGGGAGAGGGAGAATAACCCGGGGAAGAGAGGGAAAGTGACTGCTGGAAATGATCAGGAGACTTAGTGCAGACTGTAGCCGAGTACTGCAGCTGGCTCCCAACCTGAACCAGAATCTGGGGGGACACGACGG
>NW_022900935.1:53447480-53448121 GCF_012274545.1 Fukomys damarensis | reverse complement strand
CCCCCGCAGTCGCTCCCCAGGACGCCATCTTGAATCGTTCCAGCGCCCCCAAACGGGCGGTGGGGCGACGAAGCTCACCGAGCCGAGGCTCCTGGCTGACCCCACTCACCTAGGGCAGGCGGTGGCGGCCTCGAGCGCGAGGCTGCAGGTGTCAGGCTGCGGTAGTGACGAGCTCCGTCAGTGCTGCGCTCGCAGCCGCGCTCCAGTCTGCGATAGCAGCTTGGCGACGGCTCCACCGGAAACGAACCGGCCGCAGCCAATCAGCGCTCGGCTGTGACGTCAATGCGCCTCGCTTTGGCCAGAGACGTCGCCCTGACGACCTTAAAGGCGCAAGGTCCACGGTTCCTCCCCCACCCCTCGTCGAGGAACCCTGTGTGTTGGTCGTCCTAGCCTCGTTCTCCTTCTGCCCTTCTTTCCATCCTACGTCGTCTGTTATCCGCAGGCCTTTCCTCGTTTCCGACTCTTTCCCCACTCTCTGGCAGGGCCCTTCTCTCCCGTCACCTGAATCTCCTTACCTGTCCCTCTCTGGGTGCCTCGGGTCCTTGTCCGCTCTTCCCCCTCTCGCTGGGCCGCCGCTAGGCTCCCTCCGCTCCTGAGCTCCTCTGCTCCCTGCTCAGTCCAGCCTCGCTCGACGCCTCCGC
>NW_022900935.1:53443055-53447362 GCF_012274545.1 Fukomys damarensis | reverse complement strand
AGATCCCAGCGGTTTCCTGGCCCCAGCGCTCGGGCCCGGCGCGGATGCTCGGGATGAGCACTGACAAGCGGAGCATCCTGTGCTGGGCCCGCACCGCGCGGCTCTGGCCTCGGCCTCGAGGCTCCGGCCTGTCATCCGGTCCAGGAAATCTGAGCCCGCCCCGAGTCTCTGCGGATCACAGCACTTGGCTCTGGGGTCGGTGAGGGGCACAAGAGGAACTGCCCGAGTCCTTCTAGAGCCTAAAACTCCCCTCGTTGTCATGCCTGATGCTGCCAGGTTGACACAAACGCTCTGTAACCACGCAACAAATCTGTCACCAGACAAATCTGCACTACTTCGAGGAAATTCCGAGGAATAAAGGCGACATCTTTACTCCTTCAACCATTTTCCCCCCATGGTAAATGACGACAGGAGGCAGTGTCAGACATTTAAAATGGCCAAGAGAATAAAGATGGCCTTTCTTGGACATGGACCCAGGTCTCCGGCTGGCCGCTGTTACAGTGCTTCTTACTATAACTCTAGGGCTGCATGTATAAAGTGCATAATGGATTTAACATTTAATGCCAGAAAAAGTGAACTATCTCATTAACAATGTTACACTGATTGTAGGTTGAGGTAATAGTTTAGCTATGGTAGGTTAAATATTATTGCAGTCAGTTTCAGTTTGGGTTCTTTTTTAGTATAACTCCGAAATTTTCCAATTATAGATATCTCTCCTATTTCTCTTGGGCAGTACTGCCATAGGAGCTCATCATCTCTCTAAATCCACCAAGTTTTGATAAAGGTCAGGCTCATCAAGATTTTTTTTTTTTCTCTAGTGCCTAATTATGTGTATCCCTGCTTTCTGATGGTCAGAAAAGGCACAGGCAACATCAGGAGGGCTGCTTAGGCTTTGGGGATGGAAGGTAGGAGGGAAACTGCTCCTTTCCCTGAGTGCCCTCCATCCAGACCGTTGGCCTTTCTCCAGAGATGGGTGGGAGGGGAGATTAAAGACAGGGCCTCAGTCATATAGGATTTCATCCTTGTCAGTACAAAGAAGGGCTGATAAACTGAGCCCTGAGCTGGCAAGCAGGAGAGGGAACTTGATAGCCTTGAGCAGGCCTGGTCCTGTTCTGAGAAGAAAACATCGCAGTCAGATAAATCTGAGTTTGTTTTCAGCCTCTGCCATCTCCGGTAATTGACTTAATCTCCATGAGCCTCAGTTTCCTCTGGCATAAAAGGATAAGCAGAACTGTGTTAAAAATAAGTAATAGAAATAGCAAGCATGCACATAGCACTTACTATGTTCAGGACACTGTTCTAAGTGCTCTAGACTTAATAACTAGTTTAATCTTCACAGTAATTCTTTGACGCGGGTGTTATTATTGTTACAGAAAAAATATGAGGCAAGAAGTTAAGTGACTTACCAAGGCCACGCAGCTAGTATGGCTGAAGCCTGGGCAATGCTCTGAAATCACTTTGCTTTGCAGCGTATATGTAAAGTGCCTGGCAGAGTGTGGCATATACTAAATAAATGCCAATGTGCTTCCTCTCATCCCCTTCCTAAAGAGCTGCCCAACCACAGGGAGCAGTTAGAGTGATACATATCCCACCATTACGGCTCCCTTCCTAAGGCAGGTAAGACACTTAAGAGGAGGAAACGAGCAAGCTGGTGACATTGGGCTCAGCGCCTTGGGTGACAGCTGCTTCCCTGCTAAGACCTGGCTGTGGGTCCTCATTCAGCTGCGTGCAGGCACCAGTCCAGCCATGAGCTGTTTCCTGTGTCAGTCACACTCAGACCTCGTTATAGCTGCCAAATCCTCATATGCTGGAGCTTTAGAAGACAAAAAGGGAAACGGGCAGTCGATAGTTGAGCCTGGGGTGAGTTCACTGAGCCAGCTGTTCTGAAAAACCATACAACCTCCGTGCTTTGCAAATGGTGCGAATGTTCTCTCAGTGCCACTGTGCTGCTGTGAGAATACCAACTTGTAAATTACATTTCAAGAATGACAGTTGTCCCACTGTAGTTTCTTCTTGGTTTCCCTTGTCCTGTGGCCTTGTGCCTTGCCTGTGGCCTGTGTCCTTGAGAAGCTCAAAACAAAAAAAAAATTCTAAGGGAGTGGAAGTGTAAGTAAATTATCTTCAAAATGAAATTCCAGAATTGCAGTACAATATTTGCAAAACGATAGTAGAAAAACTTAAAAGCAGTGGTACATTTAATAAGCAGAAATAAAAGAGGGAAGCAAAAACAAAAAAGACTACTTTGAGGCCCATTTTTTAGTGTTTCTTATAATTAAAGTTTCCATTGGCTAAACATGGATCTACTGTAGAGATTTCAAATTTCCCAGGAGTACTTGTCAGGTCATCACCACATTAACTATAGTGTGCACAGGTCTTAGAGTAGTTATGCTTCCTGTGGGACCCTAAAGTTGTGTTTTCAAACATAGCCCAGTTCCAGCCAACATCACAATGCCAAAAGTCTGTCTACTTCTCTCGCTAGCAAATGCTTATCCAATTTAAGAAGGAATGTGTACCTTAAGATTAATTGAAAATATTAACCAAGAAGCCAAGAGAGTGGCAATCTGGACTCTAGTCCTAAAAAGTATTCCAACTAAAAATATCTGTATCCAAAACATATCATCATCCAAAATAGCATATGTAAATCCACAGCATTTGACAAGAGAGAATTGCATTAATCAACATTCACCAGAAAAATAGAACCAATAGGGTATGTATAGATAGATTTATTTTAAGAAATTGGGTCACACAGTTGTGGGAGCTGGAAAGTCTGAAGTCCACAGTGCAGGTACAAGGGAGGTGAGCAGTCTAGATCCAGAAAAGAGCTGATATGGTAGTTTTTAGTCCAAGGCAGAACTTCTTGGTGAACCTCAGTCTTTTCTCTTAAAGCTTCCAATTGTTTAGAAGAAGTCAATCCACATTATGGACGGTTATATGTTTTACTCAAAGTCCACTGATTTGAATGCCAGTAACATCTAAAAATGCTTTCACAGGAACATCTTGACTATTGCTTGACCAAAAACTGGGTGCCATGACCTAGTCAAGTTAACACAGAATTAACCATCACAAGCATGTGTCCAGCAGAGTCCAGATTTTTGTAAGAGTCTCTCCTTAAACGTTCTTCCTTCAAATAACAATCTCCTATTCCTATTCTGTGTTTACCTAACGCTAACCCTCTAATGGAGTAACAGAAGGAGGCATTAAAAGTCATAGTGGTGTGTTAGTCACCCACACAGATGTCTAGGTGTGTCCTGAGTGGTAGGTGGAATCAGGAACTTTGTTTTGTCAAACTGAGGTCAACAAATCGGGTTCATTTCTCCCTGTCAGTACCTCACTAACCAGGAATTCTTTATTTTTTTTTCTTTGAAAGGGGGATAACTGTGGAGCTCATAAAAACGGTAGACTTACTTTGTAGACTACGTGTCCAAACAGTCATACACAAAGGCAACATTTATCACCCTATTTCAGGGGGCTCATAGATCCTGATGCCCGTGCATGTGTGGACTCCAAGTTTAAAATGTTGCCTAATATCCACATAGCAGCTATTAGGTGCCAGGGAGCCTGAGATGAATAAGCTACGGCCTTGACCTTTAAGGCTCACAGTGTCAAGGGACCAACAAGAACATGGGTGCTTTCAATAGAGAAGCCAAATGAAAGGGGCAGGAACAGAATCACACCAAAGAGGCTTCCCATCTGGCCTTGGGGGTTAGGAAACGCTACCACCCCAGAAGAGCCTGGGACATAGTGGTACTCAGTTCTTCCTGCCTGGTCTTTCAGGTGGAAGAAACTGGTAGAGAAGAGAAAGCATAGTTTCTGTTTTGTTTTGTCAGAGAAAATATCTTTCGGGTTGGCTTAGGGACAAGATGGAAAATGATACAAGTCTGAAGGAGTAAGCAGGGTCCTGCAGAAGTTGTATGCGCCTTAGACCAGGGTCAGCGCCTTTCCCATAAAGGGTCAGTTAGTAAACTAGGCTTTGTGGACTTTGTGGCCCATTACTTGTGGTAACGTCAATTGGACCGCAGTAGGAAATGCCTAGCAGGGTAGTAAAGCACAGCTGTGGGTGTGTGTTTGAAGTGTCTCCAGAAATAACTGATGGGGGAGACCCCACCCCGGTCGCAGGTGGCACCAGCTGATAAGCTTGTAGCCTGGATGGACTGCACAAGGGAAAGAAGAAAGCTTGCCCATTTTTTTGAGCTTTAGTCTACTCGAGGGGTGTGCCTTTGTCACCCTTGAACATCAGTCCCCAGTGGTTTTCAGCCGTCCAGTGCAGACTCACACCAGCGACTTTCCTGTGAGGTTTTTTTTTTTTT
>NW_022900935.1:53428101-53443043 GCF_012274545.1 Fukomys damarensis | reverse complement strand
GGTTTTTTGAGACAGGGTCTCACTATGTAGTTGAGACTGACCTGGAACTCACTATGTAGCCCAGGCTGGTCTTGAACTCACAGTGATCCTCCTGCCTCTGCCTCCTGAGTGCTGGGATTGCAGGCGTGCGCCACCACGCCCAGCTATTTTCTATCAGTTCTGTTCCTCGAGCAATCCCTCACTGATCTGCAGACCATCTGGCCACTGGAGCAGCTCTTCAGCTTGACCCTTGTAGCACAAATTCAACCATTGACAATACGCACACACACACACAATGCTCGTGGATGTATTCCAATGAAAACTTATGAACCCTGAAATTTGAAATTCAAGTAATTATTTTTAATCAGCAGACTGTTTTTGACCAGTTTTAGGTTTGCGAGGAAAGACTGAACAGAAATTACATGGTTCTCAGACACCTCCTGCCTTCACACGTGACTTCCCTTGTTATTAGTGTCTTGCGTTTGTGCGGGACATTTGTTGCACTTGCTGAGTGTAGTAGACAGATTTTCATCCTTGTGACCAAATACCCGAGAAGAACAACTTAAAGCAGGAAATAGTTGTTTTAGTTTAATGTTTCAGAGATTTCAGTCTGCCATCATCTGGCTGCGAGGCAGAAATATCATGGTAAAAGGGAATGGGAAAGGAAAGCTGTTCACCTCATAGCAGAAACCAAGACTGGCTTATTTTCATGAACTTCCTTTGTAATCCTGTCATATGGAGTGAACCCTCAATGGTGTGCTCACTCAAGCCCTTCACAGTGTGATTTCAAGCTTTGTTTCCCCCGTTCCAGCACCAATACCTGGTTCTCATACTTCTGTGAAATGCCCAGTATAATGCCGATAAACTTCTATTCTACTTAGGTTATGTAATGTTTGTTTCTTTGCTTGCACAGAAAGACCCTGGCTAATACTATTAGCCAGCTAATAATATTATTAGTATTATTAGCCTCTCCTGGAAAATGGTATGGTAAAAATCTCCAGGCTTGTGTTTGAATAACTTGGAAATGACCTATCAGTTAATGTCTGGTCTTCATCTCATCCAAGAAGGGAAGACTAGGAGAGTGTGACCGTGGCCAGCCAGTCCACAGTCACAGTGGTACCAAGCCTGGGGCTGGCCGGCCATGCTTTGGCCCAGGTCCCTCTAAGCCTGGCAGTGGCAGCACAGAGCAGGGACCCCTGATCCGTGACCGTAACAACACCTTACCGTGCTGCCGTGCAGTGATCTCAGCTGCAGGGAACCAGCACAAACGTTTCTCCTCTGTAAGCTGAAGAAAACTATAGAGAAATTCCCCTCCCTGCCCTTAGAAACTCTGTATGATGTTTTTCCACCTTGAAATTAGTATTCTTTATGAAGTAGTTTGTGTGACAGTCACTGGGGAATCCTGACAAGCAGCTCTTATGGTTGGTCCTTTTGGACTGAATCTCAGATTGTGCCCCAGCCCCACCTGCTCCTAGATTTAGATCCCAGGATGGAATTCACCGCCCATTTCCGAGTGTTTCCAGATCCCTTGTTCCTGAATTGGTCTTACCCACTTATATTCCATCTCTCCCACTCCCTCTCCCTCTTCTCCATTGTATGCCTGCTCCCAGCTGCTCTCTGCACTGAGCCTGCCATTCTGAACTTGCAGCTGGACGTGATGCCGGATTCTGACAGACTCTCATTGCCCTCCAGTCCCCTTAATGCAATTTACATTCCTGTCCCATTATTCCTCTTCTCCTCCGTATTTTTCTACCAGCCATCATTCTACCAGCTGCAGAACTGGACTGCTCTGCAGCCCCACTGGAATATAAAATGTTAGCATGTTGTCCGAAGCACAGGTTTCTGGAGCACCCGTGGTATAGGGCTGATTCTGTGCAACACCGGTGGGCCTTGATGGTTACCAGCTGAAGTAGTGCCACCAAGCGGCAATGATTTTACGATTCACTCACACTGATCCCATCGCTGTCCCTTGGTATCAGCAGGGGCTTTATTACAGGACCCCCACGTACTCTAAAATCCAGGAATGCTCAAGGGCCTTTCATGAAACGGCATAGTTTTTGCACATCGTTCTCTGATGCACACACAATCTCTGATGCTTTAGGATGGTTTGACTTTATAATATTTTCAACTTATACAGTTATGGGTTTATCAGCATATAGGTCCCTTCTCAGTTGAAGAGCGTTTATACTTCAAATCATCCCCACATGACTTACAGTACCTCACACATTGTAAATGCTGTCTGTGTCCATACTTGTTACTACTGTTTTGTTCCAAGGATAATAATAAGGGAAAAGTCTGTTCCTATCCAAGACAGATCTACTTTTTTTCTTTTCTTTTTTTTTTTTTTTTTTTATCCACAGTTGATTGAATCATCAGATGTGGAACCAACAAATGCAGAGGGCTACCTGTATGCGGCTGGGATTTAATGTCACCTTACTTCAGATTCGCTGAACTCTAACTCATATGTCCTTGTCTGCAGTGTGTCTTGATCTCACCAGGGTGATCTTTCATTCATTCACATTAGTTTTATGTGCACCTGCCCTGACAGGAACCGTGACAGTCCCTGCAAGCGGGCACTAAGCACAGCCTCTGGTCCCTAGGAAAAGCTTAGAAAATATATTCATGAGAGAGAGAAGGCTGGCACCTAAACTAATGTAAGATGACTGAGGGGCTGAAGAAAGAAAGGAAGAGCACTCTCCAGGAAGAGGAAGCGTGTACAAACCCCCAGAGACGAGAGGAGGCAAACGGAGGGACATTTGGAAAACAGCAAGAACCTCAGCCCACGCCCATTACACCCTTTAAGGTAAGTGGGGTGTGTGGGGGCACCCACTCTAAATGGGAGAAGCCCTAGTCACACAGAGGCAGAGCTGGGGTGCGGACAGTATGCAGAGCTCGTGAACGTGCCCTTTCACCAGAGAGCTACTGAAGCCCTTTAAGGAGGAGCGGGACCCTAACGGGCAACTTTCGAAAGGCTGGCAGGCAACCGAAAGACCGAAGCTGCCGATGTCTGGGAGCGAACCCTCAGCGGCAGTGGCAGCAGAGTTCAGAGACAGTCCAGAGAGCGAGCGGGGGCCCACCAAGGGATGGAGTTAGGGTCAGACGCCAGGTTTCCAAGAACTGAGTGGGAGCTGCTAGGATCCCAGCCAAGGCCACAGGAGATTAGCAGAAGAGGATTGCACGGAAGTGGCCCAGGGCTATTTATTTTTCCTGCATTTTCCTTCAGTGCTGGGAATTGAACCCAGGGCCTTCACACTGAGCTGTATCTCCAGCTGTATCAGTCACTTTCCTGTCGCTGGTACACGACACCCACAGCTTAGAGGAGGAGGGGTTTACGTGGCTCACGGTTTCCTTTGGATTCAGTCTGAAAGTCTGCTAAGTGCAAGGCAGAAAAGAATGGTGGAAGGGCCCGGGCAGGGGAAAGCTGCTCATCCCATGGCTGCCAGAAAGCAAAGAAAGAAGGGAACAGCCAGGGACAGAATGTCCTTTTCCAGGTCACCCCAGGGGCCTGCCTCCAAGCAGGCCCCACCTCTAACAGCGCGCTCGGCTCCTGGACTGCTGAGTGGATGGATGCACTGGTAAGCACAGCACCCCCGTGACCCCATCACCTTCCGCACACACTGGGGGATGTCATCCATGACATCAGCCCTTTTATTTTATTTTTTTGAGACACGGTCTCACTAAGTAGTTAAATTGTCCAGACTGGGCTCAAACGGGATCCACCTGACCCAGCCACCAAGAGTGCTGTAACTACAGGCATGCACCACCATGCCCAGTAGGGCTTTTTCTTGAAGGCAGAAACATCTACCAGCCCGCTAGAGCCAGCCTGAACACAGTGTCCCACGCTGCCTCTAAACACTTCCCTCCTGTCTTTTCAAGCTCCCCTTCGTTCCTTTTCTACGTTATCTTCCTGCACTCACCCTAGGTCCTCCCTCACATTTATACCCACAAATGCTTGCGAAAGGAGTTAGAGGGCATTGCAATAAATAAACGTAGGATAAAGTGACGTCAGAGACTGAAGAAAAATGCTACTGTGGCTTGGATGGAGGGTCCCCAAAGCCTTCAGGTGCACAAAGACCTGGCTTTGGGGAAGCAACTGAATTATGGGAGCTGAGGTCGGAAGAGGTGGGTCGCTGCGGTGGGACCTGGAAGGGTCTCTCTGCCTCCCCGGCTGTCCTTCCTTCTCTCTCTGCTTCCCAGCTGCCCTGATGTGAGCAGCTTTTCCTCTGCCATGTGGCTCCGCCTGGAAGCCAGCCAACCCCGGACTGTAACCATGGGCCAAAATAAACCTGTCTTCCTTTAAGTTGTAGGTGTCAATATTGTGTCCCAGAAGTGAGAAAGTGACTATGACAAATGCTGAGATTAGAAAAGTGCCTGTGTGTGTGTGTGTGTGTGTGTGTGTGTGTGTGTGTGTGTGTGTGCAGAAATCAAGCACTGGGAGAAAAGGGCAAATATTCAAGCTGTGATGTTCCGTTGCTTTTTTTCTAGGTAAGCGTAAATTGGACACTAAGCTTCCAGTCAAAGTGGAAAAGAGAGCCAAGGTCATCTGGACAGCTGGTATTGACAGAGAAGAGGAAGTGTACCATGCTGTCAAAGAAACTGTTTAAACACACAATTCATTGTTGTCAGCTGTGGTCGCCCTACTATGCAATAAAATACTAGAATCTATCTTTTCTATCTAACTGTAACCGTGTGCAAGTTAACAGGCTGCCCTCTCCTCATCTGCTCCTCTCTCCCCCTCCCCAGTGTATGTGTGTGTGTTATACTTTTTTAAAATTTTAAATTAAGTGTATTGGTACATTTCAGGTATACAATATGATGACATTCATATTGGTAATTTGTACCTTTCCATAATCTATCTTGGTTCTTATTTTTTCCCCATCCCCCTGCCTTCCCTTCAGCCCCTCCACCCTTCCCTATATACTTTGTTTCCATTTTTTCATTTTCTCGTATTTATTTCTTACCCTCTTTCATTTCCCCAATCCTTTCCATTCCCCCTCCCCTTTGGACCTTTCCTTCCTATTTCACATTATCTACGATACCTTTTGATCCTTACACTTTCAGTTTCTCACACCAGAGAAACTATTCAGTATTTACACGTATGTCCTATTTATTTCACTTAAGAGTATTGCCTCGATGTGCATCCATTCAGCTATAAATGTCTCTAATTTCTCATTCTTTATGGCTGAATAGTACTTCATTTTTTAAAAAAGACACATTTTCTTTATTCAGTCTCCAGTTGATGCGCAATTGTACTGTTTCCAAGTTTTAGCCATTACAAACCGTGCCGCTATAAACATGGGTGAGCATATATCACTGAGGTATGATGCTTTTAATTCTTTTGGGAAGATACCCAGCAGGGGAATAGCTGGGTCAAATGGGACCTCTAATCCTAGTTCTTTGAGGTATCTCCATAATGATTTCCACAGTGGCTGCACCAGTCTGCACTCCCACCAACAATGGAGAAGGGTTCCTTTCTCCCCACAACCCCGCCAACATTTGTAATTGGTTGATTTCTTGATAGCAGCCGTTCTTTCTGGAATGAGGTGGAATCTCAGCACTGTTTTCATTTACATCTCTCAAATGACCAGTGATGTTGAATGGTTTTTCATATGTTTATTTGGTATTTCTACTTCTTTGTCTGAGAAATGTCTGTTCATTTCTGTCCCCAGTGTATTTTAAAATAACTACAAGCTGGATGTGGTGGTGCACACCTGTGATCCCAGCACTTGAAGGCTGAGAGGCTGAGGCAGGAGGATTGCTCTGATTTCAAGGCCAACCTGGGCTACATAGTGAGTTCAAGGCCAGCCTGAACTACATAGCAAGACCCTGCCTCAAAAAGTTAAAAATAAATAAATTAATGAAATCAAATAGCTACAATGCAGGATTTAGAATATTTTCACCATAAAAAATCATTATTATAAGGTGCTAAATGTGCTAACGACTCTGATTAGCTCATTACACAATATATACATGTTTCAAAGCATCACATGGTGCCCTACAAGTTGTACAGTTACTATGTGTCAATTAAAAATTCACAAATACGGACACACGTGTGTGGCCCTTGGCTAGTGAAGTTCTAGCCTGGCTCTTCAAACTGAACTGCTTCCCACCTTACGGCACCCTGTTCTTCTCTCCCAATGCCACACCTTGGTTGAAGTTCCTATATTTACCTGCCTTGCAAACACCCATCATTCAATACGCTACCCGAATTTCAAAACCCAGCATAAGATGCCTGATGCCCATGAAGGTATCGCCGTCTTCCCTGGTCTTCCCCAGAGTCATTTCTCTGCCTTGTTTCCCCTTCTTTCACAGCTCTCATCACATTGTTACGTGTTGTAATTCAACACATCTGTGTCTCCTCTTAGTGAGGTTGGATAGCCTAGTGGTTAAAGTGACCACACAGGCATGAAACTCCCTGGCCTCCTCTTTCTCGTCAGTACCTGTGTGACCCCAGGCAGTTACCTAATCTCTCTAAGCTCCAGTTCTTCCATCTGGAGGATGTGAATTCAAAAAGCATCGCTCTTGTTCTCTTAGCACAGTCTGGCACCTGGTAAGCAGTGGCCTTTGAATCACTCACTCCCTGGTCCTCATGTCACCCCCCATGGATGTCTAAGGCAGTGGCCGTGGCCACAGGTAGATCCTCAAACCCAAATGAATTATAATAAAATGTAAAAGTCATTCATCAGTGGTACTAGCCCCATCTCAAGTGCCTCCTGGCACCAGTGGCTCCCCTATTAGATTGTACAAGGAAGATACCCATCGTCACAAGAAGGTTCTACTGGACACTGCCACCCTAGAGCAGGGATCCTCAGCTCTTTTATGGAGAAAGCTAGATACATAATTACTTTAGACTTTGTGGCTATAAGGTCTTCGTGGGAGTATTCACCTTCACTACTGTAGCATGAAATAATCATAGGCAACACATAAATCAATGAGCATGGTTGTGTTCCAATAAAACTTTATTTGAAAACTTTAAATGTCATCTAATTTCACAAATCACAAAATATGCTTCTTTTGAGGTCCCCCACATACACACTTAAAAATGTAAAAACTGCCAGATGTGGTAGGACATATCTGTAATCCCAGCATTCAAGGTGGCTAAGGCGGGAGGATCACAAGTTTGAGCTGTCTGGGCAACCTAGTGACTTGGTGAGACCCCATCAAAATAAAAAATAGTTCAATGTGAAGACCCTGCGTTCAATCCCCAGCACAGATGGAGGAGGAAAAGAAGGAGGGAGAAGAAGAGGAGGAAGAGAAATGCTGACTTTCTCCAGTAGTAATAAAAGCTAAGAAAGTGGAATTTCTACCCTAGGGCCACAAGAAAGAAAAAGAAGGGCAGAGGATTTAGCTCAGTGTCACCACTCCTGCCTCACAAGGTCCTGAAATCGATCCCTGGAACTACCAAAAAAAAAGGAAAGTTTGGAGCAACTTGATTTTAGCCTAGTGATACCCAGTGAGGAGTTTCAACCTCCAAAATTCCAGGTGATACATCCATTTTGTTTTAAAGCACTGTGAATAGTAATTTGTTACAATAGCAAAAGGAAATGAATACACAGACTAGTAGAAAAGCTAGATGTGGAAACAACGTGCTACAATGTGTCTGAGGAGCAACACAGCTGGCTCTTAGCACAAAGGAGAGGCAGGACCCTATTCAGCTGAAGGTTGGGCTGGTCCAAGGATTCCAGATGGTTCGCTGACATGGCTGCAGCTGTGTCCTGGAGGCCAGAAATGCCCAGCCCAGCTGGGACTGTTGGCTGGCACACTTACCCAGTGGAAATCTTAGGGTTTCAGAGAGAATACCCACAGGCAACCAGGCAAATGTTGAATCTCTGAAGTCCGGAAAAATCACTCCTACCACATTCTTTTGGTCAAACAAATGACAGGCAATCCCAGATCCTAGAAGAAAAAAATTCAACCTACTGCTTGAACGGGAAGCCTGTCAGCTCTTTGGTCATCTTCGGTCTGCCATGACTAGCGATAGGAGCCCGTTGAGGCCACCCCTGATTATTTTTGAACATTTTTATATGGAAAAATATTTTAAATCACCAAAAATCTTCTCGTTCAGAAATGGTCAATACTTTTGTGAAGAATTTTCTTTTAACGTTTTAATGCACTTTCTAGAGTCTCCATCTATTTTTGTGCCTTTCTACTGAAAAGCAGTAAATGGAGAATAGACATTTTTGGATATGGACATGGAAAGATTAATTCAGCGTGGAGAATAGTTTGTCAGGGAGACCAGGTGGGAAGCTATCGCTATACTGGAGGTGATGGCTGCTCCAGGGCTGGACTGCAGAACAGTGGGGAGAAGGGTCCATGAGTTTCTCCTCACTTCACTTTTCCACGGTTTGTGTTTGTTTTGTTTTGTTTCACAGTGTGGGGGGTTGGACCCACTGCCTTCAACACTGAGCTACATCTCCAGCCCCTTTTTATTTTTATTTTGAGACAAGGTCTTGCTAAATTTCTAAGTTGCCCAGGCTGGACCCAAAACTTGTGATCCTCCTGTCTCAGCTTCCCACAGTGCTGGGATAACAGGTGTGCAACCCCGTACCCCTAAAGGAGCATTTAACCTTTTAAAAATATATGACAAATAATTTAAATATGACAGTTTCAGGATAAGCCCTATCCAGAAACAGACTGGTAAAAGAGCCACATAAATGTGTATTTCTCATCCACACTGCATATCCATCAGAGAGCTGAAGATTCAGTTGCACATTATACTGACACCAGAGTTTCGAATTAAAAAGTGACCTCTTTCTAGAACGTCCTGCCATAGGGAATGGAGTGATGAGAAGCACAGGCTTGCTTTTAAAGCTTCCCTTGGGAAGGTCGCGCAACACTTCCTCTTGCATTTCATTGGCCAAAACAAATCAGTGACCAATCAGGTTGTAATTGGGGCGGAGCTACCTCTCCGTGATCAGAGCCTCTGCTTTTCGTTTCCCATTACAACCTTCCCTATCCCCACACCCACTTACTCCATATTTATCACCCTCTGACGCACATATAATTCATTCATTTGTTCTCTCTGTCACGGTGTCTGTCGCTTAAGAGGTCACTTCTTGAATAAGTCGAGGATGAACAGCTGAATAATAGATTATTGGCACAGGAGAAAAATCAGAAAATGTTGACTGAGTTATAACTCTGTGTCACTTGCCATGTACCTTAGGGCCAGACTAAATAAATATTTAGTGAACTACTTTGGTGGTCTTTCCTGGAAAATTCTAGAATATAAAATGTACCTGTGGATACAGTTCCCAGCAACTGAGCTGTAGGCAATTTTAGTGTTCTACGTTTTCCTGATCTTTGGCAACACAACAGCGCTTTGTGCTTGGCCCGACTCTGTGTGAATACATGAACGTCATTAAATCCCCACGTCGACTCTGGGAAGAAACTAGCATTCATGTTGCCATTAACACCTGAGCGACTTCTGCAGCTAGTCAGCAGCAGTTAAAACTTGATTTTGATCCCAAAATGAGTCACGGCATGTTTTTACCTTCTACAACGAGCATAATTTATTCCTATAATATGAAGGGGGAGGGGAAAGCTTATTAAAAAGAAGAAGGGAGAGAAGAGGGAGAAGAGGAGAAGGAAAAAGAAACAGGAGGAGGTGACTGGACAGAGAGGCAGGGAGACTCTGGAAATAAAACGCTTCTACCTCCTGACTGGCTGAAGTCCAGTGACTTTGCTAGAATAGGCCCCTGGAAAGCCATTTGTGCTTTCAAGACTCCACAGTCATTCAGATATTAAAAAATCTCGGAGGCAGCCATCTTGCTCTTGCCGCGTGCTGCTGTTGGAAAACCCTCCCTGCTTCAGATTTACCAACAGCACAAATCAAGAAAAGTTAGCCAGACTTCAGGTTCAGGTCCAGATAGGAGGCAAGGGTACAGCTCGCAGAAAGAAGAAGGTGGTACATAGCGCGGCTACAGCTGATGACAGGAGGCTTCAGTGTTCTCTGAAAAAACTGGCGGTGAATAATATAGCTGGTACTGAAGAGGTGAATGTCATGAAAGATGATGAGACAGTTACTCCTTTCAAAGTCCAAGCTTCCCTGTCTGCTAACACCTCTGCAGTTCCAGGTCACCCAGAAGCCAAGCCAGTCACAGAAACGCTTCCTGGAAAATTAAGTCAGCTTGGTGCTGACAGCTTAACAAGTCTTAGAAAATTAGTTGAACAGTTCCCACTGCAAATGTTGGACAGAAACGCACCAAAACCAGAAGATGTTGATGAAGAAGATGATGATCTTATAGAAAATTTCGATGAAGCATCAAAGAATGAAGCTAGCTAAAATCTTTCTGGTTTTTGGAAGCTGGCGTGGACTAGATTTAACAAATCAGCTATATGGTTCCAAAGTTTTACTGACACAGAGAACATCATCTGTTTCTAGTTCAGTAATATAAATATTTTGCATATTAATAATGCTGTTTGTTCAGCATCTTTTGGTCATTTGATTTTGCATTTTGCACTTCCTACCAAGATCTATTCTTTTGGTCAAAATATGAAGTATTGGTACAGTTTGAGGGCGGTTGGAGTTTTGATTATTGGATTTTTGTTTTGTTTTGGGGGGTAAATTTGGTGTATGTGTGTATTTGTATGCGTGTGGGTGTGTGTATACACAGTGGAGAACAAATTGGAATACAGTTCTCTTTATCCTCTTCCTCCAGTAGAAATAAAAAAAACTACATTTGCTACTTTTCCTGCCTCAGCAACACACAATGAAAAATGACTTTCTTTGATTTCAAATCTGAAGAGATATTTTACTGTTGGAGGTTTGGTTTTAATATATTTGGTTAATCTTCATATTTTTCATATATTTCTCTGGGTCTAAGATATCTTAAGGGGAAAAAAAAGATATCTTTAGGAGTGGGGCCTGGTGGCACATGCCTGTAATCCCAGCACTTGGGAAGCTGAGGCAGGAAGAGTACCTCTAGTTTGAGGCCATCCTGGACTGCATAATGAGTTCAAGGCCCGTATGAACACAGCAAGAACTTGTCTCAGAAAATGTTTTAAAAGCTATCTTAAGATAGTTTACCACCAGTCTCATGCTGGAATAAGGGGTCACATATCTTTGGTGTAGTTACCTTAGATTCACTTACCCGGCCACACCCAGAAGAATTTCTTTTACTCTATTTCTTCCCTTGTTTTCCTTTTTTCTTTTCCATTTGCCTTATACAGTGTTGGGGATCGAGCCAAGGGCCTCACACATCTAGCCAAGTGTTCTGCCACTGACCTATATCCCCAGCTTACTTTTTCACCTCCTTTCAGAGAACTTGGATGTAAACTGCATTCATTCACTCAAATTTCTCTCTTGCTGTTTGATAAAAGCTTGGATTTTGCATATCAGCATTTGTTATAGCCAATATTTTAGGATAAGGCTCAGAAAATCTCTCATTTCCTGGCCCATCACCAAACTAGTTTAACCTTGCAGCATATCAACTTTTTGTTTTTAAGGTAGTTATCTTTTTTTGATATCTAAAGTGCAAGACCAACAATTTAGCCAGCGGTGGTGACACACGCCTGGAATCCCAGAACTTTGGGAGGCTGAGGCAGGAGAATCGCTATGAAGCCAACCTGGGCTACATAGTGAGTTCAAGGACAACCTGAACTACATAGTGAAACCCTATCTCAAGAAAAAAAAATTTTTTTTATTGAGAGATCTGTAGACCTGAAGGCAAAATGCTTGTGTTTTTTCATCCAAACATTTCAATTTATTTTATAAATCTGATTTATCTGTTTTATTTTATATACTATATGGACTTAAAATAAAATAACAGTAACAAAATAACTAAAAAGAGGAATATAAAAAAAGAAAAATAAAAAATCTCATGGGTCTTCTCTGCTTAGTCCAGGCATCAATCTGACTAATATGAAGTTGATTGCAAAGTTGGCCGATTTCTGAGAGAATCCTTTCCTTCATTTTGATCAATCAACAGTCACCGAATCACTAATCATGTAGCTCATCACCGAATAATACGTTTCTTTAGAATCAGTGGGATGAACGGAATCCTTTGTCTCTTGATTTTAGTACTGGACTCAGGAGCTTTGCACAGAGCTGCATCCCTAGTCTTTATAGGACAGGGTCGTGCTAAGTCACTAAATTGCCCAGGCTGGGCTCAAAATTTCAATCGTCCTGCCTCAGTCTCCCAAATTGCTGGGTTTCTAGGAATGTGCCACCCATGCACTGTCCTAAATTCTTTTTGAAATGAAGAATGCATAGCTTTTCAAGCTTTGTGAAGACATTTGGAAAGGTCCCTTCTTTACTCATCAAAACCCTGAGCCCCCCAAAGTTTTGCAAATCAAACGAAGCCTCCACTTCTGTAGTGGAGACGCGGTCAGCATATTCCAATTATAGGGAAGGAAGCAGAAGAATTCTACATGTCCTATTTCCAGAGCAAAAGACCAAAACGTCAGAGCAGCAAGTGGTCACTGAAAGGAGAAATATTTTTAGAGACCTTAACCCGATAGGGGCAACAGATGTCTTTTCCTTTGTAATTTGCCCTCTCTCTGTTACAAAGTAAACCTGTTGTAGCATTAATACAACCAGTGTAAAGACATGCAGCAACTCCAAGGTCTTGGAAAAGATCCTGATACAATACTGTCTTCTTGTAGAGGTCAGCGGACATTCAAATCTTTGTGGGAATGAAGTCTATCACTGCCTCCCACTCTCTGCTGTGTTGAGCTCACCTTCCGTTCTAAACTAATACTACTATGGGCATAATCTTTTAGCAAAAAGGACGGTCCATGGTCTGCCCTTGAATCCAGCCAACCACAGAAGTTCAAGAGTTTTCTTTGAGTCCTTGAGGGGAAACAATACAACTGCAATGTCTTTATATGTTCCATGCATCTCCTGTGAATGAGGCTGCTAGGTTGTTGTTCGTTTTTGGCTATCATGATAGAATTTAAAATGAATAGAACAAATGTAACTTTACCTTGGAAAACTAAATGTAACACTGTCCTGCATTCATGACAAATGCAAAGTTTTTTTTGTTTTAGTTTTGATTTTGGTTGTTCATTTCAGTCTCCCCCAGAATCTAAGACTTCACCTACACTTGCTTTCTATAACACATAGGAAAAATCCAAACTAGATCATAGAACTCAATGAAAAAACCTTAAAAAAAAGTGTGTAAACAAAATAAGATAAAACTTTTGTGAGTTTTTTGGATTAAGCAGAGTTCCTCTATATGGTACTACAGCATGGGTTATTTTCAAAATTGATAAACCAGTCTTCATAAAAATTAAGGACAAGCCACTACATCCAAATATGGCCAAATATCAAGCCAGAATCATAAAGAAATACTTTTTGCCTAGAAAACTTAACAGCTCACCCCAAATTGCCTGTCACTTTAATATGAGAATCATTGGTATATTTGCTGAAAGTGAAGTTTGTCTATCTCCTGAAGGAAATTTCAGAACATCTGACCCCTCCTTTGTCTACAGATGACCTTCCTTTGAAAGGTAGGTCTGGGGATTTAGCTCAGTGGTAGAAGCACAGGCTTAGCCTGCATGTGGCCTCTGTTTGACCTGCCAGCCCCAAGGGAGAGGTGGAGACTTAGGTGGAAGACCATGGATGTGCACACTTAGGCTCTTCACCTCCCCATTCTGTTCATCGTTTTCTTGTACAGATGATGTTTAGTTTGGTAATGCTGAGCATATACAACTCTCACCCTGTGTCCAGCTGAAATGCCAAAGAGTGAAGAAGGTAGAGAAAGTGAAGGCAAAGAGGAATTTAAAAGCACCTGTCTTTGCTATTTAAACTATTCTCCCCCCTTGTGAAATAGGAAAGCTAATAAGTGCTGACTTTTTAGGAAGCTAGTAAATGCTTCTTTATTATTCTAGCCTAAGATGAATCCTGATAACATACTGTTTCTCGTTTTTAAGGGTTGCATGTTACTGGGCAAGTAATTGACCTCTCGGAGTTCAGCTTCTGTGTTTGTCAACACATAATAACATCTCCAGAAGGGCTTTGTGAACCTAAAGTGAGGATGCCTAGACCCATGTACCTCTGTGCCTGGCGCATCGTGAGCAGAGACCCACATTCCGCTCTGCCCAGCCAGTGCGTACCCTGAAGCCTGCTACACAGTATACAGCCAACAAGTGTCAGCTGTCGTTACTTTTATGTATGAGTATGCAGGCGGTGAAAGCTGTCAGGCTCTTGCCTCGTGGCTTCATCTTGCTAACGTTAATCTTACAAAATTCAACGCAAACGTCTCCTCAAAGACACGGTCTCTGACCTTCCCTGACTTTTACTCCCCCAGCAGCTGGTGCAAGCCCCCTTTGGAGCACATTGCCCTTGCCGCACTACTGACCCAAGTCCTAGTCCGGCTCTAGCTCCGCCCCTCAATTTCAAACTCGGTAAAGATGGGGCTTTTCTTCCCCTCTGTCCCCTAGCACTCAAGGCACTGCCTAGCACCTGCCGAGACCCACACCCGCCTCCTTTCCCTCGACTCCACAGCTCCAGTGAAGTTCCATCACCCAGCCAAGCAGTTTCCTTGTCAACTCAAGCTTCCGTGAGTTTTCACATGTTCTGTTCACCTATGCTTCACCGGTGCCTCGCACATCTTGGGTGCTCGGGTGGTATCACTTCGGCAAGCAGAAAAAACAACGGAGCGCTAACTATCCCAGGCTCCAGCAACATAGATTTATAATAAAGAAGAAAATATTTTTAGAGGAAGTATTATGTTGCAAACACATGTATCCATGCTCCCTACTAATTTAATAAATTGCACTTACAAAGCTTTTATATTTTGGTTTTATGCCTTGCCTGGCTTTATTTTACAAAGCCATACAAGCCAGTTCCAAGGTTTATATGGGGAAATATATTACTAAGAAGAGCCTAGAAAGTAGTGAAATAAATGAAGGGGGACTGCCCCATAGGTGTTCATAAATTATAAAGTTACAATAATTAACATCGTCACATGAATACACACACACTCACACACACACACACACACACGCACATAAATCAGGTG
>NW_022900935.1:53417559-53427992 GCF_012274545.1 Fukomys damarensis | reverse complement strand
CACACACACACACACACACACGCACATACAAATCAGGTGTTCAGGATAGAAACCACCAAAGTACACTCAAATACATATAGAAATTTTATTTGTGCTAAACATGGTATTTCAAATGGGTAACAAGAAAACAATAAATAATGTTAAGACAATTGGCTAGTCAAATAGGAAAAAATAAGATACTCACTCCTAACTTTGACCTATCATAGGAGTTTTTTTTCTACACACAAGAAGAATACAGGTACAAGAATATCCATTGAAAATACCACAAATATCCTTTAATGGAGGGTTGTCAAATAATACACAGTACATATAACATGTACGTGCATAATATGCAAAGCGTGTGTAATATATTGTATATAATATACAGTATATTTATGTACAATATATTCAAAACATGCACATATTTTGACAATGGAAAAAGCAGCCATTCAAATGAAGAAGGTGCCTTGAATGTTTTGATATGGTGGGGATTTTTCACTGAACATTTTTAAGGGATTAAAACAAGGTCAAGAATGGACTGTATAGTAACACCTTGTTAAGAAGGAGGAGGAGGAGCAGAAGAAAGAGTCAAACAGAGATACAGACAGACAGACACCCTCGGAAAGAACTCCTAAGAAACTGGTAGAACTTCCCTGGGTCGCTATAACCCAAAGCAGCAAAGGTTTACTTTTCACCATATGTCTCTCTATTCTTTTAAAATTTGAATGATGTACGTACATTACCCATTCCAAAACAATACCTTTTATAACTAAGAAAGAATAAATGGAAATTGCCATTTTCTGCAAAGTATCTTGAAATCCTTCTGCCTACAAAAACTAGCAGGGCCAGGGATTTAGCTCAGTGGTGCCGCCGCCTGCCTTGCAAGAGCAAGGTCGTAAATTCCATCCCCGGTACCAAAATAAAAACAAAAACAAAAACAAAAAACTAGTAATGCTAAGTAGAATTTGACAACAACAGTTCATAACCAATAATGAATAATGTTTAATATATTATCTCCTGGTTGATCAAGCAACGCAAAACGTAAGCAAGGAGACACAAGGTTTGGACAATATAATTTAAAAGCTTAATCTGATGGGTACATGGAGAGAGTGCTATACTTGACAGTCAGTGTATTTATATTGTTTTTCAACATTGTAGAACATTTACCAAAATTGACCAGGCTACACATGCACAAATATATTAGGTTGCAGATAAGTACCAACAAAATCTAGTAATCCCCCAAAAATCACATCACCGTGTTCTCTGAAAAATTGGAAGTCAATTTTCAAAATAGTAACCACAAACCAGGCATGGTAGCACATGGCTATGTTCCCAGTGCTCTGAAAGACTGTGGCAGGTGTTTGGCAATTTTGAGCATGGCCTGGACAACTTAGTGATTTAGTAAGGCCTTGGTCCCAAAATGTAAAAAAATAAAATAAAACGAAAAGGACTGAGGATGCAGATCAGTGTGGAGGCCTCAGGATCAAGGTTCAATCCCCAATACTGCCCCCCCCAAAACAACCAAAAATGAACAAACAAAAAACTCAACAAGTTCAGAAAATCTGAAATGTAATTGTAAAATAAACATCGAGGCAGTAAAAAGTATCTGCATCAAAATGCCTTGAATAATCCTTAAAGCAGGACTTAGAAGGAATGATTCACAAAAGTACATCCTTACATTGCATGCTTTCTTTATTTGCTCAGTATTATTTTTCTTGGGATCATATTAAAATATGAGGATTTAATTCATCTATTTAATCGCATATAAGGGAATAGGTGTTCTGCTTAACTCCAAGGTAAGTCTCTCCATGTTCTCAGCATAAATATATTATTTGCTTAAAGTTTTAGGCAGATAATTCTCATTATGTTAAAGAAGCTCCTTTGCACCCCCAACTTAGATTTTAGAGTTGAAAACAATAGACATTTTAAAATGTTTACTCATTTAAGCAAATGGGAAAACTGGGAAGGGTAGCTGTTTGTATTTCATTTGGTGCTTGGGCTGAGGAGGCTGTATGGGGAGCACCTGACATCGTCGTGCTCTGCCGACCATCGCAGGACAACTGGAGGCCATCCTGCCTTCCTGCTACCACAGGAGATCAGCACACCCCCCCGGCCCCAGGCATTGCTGTGCAGGTCACCCAAGCCTCAGACCACTCCAGCCCATACACCAGGAGGCCAAGACAGGAAATAACTTGTCAGCATCCTCTTGTTCCTCAGGAAGCTCACTTCACCTTGTTAAGACCGACCGCAGAGACAGCTGACTCTACCTTTCCAAACACTTAGCCTCAGGAAAACACAGAGTTGATCTGACTTAATACTCTGAATTTGGAAGCTTGCCAACATTTTCCAGCTGAAGAGAAGAGGCTTAAACTATATAGACTGTGCATAACATAAAATGAATATAAAAACACATGTACTCATTTTGGAAGGATCAGCAAGAATCAAAATATTACCAGTGATCAACTGAGTACAAAGGTATTAAGTCAATATGCATTTCTTAAAAGTCCCCTGGTTAAAAGTTTTTAAAGTTTTGTTTGTTTGGCTGTATTTTCTGTTTTTGTTTTTTGTTTGGTACCGGGGATCAAAGTCAGGTCTTTGCGCTTGGGAGGCAGGCAGCGGAACCACTGAACTAACTCCCCGGCTTGTTTGTTTGTTTGGATGGGACCTCAAACTTGGGTTCCACTTGCCTCAGTCTGACCAGAAGCTAGGATTACTGGGATGTACTGCTATGTTTGGCTCACCAAGATTCTAAACTAAAAATTAATACATGTGCATGTTTTCTTAAAAACCAAACAACAGCAAATTCCATCCTATCCTATTTCTCCCAGTTTTCAAGGCATTGATGAACCAGAAGAGACTTGGCAATCAACAATGTGCATACAATAGGAAACTCCATTGTGTGATAGATTGGCCGACAGACAGATAGCTAGATCAGTGGTTCTCTCTCTTCATACACATGAGTTCTGTGTAAATCTGAATTTAAGTTCACATGTGGAAGTGTGTTCAGTGCTATTTTAATGTCTCCTCTGACAGCTCCTGTAACATGTGATGGTTATCCAAGAAAGCATACGTTGGAACCACAAAATAATTCTTCCCCAAATTAAGAAGTATTTGCAATCCAGTATTTGCCGAGACTGGATGACACCACTTTTCAATTATATCCATTAAAAATGAAACTGCTAAAAGTATAAATTGTCATTGCCCAATAAATGAACTTGCAGAAAAGGGAGCCAGAAAAAGCTAACGATCGATCAAGATATAACATTAACAAATTATTATTATTTTTATTATGTAAAAGCATAATACCAAAATGGTCCTCTTTTGCGATGTCATGCTCATGTACCACTATTATCCTTATTATGTTTACTAAGTAATAAAAAAAAGTTGAGCACATACTAGGCCTTAGGAATGCTAAGCACAGGCTCTATCGCTGAGCTTATACCCCCAGCCCCGAGAATAAAACATTTTTAAGGAAAAAGCTTTATATTTTTAGTATCTTTTATATCACTTCTTTCAGACAAAGGATTCTACATTTCCATTTTGGACCAGGTTCCTCAAATTTTGTAATTGGCCCTGGCTGGAAGTTTGTGGTGGTGTAAAATCTCACAGGCCTATGGTAGCATGCCTTCGGCAGAGAAGTCAAGCAAGTTGTCTTTTTTTGTGGGGGGGACCTGTGACCCTAGAATGTGTTGGGGAAGGAAGAATGTGAACATCGAGCATCAAGTCTGTTTCCTGCAGGTAGAGTGGGAGAGGGCAGCAAGAGGGCAGGCTGTACCTGCCAGGCAAAGTATGGATCCATAAGCTTCTGGGATACCAGAGCAGGGGAGCCGACAAGGCTGGGGCCACAGTGAAGGGCCCCATCTGCCACCTGCCAGGGCAGCACAAGGAAGTCACATGTGGGCACTGGGGGAGAAGCAGGTCAGGAGGGCGCAGCAGTGTGCTGAAGACCACCTCACTTGTACGCGGAAGGAGCCAGTGCACAGGGCCCATGGGAGCCTTTGGGTTGACCACACTGGGTCCCCAGGAGAGCCAGGCACTTGGAAACATCCAGAAAGCTGCCCTTATGGAAGAACATCAGGAAAGAAAGGACGGCAGAGCTGTCACTGATGAAAACCTTGCACCTCTCTCTTTTATCCCCTTCCCATCCCCCACTCAGGAGAAGATGGAGAATCACACACCTGGCTAAACTGTTCTCCTCTCCGGAAGGACTTGAAAAGCTGGGCTCTTTCCACACCACACACACATCGAGTGGGGCGAAGGGGATTATGCCTATAAAAAAACGAAAAGCAAACCGTCTCCCATTGGCCTCTTTACTGAGTTTATATCAGCAACCAGTTCTGTGTGCACAATAATGCACCTTTTTAAAAAGACACAAGTGGCCTGCAGTGGTTAGGATGGACTGTCAACTTGACTGGCTTTGGGATCTGTCCCGGAGATTTGTGGGACACACACTGGGTGTGTCTGGGTGGGTCACAGCCTTGGGGGCCATCTCTGGTCCTTGCCACATTCCTCTCTGCATCAGTCCCCTGCTCTGCTTGCTACTATGAACTGAGCAGTTTGCTTCAGCACACCCTTCTGCCATGATATTTCTGCCAGCTGACCATGGACTGATCCCCCTAGAACGTGAGCCAAGTTGTGGGTGTCGGATACCATGTCCAGCAACAAGAATGCTAGTACATGGCCACACATGATAGACCTTGTGCCATCTCATGTTGTCACACAACTTATCTCGGACATGGTTCTGTATCAGTACCGATAGAGCTGCTTGTTCCTTCTGATGGCTGCATCCCATTTTCTACAATTTGAACAACTCCTCCTAAACTCATATCGAAATTTAATGTCCTTTGTGAGGCATTTGGAAGAGGCGGGGCCTTTGGGAGGTGATTAGGATTATGTGAGATCATGAGGGTGGATTTATAAGAAGAGGAAGAGAGGCCCAAGTTAGCAGGGTCTCTCGCCACAGATGCCCTCTGCCATGTTAAGATGCGGCAAAAAAGCCCTCACCAGATGCTGGATAAGCCAGCTCCATGCTCCACAATCTTCAGCTAACAAAATTCCACTCTTTATAAATTACCCAGTCTGTGGTAGTCAGTGATAGCGACAGAAAGCAGACTAAGACAGGGTGGCATCTGCAGAGTCACCACAGTGGATGCAACCAACACATCCCCTATTGCCAGATATTGAGCTGTTTTTCAGTCCTTTGGTGTCATGACAGGTGTAGGTGTGTTCCTTTTCAAATTTCAGAGGCTACGACATGGTGTGTGGTATCGCTACAGATTGACCAGATCTGTGAATCCAGATGCCTGCCACTAAGCCACGCATTAAAGAGGTATGCAGAAATGCAAAAACAATGCATCCTGTCTCCTTACTTTTTGTGTGCTTGGAGAACTGAAAAAAAGTATCAGTGTTAACATGTAACGAGTATGTTGCCGTTTTTAATAAATTAAAAATATTCTTGGCTCTTCTCACTTTTAATTTCTAGTTTACTAAATAATGCTAGATAAAACCCATATAGATAAAGGGCATTTGGGATCCTCGGTAATTTTTAAGAGGATAAAGGGGATCCAAAGTTTTGAGAGCCATTGACATAGTTAACTGACATTTGGTAGGAAGACTAGTGAAACTTGAGCAATACTGCTCAAAAGCAGTAAAAAAAGGACACATGATAAAAAGATAACTGTGGTATGAAATTTAAACCATGGCTTCTATAAGGCAGTAAGCCACAAATATTTCTTGAACAACTACTAGCTAGCCAAGCATTGCTCTAGGTATTAGGAGATAGACCAAGGTCCCATCTTCATGGAGCTTGCCTTTTAGAAGGAGAAAGCAGTGAATCATGTAAACAAATAAACACACAAAATATTGATGGGTTATAATCACAGTTTTGAAGGAAATACAAAGGCTAATGTGATCAGAGTTCCTGGAAGTAGAAGGAAGTAGGATACATAGTCATGAGAAATTGCATGACTTGCTTCAAATGGGCTTAAGAACCTATAATTGGGTAGGATCACGGGTTGGGAGACTAGAAGAAAATAAAATAACAGCCCCCCACAAAAATAGCCCATGCATGAAATGGAACAAAATGAGCGATGCCATTTTTGCTGCAGAGCAAAGCTCTTTTTCCTAAATGGCTTTTTTCAAAACCATTCCCTGGGAGTCACCGGAGCAAGAGTCTTTCGAGAGTCCAAGAGAAAGAGGGCCCAGCAGGAATGCCAGTGGAACTGTGTGCTGATGTTTCCCGGGATGGAAGTCAGAGGCAGAGCATTGCAGAGAGAGGTCAGACGAGTGTGTTCTGCAGTTAGAGACTGATTTAAACCCCAAGAGTGGGAACAGATCCATGGGAGGAAGCGGAGGGAGAAGAGCCCTAGGAAGGAGCCACTTGAGACATCCTGAGACGCGTCTCATCTGATGCTCTTTCTAAACTTTCACAAAGAATTAGAAGCCCGTCAAAAGACATCTCTGATCTCAGCGGAATAACGGAAAGTCCAATCTGCTCTCACTTTACATACGCAACAGTGAAAACATTGTCATAGTTTTGAATCGCACACCGGCTTTTTATTTTTCATTTTCTATTTGCAATCAACAAGGAAAACCGGAGCTCATGGACGGACGTAAGAGGCACCAAAATAAACTGGTGCATTCAGCTCAGCCAATAAGCATCTGCCATTTCACGTCTTCATTTGTAACAGACGTTCTCACTGATCAGCAAGGTGTGATCTAGAGCTGGTGCAGGCAGCTTAGCTCATAATCCAGCCGCCTTTCCGACAGTGTTCCTAAAGCGAAAGGGACAAACCAGGATATTTCATTCCAGTCCATCACCAGCCGACACATTCTCCATCACACTGCACCCTCTCGGCAGTGCCAGCTCCTACCTGTACCCCAAACACCCCTGCATCTGCCATGTTTCCACCCTCAACCCACTTCCCGGTCATGTCCTCGGATTTCGGCCCTCAAAGGGACCACAGACTCCAGTTCCCAAAACGGTTCATCTTTCCCAATCATCTGTGTGGTTGGCTTCACTCTCCAGGCTTAGAAGAACTCCCGGTTGGGCCAGAGATTTAGCTCAGTGGTGTCGCCACCAGCCTCGCAAGCACAAGGTCCCAAATTCGATTCCCAGTAGCACACACACACAAACACACACACACACACAAAGAACCCAGGGTGTATCTCAGTTCAGATGCAGTCACGTCTCCATGTACAGCTCTGCATTAAGGGTTTTAGCTGGAGAATAAAAATGAGAAGGAAAAGCACAGGCCAGGGAGAGATTCCAGGGTCAGCTTCAGCATTACTCCAGCCTGAACTTCACAAAGAGCAGCCCTGCCCCCAGGCTGAACAAGCTCCTGAGGATTAGGAGGCCCGTCATCCTGGAGTCGAGAGCATCCAGACTGGGCCTCGAGAAGATAAACACAGCTTTTTCTGCGAGTGCTACCGGAAGCCACCACACAGGCATTCCCTACACCTTCAGTTCTTCCCGCCCAAGGAGGGCTATGGCAGCACTCAGGAGACAAAGGCAGGAAATCACAAGTTTGGCAAGGGTGTGGAGAAGTGGAGCTCTTCTTCAGTTAACCCTAGAAGTACCGTGTGACCCAGGCATCCTACTCCCAGGATTCCCCGGAATTCCCTGGGGAACATCAAGTGGGTACATATCCATGTGTGTACTCATAATGCTCGCTACAGTCAAAAGGTGGAAACAAACTAAATGTCCTTCAGGGGATGGAAGCATAAGATCGGGGTGTATACATTCGGTGGGATATTACTCAGCCACAGAGTGAGTGAAATACTGCTATCGGCCCCCTTTGAAACTTTCGCTGAGCAAAGCCAGACCCAAAGGGCGACATGTCGTATGACTCTACTTATACAAAGTCTCCGGACTAGAAACAAAAAGCAGATTCTCGGTCTTGAGAAGCTGGGGAAGGAAGACCAGGCGGTAACTGTGTAATGGACAGGTCTCCTTTTGAAGGGGTGAAAATGTTTTGGAAATAAAAGTGATGGCTGCAAAACAGTGCGAACGGTCTGCCAGTGGATTGTTCACTTTAACTAGCACACGGCATGTGGATTTTACCTCGATATAAACATTACTCAGCCGGGTGTGCCGGTACACGCCTGTAATCCAAGCACCCTGGGAGGCTGAGGCAGAAAGATCACAAGTTCCACTCCCTCCTAGGCAATTTAGCAACTTAGTGAGAACTTGCCTCATAATAAAAAGAGGGCTGGGGAACATAGCTCAATTGGGAAAGCCCCAGGTTCAATCCTCAGGACCCAGGCCACACACAACTCTGTATAATTCACATATTAATTTAAGATAGGAAAAAACACAACAATTTCACTGTTGTCACCGTGGACATGAGCAGGTGACGGTAAAGAGGCAGCATCTCATCGTTCACTGCCTTCGTCAGCAGAAAGTCCCCGTGGGGATGCCCAAAAGAACAGGTCCCCTGCATGTGTGATTCATTTCCGGAGACTTCCAGTCATCCCTGGGAAAGACTGTGAAGGGACGTGAATGTCCTCCAAACAACAAAGGCAAAGTCCAGTGAAACTTTTCTGCCTCCATCCACCCACTACAGCCTGAGCTCATCTCCCAACTACACCCACACAGCAGCCTCCTACCTGGTCCCCGCCTCTCCCCACACAGCCCTCTCTTCCGATCTCTACTCCTCCTGCTGCCCTGAGCCTTCCAAGATGCGAGTCTGACTTTGTACATCACCTCTCTTCACGCGTTTGCCGCAACTCCTTCAAGCTGGGAAGTCTTTGGTGCTTTGCCTAGAGCCAACCTGATCTCTATCTGGGCATTTCTGCACCATCTGAGAGTATCCAGCGAGGGCCCTGGTGAGAGGGAAGGGTATGAACATCTGAACAAGCTCAGAGGGTCACATATGCAGCCCAGAGTGGTAGCAGTGTGCGTTAGTCTGCTTTCTACCCCTGCGACAAAATGCCCAAGATAATCAGCTCATAGGAGGGAAGATTTATTTTGTCTAATGGCGTCAGAGGCTTTGGTCCACGGTCACTTCGCTCCACGATTCCAGACCTGCATGGTGGAATGGTGCTGCTCACCTCACAGGGGCCGGGCGGTCGAGACAGAGTGAGCTCAGGTCTATAGCAAAGTCCCTACTCCCAAGCCCAACAAGCTATGTCCATAAATGGATCAATCATGGATGAGGTCAAAACTCTAATGATATGATGACCTCCCCTATTCCCCACCTCTGAACACTTTGGCACTAGGGCCCAAGCTTCAATACATGAACTTTAGAGAGACGTGAAGGATCCAAATCATGGCATAGTGAGAGGAACCAGAGAGGTAAGCATCTTACAAAAATAATGCATTTTCCGTATTGTGTGTGAAAATAGAGAGTGCATCCTTTTGCTCATAGTGTACCGTCCTCCACTTGGTGTATAAGACATTTTCAAGGGGAAGCAATGTCTCAAATCCACAGACTTTTATGGCAGAAAATAATCATTTCATCTAATTTTTAAAACCGACTTGTTCTACAAAACACGGCTCTGCTAACACCTTCAGGAAAGACAAGAATGAACCGTGTCTATGTTAGTTTTACTACCTTACTGCAGCAATGAACTCCGCATCCCAAACAAACCATGGAGTGTGTTAGAAACAGGCCGTGGGAAAGCGCTTTTGGTGGGGTTTGTGTTACAGGGGTCCTAGCAAGGAAGGGTAGAAGACCCTGGAACCAGGTCAGGAATGCTCATGTCCCAAAGCAGGTGGATTTGAAATTGGTTATGTTCTGAACTTTTGCTCAGTAAGTGAAAGCAATGACATGGGTCTTGGAAAGGCGTTGATAAGAAAGACTGAGTCACCCACTGTCCACACGCAGTATCACAGCTGTGGCCTTACTGTGGTGTGGCCTTGGGTTAAATACCAGGCTCTGTTGGCCTTGCACCACCCTGGTTTATGGCTTTTGGGGACTTTGCAGTTTGCTCCCATAGCCAATTTTCACTTTCTCAGGTGCCACACAAAGCTGGTGAATATACCTGGAAAAGAAAGATTTTTGTAAATATGCCTGGGAAGTACTTCCAGACAATATTAGTATGATACCGGGCTTTGTAGAACTTCTAACGCGCGAAGCTGAATTGTGAATTTCCCAAGACTCCTTCCATTTATTTTCAATACAGCGGCCTGAGTGATTCTGCCAAAATATCCAGGGACTTCTCGCCCACTGCCAACCACCACCTAATACTACCCGAAGCTCTTCACCTATCATTCCACCCCCTCTTCTCTCTACACTAGTCATCCAGCCACCCTGCTGTTCCATGGGCACCTAGATTCCTTTTGGGCCCAATGCCTTCCCCGTGAGACTGAATAATCTTCTGCCTCTCGGGTCTATGTCCAAATGGAACCCTCCAGCAAGGCCTCCACACTCCCCCTTCCCGTCCATGCCAACAATCCAGGACACCTTTTCGCTGCTTTATATCTCTTCTTAGCACTTATCACCATCTAAATA
>NW_022900935.1:53410931-53417507 GCF_012274545.1 Fukomys damarensis | reverse complement strand
AACCCCCCAACCCTCCACCATGGTGTATTCCTAAGATTGGAACTGTGGCTGCCATATAATAGGCACTTGGCAAAAATTTACCGAATAGGGATGGGATGTAGCTCAATGGCAGAGTGCTTGCCTAGCGTATGCAAGGTTCTGGGTTTAATCCCAGTATTGCAAAAAAAGAAAAGAAAAAAAAAAGACAGAGAAACCCTTTCCAGACTTCTCCTCTTACAGAGGTGAAGGAAATCTCTGCTTTCCATTTATATTTGGAAAGGAGGTTCCCTGAACCAAGAGAAGCCCCAGGGGGTCTCTATTTCTCTTCTTGCAGGTTTTTAAATCAATTCTGAACTCATGTCTAAATCATATCTGAACTTCAACTTGCAAAATCCACCCTACCAGCCTGGAGTTAATGCTGCCGTCACTAGATGGCGCCGTTCACCAAGAATCTCAGAATACCCGGGCACCCCTCACCCCCCCCCACCCCCTCGCTCCAAACCATCTTCCTCCCAGAGCGGTGAATTCAGGGTAAGGTTGCTACTCCCTACATCTCAAGACTAAGAAGAAAATATCTAAAGTTTCTTCAGAACTACTTTCCAGCTCGCCCAGGTCCACCCACGGGAGCAGGCTAACCCTTTGGTTGGGAGCAGAGGATGTTTTTTGGTATTTCTAGTACTGCCCATGGCAAATCTGAGCACAGCTTTAGCTCCCTTTTCAAAGCTGCAGGACCCCATGCCTGCCCGTTCATACTTGGCCTGTGGCCGCAAGGGCACAATCTTGCCTCTTTCTCTCTACGCCTCACCTCTCTGTCGCTGTGTCGGAGGAAGCACAGGTTAAGATGCCAGTTGTATTTGCGGGCTGTGCTGCTGCAGCGTGAGAGGCAGAGAACGGCAGCGTGGGGACCCAGGGAAAGGAGCTGATCGCACATAAGATCCCGTCAGGAATTGTCCCACACCCCTTGGCAACTTGCCTAGCATTCCTCAGCCTTTATTTCCATAGCCGCCTCATGGGTATAACCCACACCAGAGAGGCCTGAGCATCAGATATAAAGGCCCAAGGCGCCAAGCCAAGCTTCGATAAAGCCGTGTGTTCTCCCTCTGAGAGTCACCTATAATTATTCTCTAAAATAAGGCCGCCCTGCTGAACCTTTTTTTTTTTTTTGGTACTGGGGATTGAATCCAGGGCCTTTTGACTGACCTACATCACCATCCCTTTTTCACTTGTCATTTTGAGACACGGTCTCACTAAGCGCTAAGTTCCCAGGCTGGGCTGTCACTTGCGATCCCCCAGCCTCAGCCTCAGAGGCTGGGACCACAGGCACACCCCACCACGCCCAGCACCCTCTCTGTTTCCTCGCCTGGTTTGGAGATGTCCCAGGGAATAAAAACTCCACTATCGAACCTCTCTCCTCTGTCCTGGGGAATAGACCCTTAGCTCCAGGGGTGTAGGCAAAAGCTACTGTTTTCGTGAGTAAGCACCAGTCAGTCCGGAAGCGAACCTGTGACTTTCCTTGGTGTCTTAGGAAGAACATTGAGAAAACAGAAAAGACAGATGAGAGGAAAGACTAGGGATAAAGGCAAGAGGTTCACGACTAGGGATAAAGGCAAGAGGTTCACTATTCATTCTTCCCCTTACTCTTGAGTCAGGAATATTAGAATGGTTGTTGGTCCCTTTGTTTTCTACCGAGAAATCCAGAAAAACGGCTCCATCGGGGGCAAGGGCCCTAACTGGGAGCGCTCCTGTGCTGCCGCCATGGTATTTCCCACGGCTTATCCTGAGAAATAAGCTAACAAACCCCAGGGCACCTCTTGCTCGTCTTAACGTCTGTCCTGGGACTTCCGGTTTGCCAATCAAGTCAAATCATCTCCTCTCCCAGAAGACCCTGCGGCGCCGCCCCGCCCACCCTACCCTAGAACTGCTGGGCAGCTGCTCTTTTTCAGGGTGTGACCGGTCACCCTGCCATCTCCCCATCTCCGGTCCCTAGGCCCTTCTTCCTGTGCCCCCTGCCATCTCCCCATCTCCGGTCCCTAGGCCCTTCTTCCTGTGCCCCCCCCACCCCTTTCCAAGTGCCATTGTGGTCCAACTCTTTCTCGGATCACATTCTGGGAATTGAGACATAGCAGAAAAGAAAGAAGAAATTATTTCCTGTGACTTGGTTTCATAAAAATAGAATGGGTTTTATAAAAAGAAGGACAGGAGTGGCATGCATCCACCTAGTAGTTTCTCTAATTATAGATGGTTGGGGTGTCAAGGACAACCATATTGGGTGACAGGAGGGTTGCATCAGACAGGATGTCTCGTTTCCAACTTCCCTTCTTCGTGCCCTGTGCGTGCCCTAATCAGCATTTTAAAATTACAACCTGGTTGTCATCCAAAACGGAAGTCTTCCCACTAGCTGAGCGGTGGCTTACAATTTCATATTACCAAAAATATTTCATTCCCAGGGTCTGGCTTTATTGTCTGAAGTTTTGGTGATTTCCTCTTTCCTTGGAAATAAAGGACTATTTTTCTCCCCAGGGAAAAGACAGACATTTAAGAAGAAGTGGAAGCTGGAAAAAAGATACAAAACTGCAATCTTATTCCCACTGTGGCGAAGTCAATATCCTTTGCTGTTACTAGTAAAATTGCTCCTTCAAGAGTGCGAAGTAGGATGTCAGAAGCTCAACATTTGAATCAGGAATCTCCTCTGCTACCTATAGAACCCAGAACCTATAAAGAAAAACCAGAGCTGTGTGCAGTGGCAAACACCTATAATCCCAGCACTTTGGGAGGCTGAAGCAGGAGAATCTCAAGTGCAGCACAACCCAAGCAACTTCGAACATTAGGGAAACCCTGACTCAAAAATTTAAAAACTAAATAAAAAGGGGTTGGGGACAGAGTTCAGGGCAAAGGCCCTGGGTTGAATCACAAATGACACACACACAAACTAGCCCTGACAGTCAATGAATTCAGCATCTCTGTGATTATTTATAGCCGCTTCCCTGTTTATATGAGTGGATGTCTGGAAATTTCTTTTAAGGTGGAGCTTCTCAAACTGGCTGCTTACACCTATCTCAAAGGTCACAAACTAGGCTTTGCAGACCACAGCCAGCCAGGTTAGGGACAGCGTTTCTGAAATGAAAACTAGGAGTCATCATTTCTTAAAAGTACATAAAAATACATAGGTTTATAAAAAAAAAACAGATTTCTATACACAGACTTATATAAAAATAGATTTACTTATCTCAGAGGAAAATAACACCAGAGGAGGCAGCCCAGCCGTCAGATGTTATTTCCACTGGGCGGTGGTGGCCGTGGGCATTGACCCAGGAAGTAGAGAAGCAGCGGGTCGTTCGCAGGCAGGGTGGGGCTGGGAGGGTTATTGGTTTTCTCCCAAGCCTGGGAACCAGAATTCCAGTCGATGTCCCTTCTGTTGCTATGGCAACATGGAGACCAAGCACACCTCCCTAGACAGCTGCGAAGATCTGTTTCCGACAGCACAACCGAGCTTCCTCTTCCCTCCCCATGAGATCAGCTTGGGTTCTTCCTGTTTCTTCCCTGCTGCTCCTCTTGCCCCGGCAAGGCACAGCGCCCTGACTCTTGTTCTCTCAAAAGTCCACCGAGGAGAAAGGTGGCCAGCAGCCGCGTGAGCACTTAAAAGGCGCCTCGCGCAAGCTGAGATGCACAGTGAGTGAAAAACACACCCTGGATCTTAAACCCTGGGTTCTAAAACAATGTAAAGCCGGCCATGTTGGCACGCAGTGCGATCCCAGCACTTGGGAAACTGAGGCAGGAGGATGGACAGTTGGGGGGCAGCCTGGGTCACATAACAAGTTCAAGGCCAGCCTGGGCTACACAGCAAGATTCCAAAAAGAAAAAGGAATCCCCAGTGACAGTAGTAATAATTGATAATAAATAAAAACCTAAATAAACCAATAATTCTGTATTCATTACCTACTGAAGTGGTATTTTTGACATATTGAGTCAAGATTAATTTACCCATTTATTGGTACTTTTTAAAGAATATATCTTCCAGGGAATTTGAGGTTCTACATGGAACTCACATCCTGGCTCCTAGAGTCTTTCTGCTGCACTGCCCTGCTTCCCAATGCCTCTGTCACTGTCCTCAGCTTTCTAGCCTTGCAGCCACACATCAGTGTGGCCTCTGTGTTCTTCGCTCCTAGAATGGCAGGAGCCTTAACTTAGCTCAGCGGTTCGGTGGCCTGCCTCGCAAGCGCAAGGACCCGAGTTCGATCCCTGGTACCAAAAAAAAAAAGACTTCTAAGCCGCTGCCTACTTCTAATATACACCGCACACCCTGGCTGAGCTTATCTGCGTCAGACATGGCTTTTATCATGACACTTTCCTGCTCAAAAACTAGCTCCCACTCCCATCTCTGCTCCGTGAAGTCCAAACCCTCAACGACACACTGATAATCACTCCCATTTTCAAACCCTCACTGCACACTTTCTGTAATTCTCCCCACCACCTAGCACCCTAGCATACCAGACTCTTGGTGTTTATTTTTTGAAGATTTTTTTTAAAAAACCCAAGCCCATTTGTTTTGTATCTTCTTTAGGTAGACCACCTGTTTGAATCTATTTGATTGATTTGTGAATTGGTTCTTTTGCATTCATTCAACACAGTGTCTATGCCCCAAATGCTCATTTCTTTTTTTTAAAAGAATTTTAAATTTTTATTAGTACATGTTTGCAGTACATAATGATTCTATTCATTGCGGGGAATTGCTACAGGGCACATCTTGCTTTGTTTTGGAGACAGGTTCTCACTATGTAGCTGAGACTGACCTGGAACTCACTAAGTAGCTCAGGTTGGTCTCTAACTCAGTGATCCTCCTGCCTCAGCCTCCCAAGTGCTGGGATTATAGGTGTGCGCCACCACACCTATCTTTTATTTTTCACTTTATTTACAGATTGTGTTTCTGGTATAAGGGAAATCATGAGATATTTAAGCTTCTTTGTCTGACTTACTTCACTTAAATTATGGTCTCAAGGTGCATCCATTTTCCTAGGAATGACTTTTCTTCATGAACAGTTGTGCTCCAATGCATATAAATACCAGACTCCTGGTTTTCTAAATAAAATCAAGAAGACTGCAGCATTTGGCTGAATGGGGAGGAGGGAGTAGAAGCCCCTTTGATAAAAAAAGTTACACAGAGGATACAGTTAAAGCATCCAAACAGCTGATTATTTTTACCTAGAATTGTTTATAAAACATCTCACAATCACCTAAAGAGCAGTCATCATCTCTGGATCTACAAGTAGAACTATTTTTATTTTCACAACTGTGGAGAGAAAGAATAATATAATTAGAAAAGAAGGTTACATTTGCATCTTAGAAAACCCAATCCGGAAATCCAACCAGAAAAGCTTAAGTGAAATAATGTTCTTTGCTTATCTATTCTAGATCCGAAGTTGAAATACACACATACATACATAATACCCATATATGGGTGTGTATATATATATATATAAATATATGTGTGTGTGTGTGTGTGTGTGGTCATAAATTGGGTAAATCTGAACTATGCCAATCTAAGCTTCTGTGTTTAACAACAATTAAATCTGAAAAGACATGAATTAAAAGTTGGCGAGGAATTGGATGAATCCAAGGCAGGAGAGTCTTCTGATTCACACACTGTGGAGAGTAATTCTACATGGCGACAGGCATTTAGCCTGAGGACAAAAGATCCTTTGTCAGAATCCATCTCAATCATGCGCTGTGTCTTCCAGACTTTATCCCTTTCACCTCCTACTCCATTTTATGTACACTTTCTTTCATGTTTGCAGCCGCAGATCAGGTCTTGCCAAATACTGCTTAGCAAAGCCATTTAGCGCTCATCTCTTGACAGAAGACAAATACGCGTTCTCCCACCTGCTGTTCACTTTAGAGAACTTGTTTAGCAGTTCAGGGCTCCATTACTCCTTCTGTAAACTGGCTGCAGTTATGTTTTCCACACAAGGTTCCTTAAGAACTCAACAAGACAATGCACACAGTTCCTACACTGCTTGGCATCGGTGTGATTCTCAGCCGCCGGGCACAGGTTAGATAACTTCCTATCAGCCCGGCCCTACGTGGCAGCCCCTCTTGAGGAAGTTCTCCAAGCAGCCTGAGGACTCTACCAAAGGGTGGGGCGTTGGCGTCTAACGCTCTCTACTAAATTCTGTAAGTTTAACTGGCAGAGAGTCTCACATTAAGAGATTGGGTGGGGAAGGAACGAGTGCGTCCGCCGGTCTCCTTTGCGATGGCCCTGAGGCAGAAGCCACACCGCAGCCCGAAGGTCCAGCGCGGCTGGGCAGCTCTGGCAAGGAAAACACCACCACGTGGCCTGCAGCCTGGGCCTCACGCGCTTTCCACCAATGGGGAGCCGTGTCGCGGAGTCGGGGACTGGCTGCCAGCAGGGCAGTTCCGCCCACAGATATACGTGTTAGCCAAGGGGGCGGTGCTCGCCTCTGAGGAATGAGCTTGTGGCCAATGGTGGCCCACAGCAGAGGCCCCGCCCTATCAGCTGATAGGGCCCGCGGAACCAGCGGGAAGGGCGCGGCTAGGGGGCGGAGCTGAAGTAGCTACGCTAGGGGCTGGTTGGGGCGGGGG
>NW_022900935.1:53405199-53410069 GCF_012274545.1 Fukomys damarensis | reverse complement strand
GGGGACCGGGCGCTGGGAAAATTCGCGACAGAGCCGAGGTCGAGCCAGGAGGGGTGGCGGCCGGAACGGAGGAAGCGGCGGGCAGGGGGGTCGCGAGGAGACCCAGGGGGCGCAGCTAGGGCCCGGGAGGACGGGAGTGCAGGAAAACTTTCCCATTTGTCCTTGAGCATCTCAACGTGGCATCTGGGCAGGGCCTGGGACAGAGCGGCAGCCTATCCCGGAGCCCGGCAGCCCAGACCGGGCGATGTCAGAAATCGGGATTTCTCGCACCGTGCTGTCACATCACCCACCTCATCACACTGAATCTCCTTCTAGGATCCGGGAGCCCCGTCTAGGCCCAGGTTGCTTTCCCCTTCAGGGAACAGGAGCTCCACCCTGTTGCTTTTGAGTGGATTTTTTTAATGTTTCACTTTGATTTTCACATCTGGACTTTGGTCAAAGAGCTGGGAATTGCTGAACTGTGTTCCAGGCGCCCGCAGGATTGTCTTCCAAGCAAATGCCTGTTTTCTTTCCTTCTGTTCGTGGAAGTGAACCCTAGGGACCCTACGGAATAATCTCTTTGGAATGTGCCCCGGGGGCATCGGGCAGCTCTGGCCTGGATGACCACTTCCCAGCTTTTCACTTCCTGCTGTGCCAGTTTCTGTCCTGTCCCTTGTTTGGAGTCTGGAGTCAGCCCTGTGCCTTGACTGCTAGTAATTGAGCTATGCTAATATTAACATTCGGTGGTGTAATTAAGGCCTGCGTGTACCATAAAGCAGCCCTGGCTTCCATTCCCTTTGTGTTTCTGTTTGAAAACACTGAACAATCTGCCTTTGTTTAGGCGGAAAAAAACGTATGTGTAATCATGTAATCCAATAGCTCCACAGCTTGGTTATATGAGTGACTTTTAAGTTTTTTGTGTTTTTTTAACCACTACCCACAATAAAAAGTATATATTACAACATCTCCCAATATTCGTATACATGTAATATCCACAAAATGTTTATGCGTAACACCCCTTGATATTTTCCATATCCCCCTCCCCAAGACTACTTACCACCTACTAAATTGTGTTTAGCATCTGCTCTTAGGTGACACTCACATGATAGCACAGATAAAATTCGGCAGTTTTGAAAGAAACATTTTGCAAGAGGATATATCTGTTGAAATGCCTGCATGATGTTTTCCTTCCCAATTGATCACAGGTTAAGCAGGTGAATTGGTTTGCTTATAAATAGTAAATATTCTGAATTCTGCTTTGTGACATTAGATTTGGAAAAAATGATGATTTTTTAAAAAATTCTAGTTATAAAATAATAGAAAGACCAGCTTCCTATAGCAAGTGGATAAGAATGTTATTTTCAAAACTGTAGGGTGCTTTGAAAGTTACTTTCCTTTGTCCCTCTGGTCAGTTCTGTTTCCTTGGATGAAGGCTCTGTTGGGCAGCTCTCTCGCCTATAAATAAAAGTTCTTGTCACAGTCAGTTGCTTTGAGCCACAGAGGATATGACATTGGATTTCAAAATGTCAAGACCATTAATGAATGCTTTTAGGTGAATCTGTGTCTTTTTTGGTGGATGTAGGCTGAGTCAGGGGTCCAGTATGTATTTCTAGAGAAGGCTAGTAAAGAGAACCAATCGTTACCAATGTCCTACGTTTATACTTTGTGCTTAGCAACTAATCTTTACCAGAGCTCTATATTCACATTCTGTGCCTGATGCTATGCTAGACAGTTTGGGTACATTTTAAATTTAATTAGTGATATGTCCCAAACTCTTTTCTCCTGAGCCATAAAAATTTTGTTTCTGTAGAAAAGTCTTATGGATAAAATAAGATATAAATCTGAATCCCTTGATTCCAAGTCTTTTGTGTCCCTTGAGAAATCATTGAAAACGTAAGAGTGATCACTTGGCCACATGTGTGTGTGTGTGTGTGTGTGTGTGTCTGTTTCTTCTGAGCCACCCATGCTGGCACGTGACTGTAGTCCCTGCTACTTTGAAGGTTGAGGTAGGAAAAGCATTCGAACCTACGAAGTTGAGACCCATCTGAGTAACATAACCTGACCCTGTCTTAACAAAAGAAAAAAATCACCCAAAGCAAAACAAAGCAAAGCACTTCTGTCCCTGCTTGCAAGCTTTACAAACCTGTTTACAATTAAATGTGTCTGTATATATGAAAAAGCTCATAGGAAGAAAATTTTAAAACACTGATCACTGCAGAGTATATTTTAAGGTAATTAGATGCTCCTGGCTTATAGGGTTGCTGTTTGTCTGAGACTCTGGACACCAAATCCTACTTCTGACTGCGCTATTACTGTTATGCAAATCTGTCCACACAGGTTTAGCTTTTCAGCAGGATGGAAGGCTGAGAGACTATAACTTTCTGTCCCTGTCTCAGGAAAGAACAAATATTTGGGTTGAAAAAAAATTCTAGGGAAAACAATCACGTGGTCATCATGTTTTAGGTTGGTGAAACCAGAGCCTTGGCATCCAGGCTTGTGAGTCACTTATTTTAGTATATGCTCCCCTGGGAAGCACGCAGCTCACCTTTGCGTATATTCTCTGTAAGTGAGGAAGTTAAGACCAAACCATTTTAAGGTCCATTCAACTCAAGTCCCATTTTCACAGGGTGGAGGTGCTCAGGGTCAGACTGCTTATTGGGAGTGGGTTTCATGCAAGGTTCTGGTCATTACTTAGGTGCTGAGCGCAAAAAGCCAGGGAGAGCTGGGTGGGGATTCCCAGCTGCTAAACCAAGTTGACAAGTTCACTTTCATCACAGGGCCAAGGAAAATCGGATTCATACCCTTGCCTCTTTAAAAAGGGAAAAACTACGGAAGATGGGTTTGTTTTGTTTTGCTTTGTAACCCACATTAACCCAAGTAAATACTTCGTTTTTATTTTATGCGTTGGTTGTGACAGTAGCATACAGCAAAGTTTTCAGCCGGGGCTGTGAATGAGAGAGCTTGAAAAGAATCCAATTAAACTTCCCAATTGAGTTTGTAAAGTCTATAAATTATCTGTGATCCTTTCTTGGGAACAAATAAAAGGAAACATCTTTTAAATTTTTGCCCACAAATCACCTACTATGCCTGCTATGTGTCTTTTTTTAAAATAAAAAACAATCATTAAGAAAAGAAAAAATAATTTACCTCTTGATAAAGTGCTTCTCAGATACCTACTAGCGTTGTGGATGGAGCTATTATGAATATTCTTAAACGCTCCATTTTCCTATACCTGCCCATGTGGGAAAACACCACCTCTGGTAGGTCTGACATCTTGCTTAATTCCGCAGCCATGCAATTTCTGTCCTTTTCTTTTCTTGTTTGTTTTTTCCTTTTACTGTATCTGCCAAGGCATGCTTCCACCATTTAAGAAGTTATCAAGATCTAAGCTCCTGGAGATTGTTTACATGCACTGTATGAGACTAGGGGGAAGGAGGTACCTATTTTTAGACATCTGTGGTTAGAATACAGTACCTCTTGTCATTCCCATGATGTCCTTATCTTCCACAGGTCCCTAGCAATTGGAACCAAAGCTGGTTACAAGCTGTTTTCTTTGAGTTCTGTGGAGCAACTGGACCAAGTCCATGGAAATAGTAAGTGCATATGTATGTGTGTGTGTGTGTGTGTGTGTGTGTGTGCGTGTGCGCGCACGCGTGCCATGCACCGGTGCTCATGCACACACTCCCACCCCCTCCCGACATGTGCAAGAGATCTGCTTTCTCTGGCCAATAATCTTGAGGTTTCAACTGATTTTGCTTCCCTCAACCATCAAAATTAAGGAGTCTGTTTTTCAGGGTTAAATATAAATTGTCTCCATTTGCTTAAAAACCACAATGACGTTCTTATTAAACTTTGGCAATAATTTAGGGAACATTTCCTTTGTTGTGTTAAGAAATCCTTTGTCTGAAATCATATTATTGATACTTTGCCATATACGTAGGTACACAGTCATCATTTTTTATGATTCTCAAACCAAAACATTCATGATTTCTTTTTGCCATTATATGGGCCCTGTATACTACTGATACAATTTATTTGGTCAGAAAAGTATTTTATTTGCTTCAGTAAAGCAACACTGTCCTATTTACATGGCCCATATTGAGAGTGTTGATATATTTCTTCTTTTTTTTTTCTTTTTATTGAGGTTATTGGTACAATCTAGGTATACAATACAATTACATTCATCATTGGGATTCTGTACCTTTACATAATAGGTCTTGATTCTCATTTTTCCCCTTGTCCCTGCCCTCCCTTCACCCCCCTCCTCCCCTCCCCATTTACAAACACTTTATTTCCATTTTTTCAGTTTCTCATATTTTTTTCCTCTCCCTTATTACCTCTCCCCCACCCTTCCCACTTTCCTTACACTTTAGCCCTTTCCTTCCTATTTCACATTATTAATTATCTCATTAGGATCCTGTGTACTATTATAGTTTTTCACACCAAAGAAACTATTCGGTATTTCAGTTAAAGAAATCTCTGTATGAACATTAAAAATAGGGAATCCTAAAATAAAACTAAAAAGGAAAGTAAAAGAGAAAAGGCAATGATGTAACATCAAAATAATCCTTAATTCTGGAGATGAAAATTGTCCCTGAACATATTTAAATTGCTTCTTGCTCTTATAGTTTTCTTATTCTTTTTTCATTATTTAGAGAATAATTTATTAGTTTCTGTAATCAAACCCACGTAGATATGACTTTACATATTTAGTACGATGTATTACCCCTGTACACAGGGAAAAAAAAATAAATAAATAAAAATAAATTAACATTTCTAGACCAATATGGTTGTCCATTTCTGTACAATGCCAAGTCAACACAGTAAATTGGGATGACTTTTTCCAAAGTTGGCAGCACCGTTAAAGTTTCCCAAAATTCAATTTATATAT
>NW_022900935.1:53368715-53402748 GCF_012274545.1 Fukomys damarensis | reverse complement strand
TCTCAGAGTTGGGAACTCAGAAAATTACCCTTGATGACCACCTCTGCCTCTGCAGAGTGGGTCCAAAGACTTGCACAGTCTGGAGGTCTGAGAGTGCGGGAGGGCGGGGGGGGGTTATGGGGGTTCAGGGGCACCCGCGGCTATCTTCGGGGGGGGGTTATGGGGGTTCAGGGGCACCCGCGCGGCTATCTTCCCGGCGCTTGAGCGATGGCTGCTGGGTCAGGAGCAGGCGTGGTTCTCCTTTCCGCAGTGGATCGGGGCCGGCCCACCTCCTGGCGCTTGAGCAATGGCTGCTGGGTCCAGTATTGATATATTTCTAGCAAATATTAAAAATAATTCAGTTTTAAAATATGACTGATTTTTCTCAAGGTAACACTTTCTGCCAACAGTTAAAAAAGGGCCGGGTGTGGTGGTGCACACCTGTAATCCCAGCACTTGGGAGGTTGAGGCAGGAGGATCACTGAGAGTCTGAGAACAGCCTGGGCTACATAGTGAGTTCCAGGTCAGTCTCAACTACATAGTGAGAGCCTGTCTCAAACAAACAAACAAACAAACAAAAACAGTTAAAAAATATAACCCTTGGGTTTCCTGGAAAGAAAGTGGTTTGATAAATATTATTTTGGGCTCTTACTTTATTCATTTGTAAAATGTTATTTTTGTTACACTGTTTTTGTGAATATCTTGCTCTGTATCTGCTCCTCTGTGCTGTTCCCTGTGGGACTTGCCCAAGCACAGGTAAGGAATGCATATGACAAGATGGTCTCAGAAGGACACAGAGGCCTAGCCGGTATTGAATACGGAAGTACTTTCTTGCTCGTAATACTGATGTCCAGATTATCTTCAATAGAAAAAGAATTCCAGAGAGGGCCAGGGAGCACAGAAATGTGCGGAGGGACGCAGATTTAACTCTTACTGAGCTCCCTCCCCAGAGTGGCACCCCTCCAGCAGGACAAGAATGATTCTGAAGACAGTAGCCCCCAACCCAGTAATCACAGCTTTGAAATCTCTCTAGGGCAAGGATAGATTGAGATTTCCAAGCCCGCTGAATATATTTTACAGGGCAAACAGTGGACGCCTTGGTCCTGGGGGTGATCAGTCATGCACACAGCACCCAGGTGGTTCTGGTCACCAGCATCTCCTGGTCTCTGAGTGCTGCCCTGGGAGGCGATCGGGGCTCCCTGGTGGGAGTGGGGGTGTAGGGGTTGCCATGAATGTCTGCTGAGGGTGAGCAGCAGTCAGCGAACGCTGCTGCAGGGACCATCCGAGTAACCTTGACGCTGCCCTCCCTCCAGACGAAATCCCCAACGTCTACATCGTGGAGCGCCTCTTCTCCAGCAGCCTGGTGGTGGTGGTGAGTCACACAAAGCCACGGCAAATGAACGTGTATCACTTCAAGAAAGGCACAGAGATCTGCAACTACAGCTACTCCAGCAACATCTTGTCCATAAAGCTGAACCGGCAGGTACGGAAATGAAAGCCTTAAAGTTTCATGGCTTCTGCTGACTGGAGCCATAGGGGAAAAAAATGATGAGTATCTCTAAAACAAGTATCAACCAGGTATGATGACAAACACCTGTAATCCTAGCATTCTGAGGGGCTGAGGTAGAAAGATCCCAAGTTAGAGCCCACCCTGGACAACTTAGTGTCTCAAAATAAAAAATAAATAAAGGGCTGGGGATGCAGCTCAGTACTAAGGTACTAGGTTTGATCCATAGTACTGCAGTTATTTAATTAATTAAACATCAAATGCTAATGTTAATTGTAACATGTTTGGGATATGAGTCAGTGTGAATTCCATGGATTCAGTTCTCTGTACTGAAATAATAAATAAATAGCATCAAATGCTAATGCTGATTTCAGCTTGCACATCTGGTGCCATAGGCATAGCGTAGACAGCATCCACTCCATGTTGTTCATTTCTTAGTGGTGAATTTTCCCTGTCCCTTCCGCCCCCATTTTCTCCAGTGTCAGCCATGTACTCTGCATCCCTGGTCTTTCCCTTGAGCCTCAGAAGGGTCACCTTAGCATGTTCCCACTGGGCTGCACCACCAGAGGCACATGCATGACTGTGCCATGCCACCCAGTGGAACAGTCGTGCATGTACCACCAGTAGCTCAGCACTGGCCAGCAGAGAGACATGTGAGTTACAGACCCGTTGTGAATGTGAAACCAGACCAGGGAGTCTTCTGACCTTGGCCTAGACAGGGGCATTCATTGCAGCAGGTGATTCTGGCTTTGAAAATGAGACACTTGAGGCTGGAGTGTGACCCTCCTGGTTAGTTCTGAAGACGGGTGGAAAAAATCACCCTTCTGCCATCTATATGGGCTTTCCTGGCAGGTCAGCTGCAAGGTCTTGTGCTCTCACGTTCCTTTTTCCAACTAACTCCTAAAGATGTTTTCTTGTAGCATTTTATTTGTTGAAGGAAGGGTTTTTTGAGACAGGGTCTCACTATGTAGTTGAGACTGACCTACTCATTGTGTAGCCCAGGCTGGTCTCGAACTCACAAGTGATCCTCCTGCCTCAGCCTCCCGAGTGCTGGGATTACAGGCCTGCACCACCATGCCTGCTAAAGGAAGGGTTATTCTTATCTCAAATATGCAATATATGTAATATATTATCTTAAAAATATAAGTTCTTGTGAAATAAGCATTTGAGGTATCAGCAGATCTCTGCAGTTACTGAATTTTACATCCAATGAGAGCACAGTTCATGGCAGTTTTGCTCAGTACTTCAAGACTTGGTGGAAAAGTGCTCAGAAGTGTCTGTTTCCTGATTATTATATACACAAAGAAAGAGACCGTTTGTGTGAGCATCCAGAGTTCTCTGTTCAGTTACATATTCCCAGGAAAGTGGAGGTGGCTGCATTCACTAAAGATTTTTTTTCTTTGTACCTAAGCTATTAAGTACTAATTTTCTTCACAATGAAACAAACAAAAAAAAGCTTTCTTAAATTTCAGTGATGCAAAAGATTGCTGCTTTGAGTCAATCAGCTGTTTAGATTGAGCGTCCACTTAGGTCCCTAGAAAGGAGGGTGGTAGAACAGCCTAGGAAACAAAACTTTTCAGTGAGCAGTAGAAGGCACAAGAGAGAAAAGAAGTCTGGGTTCTTGTCAAGATAGGGGAAGGCAGTTTGAGGGAGTTCTACAAGAAGGCTTATAAGAAGAATTCTTGGCTCAAGCTCTTTGTTAACTTTTGAAGAACTTTTTATTTTTGCATACAATAGTAGCCAGTATATATAGGTTAAATGTCTTTTTCTCACACCTAATTATCTTTTTAAGACTGTTTAGTCAAACGTTCTTAACAGTATCTATTGGAGTAATAACTGTTGTGTTCACTTGTGTGCTTTCTCTTTTCCTGTCTGGCATTTTCATTAGCAAATGGGACAGGGAAAGACTCTTCAGGTGTGTGTCTGTTACCCTTTAGTGCCAGCCACCACTCAGTTCGACACTCATTAACCTGAGGTCCTCATGCCCCATCTTCGTGAGAACACCACGCCCTCAGCACTGCTCAGCTAATGTGAACCAAACTAATGCGAAGCCAGATCTGTAGCAATCCTTTGCCTAGGAAAATGACTTGAGGCTGGTCTGACAAGTGTTTGGGGTTTGCTTTTCTGAAACATTTCAGTTTGGGTTCAGAACCCCTCACGACAGTAGCCCCTCCGTGGTGGCTAGGGGTCCACAGTGCTGCAGAGCTCCGGGCCAGGGGAAGCAGAAGGGGCAAGAGTGCAGGACCCGTCTGCAGGGGCCAGCCTGCTGCATGTGGTTCCTTCTTAAAACAGGAAGAAGCTACAAAATTTGTATGAGGAATTATAAGCAAACAGAAATCTCTATGTTCTGCTAAATGTACAAAAGGAAAAATCTTTAGGAATTGTAATATCTTTCATTTTTATTTGATGTTATACTTCTTGTATTACTTGTGAAGTGTATCTTATGGGATAAAGACAATAAAGCAGATGTATTTAAATTATAAAAAAAATTACAGTTCTTTGGCTTTTGCTTCTGGTTATCCAGTTTGGTTGGATTGAGGCTAAATTTATGGTGCTGTGCAGCAGACTCGATAAACCTTTTAAATTGATACAAAGGAATACTACTTATAAAACTGAGAAAGTGGATGAAAGCCAAGGTGACCAAGAATGGGCTGAGGCCATGGTTCTGCTGCCAACTGATTAAGAAAACAGTTACTGAGGGGCATGGGGCACACACCTCTCATCCCAGCACTCTGGGAGGCTGAGGCAGAGTCTTCCTCGGGCAACTTATCAAGAAAGACCCTGTCTCAAAATGAAAAAAGAGCTGGAGAAGTAGCTTAGTTTGAAGGCCCTGCTTTAATCACAGATGGATAGATACATAGATGACAGACAGACAGACAGATAGGCAGGCAGGCAGCAGAAGGCAGTTACCAGGCTTTGCTCATTCTAGAAGCATGCTTTCATGTGGACCAAAATGAAGTGTCTTCCCTTCCAGTGCTTTTTCTCTCTTTCTCTCCCTCTTAATTCTTTTCTGCAGCTGGTGTGGGGGTGACCAGAGATTCAGCAGAGTGGGACCAAAGGGCGGGTGGCACTGTTAGCATGGATGGGCAATGACATAGTTCAGATCAGCCGAGCCTCATGTGGGGTTCATGTGGGGCCCTGCTGTTGTGTGGATCATGTGCAGAGCTGGGAGGAGGGGACACAGAGGGTGCGGCAACCTCAGAGCAGAAACAAGCATGGAAAATTATCCAGACCATTAGAGAATATAACTTCACAGAGAAACTAATGCTTGTCATCAACTTTGAGGCTCTGTTAGGACTTTGTTTTAACCACTAAGCACCCAGTCTCAGACCTGTGGCACGGAGGCTTATTAAAATAGAAAAGCATTTAAACCTTATTTTTCTACCTAAAGTTGATGGTCTCCATTTCTCTGATCTCCGAGGAGTCTTAGTAGAAACAAACTCTCCCTGGAGGAAAGTCTGCCACCTTTTGGTGCTATTTTCATGTACCGGTGTTCCTGGGCTTCAGGGGATCTGGCCCGAGAGCCCTGGATCTCTAGCCTTGTGTTCATCAAACTCATCTGGGTTAAAGATGCCCCCAGCTGACTCCTGGGTGGTTCTGGTGCTCGTCCCAGTCTGAGAAGCACTCACCTGAGGGAACCTCGTCAGGCCTGTGCTGGACTGCACGGAGCTGCTCTGGATGTGGAAAGTGAGATCTGACCACCATTGCCTTCCCAGCACCTCCTCTGCCTGCCCCTGGCTTGGGCTGGGCTCTGCCTTCAATTCCTAAAAGCACAGAGCACCACCTTGGCAGGAGACTCGACAACGGGTAGGCTCTCAGGAGGAAGAGTAGGATCTGATGGCTCTCAGTGGAAGAGCACCCGAGAGAGGAGCTGGGTAGGGACTGGGCCTTTGACTTTCATGGCTTCTACATGAGACATCCACCCACCAGCTCCCTTTACCAGGGCTATGGGGAGTGGCACAACAGTGGATCTAGAGGAGAGTTTGGAATGAAGGGAAATCTGGTAACTAAAGGCTAAAATGCTTGGGACCAGAAATTGACCAGATTTTGGAGTTTTTCAGAATTTGTAATATTTGTATAGACTTTGCTGGTTGAGCATTGCTAATCTGAAAATCTAAAATCTGAAAAATTTTAAGTGCCAATGCTCAGATTTAGCCAGATCACTTTGAAAATTTGGATTGGGGAGGTTCAACTTGTATTTGGAAAAGGGTAAATGTGAGATGTAATGATACAGAAACTGCAAAGAAACCCACATTTGTCTGAGGGAGACCTTTGTTCCCAGTATTGAAAGGCAGCTTGTCAGGTAGAAATAAGAGCCAAAGAGGTGACCCAAATGATTTTAAATGGAAAAGCGAATGTGATCAAGTGTTCAGGAATCCCTGTTCTAAGAGAGGGAAGTACTGGAAAGAGGAAAAGACAGAAAAGGTCAGAGAGACAGGGACAGAGACAGAAGTTGGCTGGCAGGTCTCTTTTCTTAAGATGCCATGTTTGAAGCTTCTGTTCAAGTGGACAGTCACATGTGCGTGCCCATAAATAAACACGGCCTCCAAATGACATCATCAAAACCCCTTCTCTGGACATGTGATCAGGTTAGGACTCAGTGGAAGACAGCGGTTTGGGTTCCTGGTCATGGAGTCAGTCCATGCTGAGGCTGACGAGTCTTTATGATTACAGAGGTTACTGGTTTGCCTGGAAGAGTCCATCTATATCCACAACATTAAGGATATGAAGCTGTTGAAAACCCTCCTGGATATTCCTGCAAACCCAACAGGTGAGCTTCAACCACAAGTTGACAACGCAGACTGCATGTTCAGGCACCTCTTTATTCCACCGTGTTTCTAAATGGACTGAAATCCTGAAGTGGCGGGCACACTTTGTTGTTGTAATGGCGAAGTTTCCATGGTGGTCGACTCAAATTCTATCAGGCTGTGGGTCCTCCGGGAGAGCTGTGTGGGCTTCACTGCAGCCTCCGAGAAGCCTCTGTTAGCAAATGGGCTAAGGCATGTACAGTATCTGCGTAGGAGATTTCATGTGTCTAAAGTTGAAAGGTATTTACCCTTACGTTTTTTTGAGGTTGTGTAGTATGAAGTAAAGGTAATAATTATAAGCAAGTTTTGACTTGGTGTGTCTGCACGGCTAGGAAAAAGATAATCCACCATAAAGAGTGTGTTTTGTGTGTGTGGTACCGGGGATCAAACTCAGGAGCTTGTGCTCGCAAGGCAGGCACGGTGCCATTGAACTAAATCCCCGGCCATAGGGTATATTTTATTATATCACAAAGAAATTTCTCTTCTTGAACAATCTGCTAGGGTACTGGACATGACTAAGTTCTCCTCAGGATTTAACACTGTTTATCAATGTGTGGTTAAGAATCCAAGCTGTTTGAATTTGTTAGATTGAAATAACAGATAATGACCTTTTATGAAATTCATTGAGTAGAAAAGTGACGGAGAAAGAATCCTTTTCTGGAAGGGGGTAGGGGGAGTCATCACATGACAGTAGTGTCTGTGTCTAATGATTCAGGTTAATATTTATAAATTGTATTCCCATTTGGTATCATCGAATGGCTCCTTCTATTTACTGTAGTTTCTTAATTCTTTGACTTTCGTGGCTTTTCAAGGTTTCTGTGGTTCCACCCAAGTGACCTAGGCTCTCTGAGCCTCTTTCCTTCTTTGTAAGAAATAGTCACAGGCATCTCACAGCATCAGCTGAGCGTTAAATGTGGTGACATTTGTGCAAGTGACCAGCACAGGACTTGATGTGCAATAAATACTTCCTGTGTCTCAATTCCTTCTTTCCATCGCAGTTATGTAGACATCCCCCCCACTCTGTACATGTGTGTGTTGCTGGGGGGAGGGGGAACCAAACCCAGAACATTACACATGCTAAGTACATGCTGTTCCTCTGAACTGTATTTCCAGGCCCTGATTTGGGGACTTTAAAATCTCAGTCACTGAGACCATTCAAATGTTCTGTGAGATAATGGCTTCAAGGCATATTTCGTGAGTCTGCATCTATCACTGGAAATGTTTCCAGTTCTTTCGAGAATATACCCAAGAGTGGCACTGCTGACTCCAAAGCGATTTCTATGTTTAGCTTTTTGAGGCTCTCCATGCTGGTGTTCATAGTGGCTGTGCTAGTTTAATTTCCTACCAAAAATGTGGAAGAGTTCATGTCCCCTCGTACACTCACCAGCATTTGTTGTTGTGTTCTCGATAACCCTTCTGGCTGGGGTAAGATGGGCTCTCAGAGGAGTTTTAATTTGCATTTCCTTGACAGCTAGGGATGATGAAGTTTTTTGATGTTCCTTTCGGTCATTTGTACTTTTTCTTTTGAGAAGTGTCTACTCATTTCATTTGCCCATTTTTGGATTGGATCATTTGTTTTAGGCCGGTTAATTATTTTGCATTCTTTATTCACTATATATTCACTATATTCAAGTAGTTAGCAGAAGATTTTCTTCCATCCCATTGATTGTCCTTTCATTCTGTTGCTGATTTCATTTGCATTTGTTGATTCTTAATGTTATTTCCTGAGCTATTAGCCTTCCACTCAGGAAGCCCATGGCTTCAAGTGTTTCCCGTGTCACTGTCCAGCAGTTTCAAAGTCTCTGTTTTTATATCTAGGTCTCTGCTCCATTTTGATTTGCTTAGAGTACAGGTTAAGAGGTAGGGTCATTTCAGTCTTTCACAAGGGAATACCCACTGCTCTCAGCACCATTTGCTAAACAGTCTGCCTTTTCTCTGTGTTTTTGGCTTCTTTGTCAAAAAGGAGATAATGATAGGTGTGTGTGGCTACTTCTGTGGCTTCTGTTCCATTCCACTGCTCTACGTCTGTTTGGCGGGGGGTGGGTACCATGTTATTTTGTGCTGTAGCTTTGTAATATAACTTGAAATCTGGTATTGTGATACCTCCAGCTTTGCTGTTTTTGCTCAAGATTGCTTTGGCCATTCTGGATCTTTTTTGATTCCATATAGATTTTAGGAGCAAATCCCAAATTTAGAATGACCCGTTGAGTTTCTCCTGAACTTGTTTTTTTACTTTAGTGAAATGAAATGACCACGGTGAGCCCACAGGGCTGCACGGAGAGGGTTAACAGAGGTCACACGTGAGTGAGCCGAGGCGAGGATGCCCTGTCCTCCAGTGCAGTCGGCTGGGTTCCCTCGTCAGCCCCTCAAGTCAAGCTTCCAAGCACAAGCACTTCCTCGCTTGGGAAACTTCAGGCCTCTAAGCTGTCAAAAACACAAGTGTAAAGTCACCAGAGTCCAGGGTCCCCATTCCCTGGCTTATTTTCTGAACAAAACTGTAAAATGGAAAGCTTGGTTTCTGGTTTCTGAAGCCCCCCCGTGTACACAGGGAAGCAGCATCATTTGTCGGGTCGGCCTGAGCACACACATTCTGAGTGTGTTCACCCCACGGCAGTTCAGATAAGTTAGATTACAGCTCCCCATTGCTTCATGCTCAGCATCCAAGGAGGCTGTAAATTTCCTCCCTTCTGTGTATGTTTGGGTCATGCCCGTTCCTGTTGTATCAAAGATTGCTGGCAGCTTCCTTTCAAGCTATACGGGGCTGGAAGTTAATTTCTTGCTAGCACAGCAGTCAGTGTCCTGAGCAGCCAAGGGTGGAACTCTCCATGAAGTCTCGGCAGGTGTAGAACTTGGCATGGGGTGGGGATGGGGGTCACAAACCTGACCATTTTTTATGGAAAACGAGGGAGTATCCTATATCACACAGCAATGTAATTGTAGAACAAGAGTGCTGGTTTATACACAGCAATTCCACTTCCTGCAAAGAGTAACACAGATGGTAAAAAGACTCTTTTTTAGTTGCATGGGGCATGTGCATGACACAGAAGCTTTTTTTTTTCTGTTTTGGGAAACTAGAAAGTGTGTGTGTGTGTGTGTGTGACAGAATTGAACCCAGGGTCTCATGCATGCTAAGCACACACTGTACTGCTGAGTTATATCTCCAACCCTGAAAAGTAACTTTTGGGGCATTAGTGAGGAAACCAGTTTTCAAGACCAATTCCCTCTGAGTTGCCTAAAGTTTGACATGTAATATTTTGAGTGTCAAGGTGAGAATCATTGAGAATTATGGGACTTCCTTCTCATTGCAGCTGGGAATGTCATTGGCTCTTGGATTGATAGCAAGTCTTCCTATCCCAGCTGTGGAAGAGGTACAGCCAATTGCAGTGAAATGACAGCTGACCACGATTTACAAAAATATATGTCAAGTCTAAAACAAGTCGAAAAGCCCTATCAGAGCTTCATTCCTATATAGAAAAAAGACTAGAAGAAACTCTGTTCAAATATGAGAGGAACAAAATAACCCAAGTTTTAGAATCATGGCTGATTTTTTTTCTTTCTTTGTATTTTTGGGGGCTCTGTAAATTTGCTACACCATCTCGTTTATATTATAAAATAATATCAAAATAGCCCACTTTTTTCTAAAAAGGCTGCATGTGACACCTGGGACGGAAACAGGACTGTGGAATGGTAACGGGTACACCTGGAGGAAGTCTTCCCACTCACCGCACAACACAGATTGGTGTAGCTGGTTGGAGTATCTGAGACTTGGACCACAGGAAGGAACTCACATTAAGCATTTCTGGGGACCTCCATTAAGGATCTGTGAACAGGATCCCTCTGTTAACTTCAGATGACTTGGCAGAGGTACAGGCCTGGAGGCACAGCTGTCAAATAAGCGGTATGTGCCACAGCCCGCCTCCCCGCACCATTATCCCTTGTCCTTCTCTTGTCAGAATCCAGGGCCGTCTCACTCTGTGTTAGGTATTCCAGAAAGTTCAAAGGTAGCTAAACATGCTCAAGCCTTTCTTCCTTTCCGGGCTATTTATATCTTAACCCAGAACTCTGGAGGACGGTGGAAGTGTTCCTCCAAGGCTCCCGCTCAGGCCCCTCCTCGCTCTCCCTAGCACAAGGACGTGCTCCTTACTTTCGGAGGAAGGAGATGAGTCACGGAAGCCTTGGCTCCCGGGAATGTTACAGCAGGAGAAGGGTTCATCACTGGAGTCCCTTCATTTCAGATAGGAATCGGGCCCAAAAGGGCCACAGTTGCCTCAGCCAGAGTTACACCACACAGATCGGTATCTGGAGTCCTGTCTTCAGCCTGAGTCTGCTGGGTAAATATTCTCAAAACACAGTCTTTTCTTTAAAAAAAAATTGGAGAGGGTATTGAGATACAAATAACATGCCCTAGAATTCACCCATCTAAAGTACAGAGTTCAGTAGCTTTTGGTATATTCACGGAATTGTGTAACCATAGTCACAATTAATTTTAGAACCCCAAAAATTAGCCCCAAAAAACCCTGTACTTTTTAACTATCACCCTGTGTTCCCCCATCCCCAGGCAACTCTTCACCTACTTTCTGTCTCAACGGATTTATCTCTTCTGGACATTGCGTTATCAGTGGATTTAGATAATATGTAGACTTTTGTGTCTAGCTTTTGTCACCATGTTCTCAAGGTTCATTCATATTGTAGTATGTATCGGTACTTTGTTCCTTTTTATTGCTAAATAATATCCTGCTATAAAAACATGCCATATTTTATTCATTCATCAGCTGATATTTTGAGTTGTCCCACTTTCTGACTGCACTGAGTAATGCTGCTATGAACATTCATACAGAAGTCTCCTGTGTGACAGGAGTTTGGATTTCTCATGGGTGTATATGCAGGAGCGGAATTTCTGGGTTTTATGATAGTGCCATGTTTAGCTTTTGAGAAACTGCCAGGAAGCTGTCCACAGCACTGCCCCACTGTACATTCCACCAGTGGGGTACAGGCGTCTGTTGACTTTGTCTCCTTAACAACAGCTACCCGGTCTTTTTTATTGTAGCAGGAGCTCATTTTGGTTTTAACACAGCCTTTTTTCAGCATGTGTTCCGAAGCCCTCAGTGGTTACCAGTGGTGCCTCTGTGAGATCACAACTCTTCAGGGTGGCGCCCCCGTCCATTGCCACAGTCTGTCTTGCCCACCCTTCCCCCGCTGCATCTACAGGATCCATCAGCCTAGCCCAGGCCACCTCCTGGCTTCTTCCCTCCTGGGCTTTACAGGCCCAGAATATCTTCCCCCCTGTCTAGCTGCTCTTGAACTTCCATCAGATTGCAGAGAACTCAGATGGGATGGGGAGTTGGGGTTCCCAAAGCAATGGGAAGGGGTGCATGGCCTCTTCCAAGGCCAAGGCCAGGCCTCAAATAGGCGGGGTTGTAGTGATTCCAGAACATACAGTTAAGGGTGCCTGGATTCAGCTGCTTTCCTTCTGGAGCTCTGCTTGGCAAGAGATGTGAGCACAGCCCTGGCAAAGACAGTATGAAACAGGACCTAGTCCCAAGCATCATTTGATATTTTTTCTCTACTCTGCTTCCCTTGCAAATTTGGTAAGGAGCCTTTCAAGCCTGATCCAAAGTTCTTTACTTTAAGGGACACTAACTTATAACCAAGATATTAGTTACCTCTTTTTACTTAAAAAGACATTTCTTTTGTACCATCTTCTCTGAGTTTCTATTGGGTAGTGCTTTGGTTCTATACAGTTCCTGGAATTCACTGCTGACATGTCTAACTCTGTTACTCTAAATTCTTGTAGTGAAGCCTTCTCTTAAATGTTGTTCAGACCAGTGCATGCCCCTGAATCCCTCTGTAAATACAAATGGCTTATGTTACTGCAGTGCAATGGTTTGATTAGCTTGGTGAAGCTGTGTGTGTGTGCGTGTGTGTGTGTGTGTGTGTGTGCACGCGTGCACGCGTGTGCGCATGCACAAACACATAGCCTGGAGATGGAACCCAGGGCCTCATCCTTGCTAGACAAACGCTCTACCATTGAGCTACTACCCCAGCCTTGAAGCACCTTGAATTCAACTGGTTCTATGTGTTCACTTTTCCAAAAGTGAGGCACTCCCTATTGGCTGAGGCAGGAGCTCCGGTGAGCTTCCACCTTGGCAGGCAGCGGCAGCCATTGCCCTTCTCAAAGCAGGACATGAGCTCATAAAGGAACAATTGTTGCATAGGTTCGTTGCTTCGCCTGTCCTGCACCTGGAACCTGCCAGCCAAGTGTATTCAATCACTTGAAGAAGGGCTAACACATGCTAACCTTTCATGATTGGAAGTTCTCTTTCAGTTGTGAGTACATTCAAGCAAAACTTGCAAAGCTTTCAGTGATGACAGCCTGCTGAGCCATGTGTGCCATAGAAGTAGATGTGGCTTCAGGCCCAGGGGTAAAAATGTGAAGAAGAGCATTTTTAATATTCTACATTCTGGGGCCTGAGATTTAGCTCAGTGGTGTCGCTGCCTGTCTCACAAGTGCAAGGTCCCAAGTTCAAATCCCTGCTACAAAAAAAAATTCTACATTTTGATTGCTTAGATGTGGAGAGGACATGGTGGTGTTAAATTATGCCATCTTCTATGAATTTTCTTTACTGGAATCCTTTGATTAGAATAATCCACAGAAATCTCTCAAAGCCATTCCTCCCCTTACCAGTAGGTGGCACTCTAGTTGTGCTGTTTGCAGGTGCTCTTTTCAACCTTCCAGTTTTCTGTCCCTTGCACACTGGCTTTTCATCTCCTGTTGATTCCTCTCCAGGTCTGTGTGCCCTCTCTATCAACCATTCCAATTCTTACCTGGCCTATCCTGGAAGCCTGACTACAGGCGAGATTGTGCTTTACGATGGAAACTCTCTGGTAAGTTGACAGTGGTCCCGCCTGCCGCCTGTCTTGCTCTGTGGTGAATAAAGGAGATAAGGAGGTATTGTGGGGGTGGAAGAAATGGTGGGGGCATTTTCCAGCCAGAGTGGGTGGATGTGGAGGGGAAGGTAGTGTATTTGCCCTGGCTTTGCTATCAGTCTGCACCACCACGGGCAGGTGACAGGCCAGGGCAAAACATCTGCAGCAGGAGGGGAATCATCTGCCATCAGCTGGCAGGTCACACTGGTGACCTAAGACAGCAAACAGCTCTTTGCTGCCCTCTGGTCTCCAAAGCTTGACAGAGTGGGACGGTCCCGATCTGTGGTGGGAAGTTCCCTTTGGGGGAGACCATCACAGCTCTGGTGTCCATCAGACCCACGGTTCAATGCCCACCTTCCTAAGGTCAGGAAAGAGGTAAGAAATGGAGTCGCTCTTGAAACTGAACCATTACACAGCTGAAAAGGATGTGCAGCTTGTATGCAAATAGGCTGGTGGGGAGAGACAGAGGAAACCCAGTAAAGGAGAAAGACAGAAGAAAAAGAAAGAGAAAGGAAGGAGATGAAATCCATCTTCCTTCTTCCATGGCATTAGTAGCTGCTTCTCCTTTTCACCAACAGAAAACAGTATGCACCATCGCTGCCCACGAGGGGACACTGGCTGCCATCACCTTCAACTCCTCGGGCTCCAAACTAGCAAGCGCATCTGCGAAAGTGAGTGTACTCCCATCCCCCGTCAGATCCCCTCCCTGGCTACCTCCGAGGTGCCAGAGATCTGAGGGAATGAGGCTGGAGACCTGGAGACTGACTGGTCCTGAGCCTGCTTCGAGTGTTTCAGAGTGAGAACTTCAGGCTTTGCACACTGTTGTCTGTTGATTACTTGCTAATTCAGTAGATAGAGGCTTTGCGCTAGGGGAGATACAAACACTCTGCACAAACACTGTGGTCTTCTTGAGAAATGTGCACCCCTGGAATGGATAGATGCTACATTTCATAAGCAGTACAAACAAAATGCTTTGCTAGTTAGCCAGAGAGAGAGTGGTCCCTTCTGTCTGGAATAATCAGGGAAGGTGATCAGGTTGAATTTGAGATGCCATGAGGAGCAGGGCTGTTTGTGAGGCAGAGAGGCTATTGTAGCTATGAAGCCATTGCTCCCCGGGAGACATATGCACACACATGCGTACACAGTAACACACACAGACACATGGAGCCCTAAACGGGTGGGGAGGGACAGGCAGTCAGGCAGTATGTGTTTAATACATGTTCTAATAATCACTCACTCGGCACATATAATTAAAAATGCCTCTTTGTCCTGCTTTGTGCTTCATCCTCAGAGACAGATGTTGAAAACCAATAAGACAAACCACTGTCTGAGGGGACATCTCTGTGTGAAGCCACTAATGGTTAGAAACTGTCCGCCTGCTTTCTTTTCCAGGGCACAGTCATCCGGGTGTTCTCTGTACCTGATGGGCAAAAGCTCTATGAATTTCGCAGAGGAATGAAAAGGTCTGTGCTTGGTGTCAAACCCATTTTACATTTCCCACTGGAGGGCTTCGGCGGCCCTAGGGTAGCCATCTGGGGGAGGACAGAGGCTGTGGCCTCCTGTCACCTACAGGAAGTATTACTGTACTGTCTCAGGTAATTGACTTCAGGGCCCCACACAGGGCTTAGTAAAACTGAAAGAGGAGTTGCTGTTTCACCACAAGCATTCAGGCATGAGAGTCCTTTTTTTGATAGGCAACCAACAGAAGAGAAGTAAGAAAACCAGGGAGTCACAATCCAAAAATAATTTCTAAGTCTCTTCTGTGAAATGAAAGGTGTTTGGGGTCTTCTCAGCTGTAGGGTTTATGTTTGGATCTGTGCACGGAGCACCTGGAAGGCCTCCACGGTGTCCAAAGGGTGCACACTTTCCCCTCCACTGGCTGGCAGGATGGGCCATGCTTTATTCTTTGCACCTGAGACTGTGACTCTTTATTCATCTTTCTGGTGTTGCTCTCCAGATCTAAATAACTCGATGTTTAAGGGGTTTTAGAATATCTAAGTTCTTCAGGATATGTTAACTTTTCTCATAAAACTGGTCTTGAAACTAAAAGGCAATAACCCTCATTTTTTCTGGTTTCTTGGTTCATACGTTGGTGTTTCTAGGTATGTGACAATTAGCTCCCTGGTTTTCAGTATGGACTCACAGTTCCTGTGTGCCTCCAGCAACACGGAGACTGTGCACATCTTCAAGCTGGAGAACCTCACCAACAGGTACATCGGCATAAGAGATTTGTTTTCTTCTGAGCTCCATACACTTGGCTTTGTCTTTAGCACCACGGTAGAGCACCACACTAGCAAAACTTTTGTGGTATCATGCACAAAAGCACAAAAATTGGGCCACACACCTGAGCTCACATTCCAGCTCAGCCCCTTCTAAGCTATGAAACCTTGAGAAGGTCACTTACTTGATTTTTCTGTATTTCACTTTTCTCATCACATGATAGTATATACCTCTTAGGCTTGTGGTAATAAAAGGATGAAATGAGTTGTATAAAGCATTTGGTATAGCCCTGGCTCATAGCAGCACCCATAAGCACCAACCAGCATAGCTATAAATAGAGTAACATAGTTATTGTTGTGATTACCACTATCAGTGAGTGCTTGAAACACTTTCCATGCCCCTGTATGGCATGAGAGTTGATTGTATAAAGTGTGTGTCACATTGTAGCTAATGGTGAGCATGTTAGTTTCCAATACTGCTGTAACAAATTAGCACAAATGTAATGGCTTCAAATAGCACGTGTCTATGTCATAGTTCTGGAGGCCAAACGCCCAGGATGGGCTGGCTGGGCTGGCTGGATCTTCTGCTTAGGGTTCCTAGGGCTGAAATGGAGGTGTCTGAACACCACCTGTGTTCCCCTCTGGAGCTCAGAATCATTGTCCAAGTGCATTCTCGGTACTGTCAAGAAGGCAGGTCCTTCAAGAGAAGTCTGTGGTTTAGGATTTGTTGTCTTTGTTTTGTTTTGCTCTGTTTTGTTTTGTTTTTGAGATGAGGTACAGCGAAGTTCTTCGGGCTGGCCCCGAATTTGTGATCCTCCTACCTCAGCTTCCTGAGAAGCTGAAACTGCAAGTCCACACTTCCATCCCTAGCATGGTCTCTGTTAAAATTTCTACATGTGCCTAGGTCAGAGCCTACCCAGACAATCTCCCGCCTAAGGCCACCTGGGCCATATAACATAACGTGGTCACGTAGCTGATGTCTCATTACTATACAGGTTCTGAGGCACAGGCACGGGACCCTGAAATTCTGCCTGCGGTAGAGTGTGAGCATTAGCTTAGAGCTGCTAAGCATCTCCTGTGTCTGCGGCCATGCCCACTTGGAGCTATCTGTACCCGGAAGCAGGGCAGAATCTCCCCCCCAGGCCACTGTCCATAGCAACATCACAGCCCCGCCTTCCGCTCCACGTGGTCCCTGATTCTGGAAGCACAACGGGTGGCTTGTACCTTGTGTGTAGGTGTGTGGGGTCCTTTGCCACCTGTGTCTCTTGATACTTCCTTCCAGCGTCATTATAGGAACCCGAAACGTGAAGTTTTCGTAATTTGCTCAGTCAGACTCAAAGCAGGTGGCGGAGTTAGCAATGATGATGGTGACGCTTGTTCATTTGCAGTATACAGAGCTTTTACCATGCTTCCTCCCTCCGTCCCCGTGACAGTTGTTCTGGAAGGCAAGGAAGGTAGGAGCTTGATAACTGAAGAAACTGAGGTCCAGAGTGCTTGGTGTCTTGCTCAGAGCTGACCTGGGGTCCTTAAGAAGTGAAACTTTTCACTCCCTGCCAGGCTTCTCTGGGGGAAACTCCAGCCAGCACTGCTCACAAGCATCTCCTATGTGCACTCCTGTGCTGGGGTTCACACGAGTGGGAAGAGGAGACTCTCTTCTGGGACTGGAGGTTCTTCTCTCATGGCATAGGACTTTCATGAGGAAAACAACTTTTTCTATCCGATTAGAATGAGGTGGTACTGGCTTCCTTCCTGTATGTATTAGTGTACAGCAGTATGAGCTTTCATTTGTTCTCTGTTGCAGTGGGTAAGTCCTTGATGATAGCGCGGTGGGTCAGGTACTTTTTACTCCTGAGGTTCTCTGACCAGGGAGGAAGTGCTCCCCCGCCACTGCCTCAGCCCTGTCCTCTCGGATCTGCCTTCAGTGCATAGGGTAGGGAACACGTTGCCCTCTCTGAGCTGCCCTGTACCCTCACTGGCCACAGATGATTGAGGGGAGACCTTCTACTCCTTCAGGGTGTCTCCTCAGCCTGTCCTTGAAGTACTGTTATTTCCCAGACAGTGTCACTGCCATTTACCTCTTTAGTCCTGTATCACCGGCCACGGCCCTCATCTGTGTCTTTAACTTCATTAACTTGTATCTGGTCTCATCCTGCCCAGCCTCATTGGACCAGTCCATCTTGTATCTTCTTGCTGGATTAATCTTAGGAAAATGCCCCCTTGAACGTAATACATCCTCAGAACCTTCGTCCTCTTTGTCCTTGGGGATGAAGCGACAACTCCTCCCCTGCCTGCAAAGCCCAGCTGCCACCACCCCAGAAACTCTTGCATCCCTCCAGCCTCTGAGCCCCTTGCTGTATGCCCCGCTCTAGGCTGAACCTCCTTCGTTCACCCAGCAAGCCTGCAGACTGTCTGTTTTCCAGATGAGGAAACGTGGAGACCAAGAGGCTAAAAACTTCCCCCTTCCACTCCCTTGTGGTCCTGGAGTTAACTCCTGCCTGCACCGGTTATGTGGCTCCATGCACAGCAGCTGAGGTTGTTTTCCTGTTTGTGCAGGTGTGCTGTGTCTCCACCTTGAATGCAGGGTCTGGATGTCTGTCATTCCTCTGTGAATCCCAAACTGGAGCACAGAGCTGCTTACTCCAGGACCACTGTACAGGTCTGCCTAGAAGGGTCACTTGTGGTTCAGTAGATCAAAGCCCAGAGGGGTATGTCCAAAGAACACCTGCACCTCACTAGTTGGTAACAGTAAAAATTGGATGGCACTAGGTTTCCCACTGGGATCTGGTCCTGTAGACAAGTGGCATCACCACGGGGTGTCCTGGAGCTTACGTGGGAGCCCTGGTCCTCCAGTGCTGCCGTAAGAGCAGAATGGATGGAGGTGTCTCTCAGAAGGGCAGTCCCACCCTCTGTCTCCTGGAAGCCTGGGGATGAAGTTCCAGGACTGCAGGGGGCGCTCTAGGTCCCTGTGAGGTACTCATGCACTGTGTATATGGGGGTCCTGAAGGCTTCAGGGCTGGAATCAGACACCACCGCCTCCGTGTGTCTTGCCTGAAGGCTAGCCTCTAGCGTCCCACTCAGTCTGGCTCAGGAGCCTTCACACTGAGATCTGTCTGTTCTTCCTCGAGCCCTGAACAGACCTGAGCTCATTTTATAGGATCCAGATATCGATTGCATCTCATTCCTCTAACCTTGCCCTCTGTAAGAAATCTAGCAGTGAGGCTAATCATCAGATATGCTTTTTTAATGTAAGAAAGCAGTAGCATTGAGAGCCTTTTAAGAGCTTCACAGTGGTTCATCGGAAGGACAAAGAGGCCCTTGGTGCTCTTTTGTTATTGCCAGAATAATGACTCGGTGGGTAGAACACTGTGCTGAGGCACAGTTTCTGCCTGTTGCGGAGCACTCGGTTCAGAACGTTGAGATGTGTAGGTTACTGGACGAGTTTGGTGCTAGCAGCCAATCACATCCTTGTCTCTGCACTGCTCCCTAGTCGCCCAGAAGAGCCTTCCACCTGGAGTGGCTACATGGGAAAGATGTTCATGGCTGCCACTAACTACCTCCCCGCCCAGGTGTCGGACATGATGAACCAGGACAGGGCTTTTGCCACCGGACGCTTGAACTTCTCTGGGCAGAAGAACATCTGCACCCTCTCCACGTGCGTACCACCCACCCTAAGTAAACGCACATTTACACATCTTCTCAGAGCACAAAACCCAAACGTATGAAGAGAAAACAAAGGGGTGGGGGAATGGCACACAAGAAGGGTGAGCTGAACCAGCTGAACCAACCCGCTGCTTTTCCTCTCTGATTTTAACATGGATTCTCAGGGGGCAGCTGGCAGCTGGCATGGGAATACTAATAACATGGGATATAATAACTCTGTCTTTAAAATATTCGCACTTTTGATGAAATTAGGCAAGAGGCCTCAGGTTCTGTTGTCTGAATTCAGACACTAATGGTGTGACAGGTATCTTCTTTAAGTAATTTAAGAAAGTTTACTAAAGAAGTGGACCATTTAAAATTCTTCAAGGCAAGACAGCAAGCTCACTGTACCCTTCTCCCCTCCCTGTCACCAATAAGGCAGGGACACATGATGTACGATGGAGACAGTCACGTTTAGTGGCAGTAGCTTTCACAGGATAAGAGTACCAGGCGTGCCATTTTGCCTTGTCCTCACAGTTATGTTCAAAGACCAGAAATAACCCTGAAAGTAAGATTGTTCAGCCAGAAAACAAAGGAATGTTCAGAAGCTCAGACTCTGGGTCACTGGGCGAAGGGTTGTCCCTGGCAGGAGCATCAGCTGAAGCTGGCCCAGTTGTGCATCTTCACTGTAATAACACTGACAGTCTACAAGCTCCCTCCAGCCTGAATCTCCAGCCACTCCTGACTCTTCCCATAAAGCAGTGCTAAAGCCTTATGAACCACATGGTCGAGGAGCGTACCCACTTCTTGTACCAGCTGTCATCACTGTGACCCAACATACTCAGCTTGTTGGAAGAAGGGTTTATTTGGGCTCATGGTTTCAGAGGTCTCGGTCCAGGGTCAGCTGGCTCCAAGGCAGAAACATCATGGTGGAAGGAGAAAGTGAAGGAAAGCTGCTCATTTGTGACAGGCAGGAAACAGAGTAGGGAAAGAGCCAGAGAGGGAAGGGCCGTAGACGGCATGTACCTTTTCAGCTCATGACCCCAGGGACCTGCTTCCTCCAGTCAGCCCTTGCCTCATAATAGAACATCCAGCTCTGAACTGGATTAATCTAAAAACCTGCTAGCTAAAACAAAACAAACAAACAAAAAAACACAACTCACCTCCGAGCCCTTGAGACCTTGGGAGACATAATCTGATCCAAACCGTAACATCAATCATTGGTCAGAACGCGAAGGAACGGAAAGCCTGGACTCGGGATGTGTGGGATTAGAGTTTCTCCACACAGAAGAACAGGTGACTGACTGCTGAGGGGTAGTTGAAATGGCTCCATTACCCATCTTCACTGTAATCACAATTCATGTTTCACCTGGCCCTTAGGATCCAGAAATTGCCAAGGCTGCTAGTTGCATCCTCCAATGGACACCTTTACATCTACAATTTGGATCCTCAGGATGGAGGAGAGTGCGTCCTAATCAAGACCCACAGGTGAAGATTCTAGCTTTCCAAGGACAGCTATTCAGGACTTGGCAGTGCAGAGCTGTGACATCAATGGGACACTGACCAGCCACTTCACCGGCAGTCTGGGCTACAAACCCCTAGTGGGCCCCTGCTTTGCTCAGGAGCATTGCCAGGCACTCTCTGCGTGCTGCGCCCTTCTGGACAGTGCCAGGATACATTGCACCATGGAATATCTAACCCAGCCTCAAGTACACAGTGGGTGTTCAAAAATGTCCATAGAATATCGTTGAAAAGTTTCCCGAACTTCTGTGACAGGCTGGCTTTCTGTTCTGCTTAGAACAAGACACCTTGAGCTGCCACTGCTCCCTTGCCCGTGGCCCTGGCATCCTTGCCTGCGTGCACTAGGAAGGGCAGAGGGCCCAGCCTTTGGTGATTAAATATAAGGGAAGGCAGTCATTTTGAAGCTGCCTGACTGACCGCTGGCAACAAGGCCGCTGCACTTCCTACTGGCCTGGCTGTGTGCTTACAATCAGGTAGCGGAGCTGTATCTCTGAGCTTTTCCCTGTGACAGTTTTCTAGATAGGTGATTTTTTTTCATTTTTATTTTCCCCCTCTTAATTGCTGCAAGTAGTTTGCTTGGCTCAGGAACGACCAAAGAGAACAAAGAAAATGACCTCAGACCTTCTTTACCTCAGTCTTACGCAGCGACCGTAGCCAGACCGAGCACATCTGCAGCCTCCACTGTGCCAGGTGAGTGGCATGGGGCCAGCCTGCCCCTCCCCTGTTACCTGGGGCTCAAGTGCTCTGCTCAAGATATTTCTGAGCTGTTTGCTCATGGATGAGGCCAGGTAACAGCTTCCAACTTGGGTCCTCAGCCCTGACAGGTGTAGTACAAGAGGTTCATTTTCAGCATTAATCCTTTGCCTCTTGGAGAAAGCCAAAGGTGGAAATTTCAGCCATCCAGGGTGGAAGGGAGGATGAGACCACTGTCTCTCTGGGACTCAGAGACCGTAACTGACAGGGTTTAGACAGGTAAGCAGTCCCTCCAGCTGGAAGGCAAAGATGGCTCCCCGGGCTCCTTGATCGTCCCGTCCTCCGAGGTCGTGCACTGGGTCATGGGCTAAGAACTGACCGTGTGGCTTGTTTCCTGTCTCACTCTCGGTTCCAGGTTACTCCGAGGATGGCGGGGCGCTCCGAGGTGAAGTTATTCCAGAACACGAGTTTGCAACAGGCCCAGTGTGTCTTGATGACGAGAATGAGTTCCCCCCTGTAAGCATTACGGATCCATAAAAGAGCAGCTGTGTCTGTGTGCCTGGAAGGGAACTTTACCTTGTACAAGAGGCTGAGTCACTTTCCCTGTTTTCTAGTTACTAACAACTGATCCCTTCTCTAAGATCCAGAGAGCCATAGAACGTCCCTTGTGTGTGCTGTGGACCCTGCCGACTGGCGGTGTGGTGTCACTCTAAACCCTGACCCCACTGGGGCGACTGAATACTAATCCAGGGAGTTTGGGGCGCTCCCCACACCCAGCAGCCTGGACTCATTTCCTCTGCTTCTCTATACTGATTTTGCTGCTCATAGGTGGGAAACTTTTCCTGCATAGAACTCTTAAGTTTCCTGCGGCTCCTAAGGGTGCTTTTGCAGAATGCTGCCTTTCTGCTGCTGGAGGTGTCAGGTTAATGGGGCTGCACTGCATGTAGAGACACTGAGCTTCCTGGAGACTTGCAGAGCAGTGACCTGCACCCTGCTTCTGGCCTTGGCAGGGCAGACCCAAGCCTCCCAGAAGCTGCAGGCACTCATTAAGACACCCCCAAGGGGAAGGCCGGAGCTGGAATGTGTGAGCTTACCTGGGCATCTTGTCTTTTTCTTTTATTTGAGGTCCTGGGGATTGAGCTATATCCCCAGATCTTTTTATTTTTTATTTTGAGACAGAGTCTTGCTAAGTTGCCCAGGCTGGGTTCAAACTTGTGACCCTGCTGCTTCAGCCTCCCAGAGTGCTGGGATTTTAGGTGTGCACCACCATCCTGACTTTCCCACTTGTGCATCATTGGTGGAGCTTCCCAGCACCTTCCTGCAACTGTTCCAGCAGCAAAGGTCTCTGGGGCTGGCTTAGCACTGGGCTGAACTGTTTCTAACTGTTGTGTCTGGAGAAAGACTCTCTCCTGGGAGAAGAGGGTGGGACTTCCCTAGTTGTGGTTTCTTCGAGCTTCCGTTTAGAGAAATCCAGAGACCCTTACTGTAAGCTTCAGTTAGCAAACACCCTAGAGAGTCAACTCGAAATCACTGCAGATGGAAGCAATGTCAGGCCCCGGCTGGGACAACCAACGCCTAGAGCCAGAGAGGAGCAGCTGACAGTGTCCCCGAGGGCTTATATGGAGTGCGTTGTTGACCACTGCTCTACGTCAGTGAGATTCACTTGGGACACGATGGCGTGCAGGTTTGGTTCTTTCTCCCATGGATCCACGGAGCAACCTAGGAAGCCCATTTGGCTGAAAGAAGAACAAAGCTCTTGTGGGGCCGTCTGTGCTTTGCTAGGGGTGTTTGTGACTTCTTTGTTGGCTCTGTGGACTGCAGCTTGGGATTCGCATTTCTAGCTTTTCATAGACAGGTTTCCAGCTATGCTGCCAGCAAGTGATGTCTGTATTTTATTGGTAGAGCAGAGTGGTTCTTTAAAATACTAATTTTACATCTTTCAGTATCTGGGGGCTTGCCACCTAACAGTTGTTACCTCACCAGTTGTTTTGCCTTTGGGTTCTTATGATGCTGACTCACCCCGAGGGAGTTTTTCTATGAGTTGGTGATGATTCCACTGAAACTGCACCTTCCAGGAACCAGAGCATCCTAGGTCAGACTGGGGATGAATGTGCCCATCCTTCTCCTCCATCCAGGCTTAGAGCACTTAGACACTCACCAGTTCTGTTCTAGTGATTTTGGTAAAAGCCTGTGACTGGTCTAAAAGATTATGAAATTATGAATTAGATTCCTAATTGTAATCAGCAAAATTGCAGGCTCTCATATTTACAGAATTGGGATATTTTGGACATTGGCAATTAGGAGGTAGTTCCTTGGCCAAAAAAAAAAAAAAAGTCTGAATAAAATAATAGGTGCCTTGTGTGCATGTGTGTGTAGTAAAAACAGAATTAGAGATGCTGAATATTTGAACCAGGGCTCAAACTATCACCAGGCCTCAAATATACTGCAGGAAGCTGGGTAGGAGCCCGTTGTCCTATCATTTTCTTAAGGACCTGATGAGTAAAAATTGGCTTAAACTTTATCAAGAATTTTCATCAATATAAAAGAAATGTTTCCTCCCAGAGAGATGGCTGGTCATTGAATGAGGTTACAGCAGCATCAGGCAGCCCCTGCATGCAGGGCAGGTGCTAGGTGTCCTTACTGCTGATAGATGGGGAGAAGGACATTTGTCAGTAGCAGGCAGCTTCTCCATCTCACCGCACAGCGACCACAGACATGAGGGCCACTGGGTGCCACTCCATGGCCTGTCAGCTACCCCACGGCGGCAGCAACGCCCATCAGGGATGCTAGAAACTCCCTCTCCTCGCCTTTCTTCACAATTACCGTGCCTTTCGCAAATGTGTCCAGAGTCCACGTCTTTGCTTGTATTCTTTAAGAGCTTCTGAGACTACACAAGAATCTCAGTGTCTGGGCTTGGTTGACAGCCCTGTTCTCCACAGCCCAGGCTTGCCTAGCGCGCTCCCTGAGCCTCTGCCTGAAGAACACGGGCCATCACTAACGGCCTTTGTGAAACGTACTGACACTGCCGTGCATGTCACCCCTTTCCTCCTTGGGACGTCCTAGAGGTCAAAGAGAGCTGGGCATCTCTGACACCTGGGAAGAGGCTGCCCCCAAAGGCTGAGAAGCTTCTGCCTCAGTGGGCAGCCAGCGCACGGGTCTGCGCGTTGGGAGACTTGTCTCCACCTTGTGAGTGACAGTGAGGCAGGATGTACACTGACCCTGTGGTAGTGATCCGGCAGTCTTTTACAAGTAGGATGAGCCTTTTAGAAAGTGCACATATACATCCACACACGTGCATGCACATTTGGTGTCAGTATTTTTGGAATCCGCCATGCTTGTCTTTTGCCCACATAAGATGGGTACTTTTCATGAGGCTGGGGGTGAAGGTCAGCCCGCGGGCCCATGGAAAAGCCCCATGGTGTCCCACCACGGCCTCTTCCTGGGGAGAGTAAGGCCATTCTGTTTTGATTTCGGTAGATAATCTTGTGCCGTGGAAGTCAGAAGGGCAAAACGAAGCAGTCCTGACGAGAAGCGCTCCTCAGAAATCAGAACACTCCCTGTCAGGTGGTTTTGGAGAAAACCAGGAAGGTGGAAGAATGGAGTACAAGTGTGTGAACAGAAAAGGGCGGGCAGGAATCTGGGTGCTGTGCTTCCTCAGCCCCGGAACACGGCGGGCTCCTCACTGAGACCCTGGTCCTGGCTGCCCTGGGCACTGGGGACACTGTATCTACATCATGCTATTTAAAATACTTCAAACCACCGTGTAAATGCTAACTAACCATATTGGTATATAGCTGGAATTTTATATTAAAAAGGGCATCCTTTTTAAATGCATGCTGTGTAAAAAAAATGTACTTATAGAAAAAAAACTCTTTGAATTGTATTTCTTGTATGTTACATTCATATAGAGACATTATTTTAGCCAGGCAAAGTATTTTTGCAGTGATTGGAATAAATCATTTATTACCTTTGAGTCCCATTTAGGACACTAATAAAATATGGCAATGCATTTTTTTAGTTTCTTAAACTTCATTTCATGCCTTGGGAGATTTTAGAGGGCCAGGAAGAACTCCTAAATTCTTTACAATACACTTTACATTTGGCTGGGCCTGGTGAAGCACAGCTGTAACACCAGCACTCTGGGAAGCTGAGGCAGGAGGCCGTCTCAAAATGAGAAATACAAAGGGATGGGGAATGTAGCTCAGTATAAAGGCCATGAGTTCGATCCTAGTGCCACAAAACAAACAAAACCCCATTAATTTGACCCTAAAAAGAGGACCAGGGACTTTTCCATGGATTCTTCTGCCCTGAGACCTAGAAAGAGACCTAACTTTGTCTAGTTTCTTCAGATACCCTGTGGGGACCTACTGGAAATACGGGCTCTCGCCACCCCCCTCAAGCCTCCTGAGCCAGAATCTAGGTTTTCAACAGAGTCCAGGTGATCGGTATATACAGTGAAGATGGAGAAGCTCTGCTCCATGTACTGCTTGGAATGAACCTATCCTGGAACGACCTATAAGTGAAAATGTATTAAAAATGCATCTGCTCTGTGTAAGGTAATGTGTAAGGCGGTTTCCTGTACTAGGTGACCTTCAAAATCAACCTGCAAGCGAAGTTAAGTAATTGCCCGAGTTCAGAACCTGGGGCCTGGCCCTGTGCCTGACTCCAAAGCCTGTGCGTGGCACATTTCACCGTGCTGACGGCCCCAAGAGCCAGCTCAGCTGTTCTCCCAAGCCAGCATGGAGAAGGAACAGTTACAAAGTAGTGGCCCAAAACAGTTCATCTAATTTCCAAACATTCCTCCTTGTGGCAAAGTCGGCCTGTTACACAGTTTGGCAGCGGCAGGCAATGTGATAGGGATTGCAGCAGGGAGTTACTGCAGGATCCTGAGTGTAGTCGGCTCGGGAGGTGTTGTCATCGGCAATGTCCTGCAGGACCTCTGTAAGAACCTTCCTGACCCGGGGCAGCACAGCCTGGTACTCGGCGCCGCCCCTCGGGAGTGGCGCACCTTCTGCAGCGTCCTCTTCCAGGTTGAAGATGAGAGGGAGATCGTGCCGCTGCTCTGGCCCCAGGCTCCCGTCACAGGCTTTGGCTCCACCTGCGGAGACGAGCCAATGAATACCTGGCCAGACTCAGCCTTGGCCTGTGTTGTGAAGAGAGCCGTGACTGACTGCATATTAATTTAAACAAGCCAGCCTTTGGAAATTCAAAGAAATGTTCTCCCTGACAAATAAATTACTTGGAGATCTGTTTTCTCCTGATGATGATGATCCTGTCATCCACCACAATGTGGAAGTTCCCCTTGGGGCCACCTTCAGGGCCAATAGGGCATTCACTCAAATACCTTTCATCTCTACCCTTCTGGAGTAAATCAAATTGTTTTGAACATTGATTTCTTGAACACTATTTGGTGAACTAGGTGAAGACAAGGTGTGTAACTGCACTTTGAGTGGAAGATGAGCTTCTTATATGGATTAGCACCTGGCCATTATAGTAGTCCCAAAATAGGGAGGGGTGACCAAAAATGTTTGGAGGGGTGGCAGTGACCTGGCTCTTCATGATTCCAATGACCTCCCTACCTCTTATCAATGAAAAAGTAGTTCAGGTACTTGGCAGAAATATAACTGAATAAACAAAGGAATTAAGGCAAAGGCTTGAAAACATGAGCGTGTGCCCCTGAGCTTCTCAGGGGCCAAACATCAGTAAGAGAAATGTTATCAACTCCTCATCAGAAGCTGAGCTTTTCCAGCACCAAGGTCTGAGAAATGATGCAGTGGCTGTTCTGCCAGGGGACTCTGCATCAGGGACAGATCGATGACATTCAGCCACGTGATTAAGATGGTCAAGCTGTGACTTCCTGTCACAATAAGAGAGAATAATGCCAAAGTGCAAAGCAGTAAAGGCAAATCTACAAGGACCAAACCCATTCTGGCACAATCTGCCAGAAATAAAATTTGAAATACAGAGAAGACTGCATAGACTGCATAACCACAGACCCGCACCTTGTGCCTTTCCTCCTGTGACTGGGATTGAGGTTGTTCAGCAGAGATTAGGAGTTACCATCTCTACCAAGAGCTCAGAGCAGAATCTGACTATTCTTCATTACTAGTAAGGGGCAGACAAAGTGACATGAGCTCTGACAATCAGTCAAGCCCAAGTTGGAATAGACTCCTCCTCTTTAAAAAAAGTAATTCCATTTAAAGGAAGAGTGAAGTACTTTGCATAGAACTACCCTCTTCTGGGTAACAGTTATGACTTCCAGGCAATGTATGAAAAAGAAAAAAGACACTAGACAATAAACATGACAGGCAGAAACTGGAAGAGATTTGACCCTTGACAGAAGGAAGCCACACTGGGTTGGATGCGTTTCAAAGTCTTCCCTTGGGGACACTCCCCAGTCTATACAGCCTGAGCAACTAGACCTCCAGACAAAAGCTTCAGTCTCTCTGGCTTGAGGTATCAAGAGTTCAAAGCTGCCACAAAAGATGAAAATTGATGGAGAAAATCCCGGGAGAAAGAAGACAGAAGCGATGCCTAAAACCTAATATAAATTCCTCCTGTTCCTGAAGAGTACATGCCCATGGGCAAGATTCTAGGAGAAGCTAAGAGAAGCAAGTAGCTAAACAGGCATTTCTGCTACCTACAGCAGGGAAGACGGAGTTTAGAGTATGAGTTCATTACATTAGTGGAGTGTGACAGACACCTCAGATTTTCCACTGAGTTCACTAAAACTGGCTAGGAGTAGAAATCAGGTCCTAAAAGTAAGGACTTTGTTTAAAATCAAGCACAAAATCTAAAAGACCAGTCCTAGAAAAGTAAAACAAGCCTCTTTAAATTCAAGGGAAACAATTTACTAGCTACCTGTAGGATCAAAACTCAATGAAAACAGAAATTAGAATCTCTGCAATGTGTTATCGACAGCAACCAGTTTCAACTGTCTTCATTACTTTCTTGTTGCTGGGACAAAATACCTAGCACCCACAAGTTAAGAGAGGAAAGGTTTATTTTGGCTCACAGCTTGTAAAGGGTTCATTCCATATCAGCTGGTTCCAAGGCAGGGTGGCCTGGCAAAGGAGAAACAGTACATGGTAGGGCAGACAGAAAGCAGCCAGCCCGAGCCTCCCTTTCCCTTTTTATTCCTTTAGGCTATAAACCTACCGGTTGGTGCCACCCGCACCAGGATGGACCTTCCCATTATCCACACCCAGAACTATGCTAAACCAACCAGTGGACTAATATATACAACATACCCTTAATCCCAGTATCAAACAAGCAGGATCCACCCTTCTCACAAAAGCCCTACTTATGAATACAGCAGGTTTTGAAGGCACATCTAGATATAAGCCATAACACCAACTTTTTAAAATGACTAAAGAGACTTCCAGCTTATACTCTGGAAAGTATGTAGTTTAGAAGTTGCCCTCCAGCCTAACAACAAAAAGCTGAACCAACTGGAAATGCAACAACTCTCAATAGACCTGTCCAAGAAGTGAGGTCACAGAGCAATCCACAGCCTGCTAATCAGAGAGACAGAAAGGAGGACAGCATGAGAAGCACAACTCACCACTGCAGAGACCTGCAGTGGAAACAGCCTAGTGAGAAAGCCTGAGCTGCAACTGACAAATTACTGGAGGCTAAGCATGGACAAATCTTTGGGATTAAAAACCCCAGGTGCACTAGGTCACTGGGGAGCTCCACACTTTGTTGTTTCGCCTCTAGGAGCTCAACTAGGCTCTCACAGTAAATACTACGGACAAATTGTGATTGCAAGCAGGGGAGAAGAAAAATAACCCTCTTTTTTTTCCAGTACTGAGGATTGAATCCACAGCCTTTGTACCGAGCTACATCCCTGGCCCCTTTTTAAAATTTTGAAGGAAGATCTCATTAAGTCACTAAGTTACCCTTCCTAGGCTAGAATTTGTAATCCTCCTGCCTCAGCCTCCCCGAGTGCTAGGATTACAGGGGTGAACCACCATACTGGGTGTCTCCTTCTTAACTGACAACAACTATTCAAAAATTGTGGTAGCAACAATGTTCATGGCTATGTATGCTAATACATGCATATATATTTATATATAAGTGAGATGCATGACTGCAATGCTCTGAAAGATGGAGGAAGACATTAGGACTATGTTATTACAAGGTATTTGCACTACCTTTGAAATGGTATAATGCTTTTTGAAAGTAGACCCAGAGTAATAGTAGATATAAGTTGAAAACATTTTAAGCAAAAGAATAACTGATATAGTAAGAAAAGAAAATGAAATAGCATAAAATGCTCAGCTAAAACCACAAAAACAGAAAAAGGATGAGATACAAAAGTAGAAAAAAAAAAGAATAGAGGGAATAAATACAAAATAGTAATACTTAATATAACTATGTCATAAATGACTACTGAAAGATAAACCATCCTAAAACTAATCAAAAGAAAGCAGGAATATTTAGATTAACTTCAGATAGAGCAGATTTCAAAGAAAGATGTCAGTGATAAAGCACAGCACCATATAATAATAAAGGCGTCAATTCTCCAGAAAGATATAACAGTCTTTAATGTGTCTACACCTACCAATTGATCATCAAAATGCATGAGGCAAAAACTGATGGAGCTACACAGGAGAGATGAGTCCACTATTACAGCAGAAGACTTCAATACCTGTCTATCAGAAAGAACTGAAGGCTGGGGATGTAGCTCAGTGGTAAAGCACTTGCCTAGCATAAGTGAGAAACTGACGGATCTAGCAGGCAGAAAGCCAATGAAGACCTAGTTGAATTCAATCACACCAATAACCCTCTTGATATAATGAAAATATGTAAATTACTCCAACAACTGAGCACCACAAATTCTTCTCAAACTCATATAAACACTCACCAAAGGCTATAGTTTAGATCTTAAGGGTCTGCAAAATCTGTGTCAAAGGCTTAGTCTTCAGCCCATAGCATTATCAGGATGTAGTGCCTGGTAGGAGGTTCCAGGTCACTGAGGCCACACCACAAAGAGGCTTGTGGGACACCAGTTCTTATTTTTCCTCTCTCTCCCTGTCTGTCTGTCTGTCTCTCCGTTTTTCTCTCTTTTCCTGGCCCATCAGGTGAGCAACCATACACTCCAGCCATGATGTGCTGCCTCACTGTGGACCCAAAACAATAGAGCAAATCAACCGTGGGCTGAAACCTCTGAAATGCTGAGTCAAAGACAGACTTTTCTCTTTTTAAGTTATCTCGTGTATTTTGTGATAATGATGGAAAGCGGACTAATACAACAAGATAGACCGAAATATTCTGGGCCATAAAAACACAGCCCAGCAATTTTAAAAGAACAGAAAGTATACAATGCCTAGTCTTTGACCCTAATGTAATTAAACTAGAAAGCAGTAACAGGAAGCTGGAAAATCCCAAAATACTTGGATATTTAACAGTATACCTCCCAAATAACACAACAGTTAAAAGAAGATATATTTTAAGAGAAAATTGTAAATATCTGCAAATCAGTGAAAATGAAAAAAACTTGCCAAAATGAATGAGACATAATGAAAGCAGTGCTTCAAGAGCATTACATGGATATATTAGAAAAGACAAAAGACCTACACACAAATAATTAAACTTAGAAGACTAGAAATAGCAGAGAAGATTAATTTCACAGTAAACAAAAGAAAAAAATAACAAAAATTTAACAAAAATCAATGAAACTGAAAAAAAGTCAATAGAGAACAGCAATAAAATCAAAAGCTGGTTCTTTGAAGGGATTAATAAAATAACCTTCTAACAAGGCTAAGAAAAGAAAAAGAGAAGGCCCAAATCATTAATATCAGAAATGAAAATAAAAGGACATCACTACAGATCCCATGAACATTGAAAGAATAATAAAGGAATATCATGAACAATCTGTGATAAGCTTAATGAAATAAAATGATTCCTTAAAAGACATACTCTTCCAAAATGCACACAAGAAGAAATAAACAATCCAAGTAGACCTGTCTCTTTGCAAGAAATTGAAATAATAATTTCAAACCTTCTAAAAAATGAAAGAATCAGACACAGGTGGATTCTATTAAATATTTGATGAAAGAAGTGATACCCACTCTGTACCACCTCCTCCAGACATTGAAGCAGACAGTCTATTTCCCACCCTTTTCGATGGGACCAGCATTACCCTACTACCAAATCTATACAAAGATATTACAACAAAAGAAAATGACAGATCAGGGTCTCTCAGAGCAGATGAAAAAATCCTCAACAAAATATTAGCAATCAAATCCAATGTTTTCAAAGTACACACTATGATCAAATGGAATTTATCACAAGTATATAAGGCTTGTTCAACATTCAACAATCAAAGTAATTCATCACATAAAACTCACATGATCATATCAATACACGCAGAAAAATCATTTGGCAAAATCATTCATGATTTTAGAAAAGCTCTGAGCAAACAAGAAGGGAGCATCCTCAGATTGATAAAGTACATCTACGAAAAAAATACAGTTAACATCATACTTCACATTCAGAAACAAGAAGCTTTACTGATAAGCTCAGGAACGAAGTAAGGCTATCCCGTCACCACTTCTTTCCAACATCAAACTAGAAGTCAAAAGAAATCAAGAGGAAAGGAGAAGGAGGAAAGAGAAGGAGACATAAAAAGAATTAAGATTTGTTATGTACAGGTACCAACTTCCTCAATGAATGTAATCATTACGTGCTACATACATGTGCTAATAGAAATAAACATATTTAAAAAGAAAAGAAAGAAAAGGTATACTGATTTGGAAGAGAAAAATAAAACCATCTTTGCAAACATGAAATTATTGCTTATGTACAAAGTCAGAAAGAACCAATCAAAAATCCTAGGGCTAATAAGAGATCATAGCAACGTTACAGGATTCAAGGTTAATATGCAAATGACAATCCCTTTCCTATATATAGGAAATGAAGAGGTGGCATTTGAAATTAAAAGTCTAATACTATTTATATTAGCCTCTGCAAAAAGAAAATATTTAGGTTTAAATCTAACAAAATATAATATCTATCTGGGGAAAACCACAAAGCTCTGATGGAAGAGATCAAAGAAAAACTAAGTAAATGGAGAGAGAATCTACATTTATAAATAAGAAGGCTCCATGCTGCCCTGATGTCAGTTTTCCCCTATTTGATCCATATATTCAGGGCTCTCTCAAGCAGAATTCCAGCAATTATTTTATAAATACCGACAAACTGATCTCGGAGTTTATATAGAGAGGAGAGACACACAACACAATATGGGAGCCCACACAATACTGAAGAACAGTGCAGGAGGGCTATCCATCTCTACAACTTACTATAATCACTACAGTAATCAAGGCAGTGTGGAGATTTGCAAAGAACAGACAAACAGACCAATGCAACAGAATAAAGAGCCCAGTAATAGACTCATATAAATATAGCCAGCTGATCTTTGACAAACAGCAAAGGCAATACAATGGAGTGAAGATAGTCTTTCCAACAAATGATGTTAGAACAAGATATGCAGAGTCCAAACAGAGCAAAACAAAACAAAAAACTCCCAAAGTTTAAAAAACAAAACCATTCTGCACAGACTTTGCATTTTACATACACAGAATATTCCACCCAACGACAACATATATATGCTTCTTACATACACATGGGAGATTTTCCAGGATAGGCCATATATCAGGCTGCAAGGTAAGTCTTAATAAGTTCAAATAGGTGGGTAGTAAACAAAGTATCTTCTTTGACACACCAGGAAGAAGTTATAAATCAAAGAAGTAAACTGGAAAAATCATAGTATTGTGTAAGTTAAATAACACAATGGATCAAAGAAGAAATCACAAGGGAAATTAGGAAAGATTGAGTTTAGTAAAGATTAAAACATATCAAAACTTGGGCCGGGGATTTAGGTCAGTGGTTCTGCTACCTGCCTCAGAAGTTCAAGTACTGAGTTCGAACCCTGATACTCCCCCCCCAAAAAAAACAAAGCTTATGACAAATGACAAAATCAGTGCTAAGAGGGAAATTTATAGTTATAAATGCCTATGTTAAAAAATAAGAAAGCTAGGCACAGTGGCATGTGTCTACGGTCCCAGCTATCTGGGAGGCTGAGGCAGGAGGATTAATTAAACTCAAAGTTCAAGAGCATCCAGGACAACATAGCAAAACCTCACCTCAAAAATAAAATATAGGGGGAAAAGCCAAGAAAGATCTCAAATCAACAACCAAAGAGTACAACTTAAGGAACTAGAAAAAGAACAAACTAAACTCAAAGCTAGCAGAAGAAAGGGAATAATAAAAAAAAAGGTAGGAAAGATAAATGAGTAGGTGAAAGTTGATAATACCAAAAATTGTTTCTTTGAAAAGGCTGACAAAATTGACAAACTTTAGCTAAATAAACTAACAAAAACAGAAGATTCAAATCACAAATCAGAAATAAACAAATTTGAATCAAATCACAGAGAGAAAACTGGTTATTCACTGGAACAAAGAGAGTACTAAGAATTAAATGTCAACAAATTGGATAATCTAAATGAAATGTCCAATTACCAAAAACACAAAACTCTACCAAGATTAAATCACAAAGAAATACAAAATTTGCATAGATCCACAACTAGTAAGGAGACTGAGTCAGTAATCAAAAAAATCTACTTATAGGCTAAGGCTATGGCTCTGTTGTACAAGGTGTGCTTAGTGAAACTCTGGGTTCAATCCCCAGCACCAAAAAAAGCCAGATGACTTCAGTAGTAAACTCTGCAAAG
>NW_022900935.1:53284750-53368686 GCF_012274545.1 Fukomys damarensis | reverse complement strand
CAAAATAAAAAAAAAAAAAAAAAAAAAAAAACCTGAAGAAGGAAGAACACTTCCTGATTCATTCCATAAGGCCAACATTTACCCTAATACCCAAAGCAGACATAGATAGTATGAGAAAACAGCAAGCCAATATCCCTTAAGAACAATAATTTTTTTAAAAAATCCTCCACCACCAAATACTGGAAATCAAATTTGGCCATATTACAAGATCAGCTGGAATTTACTCCAGGAACACAAGGATGGCTCAGCAAATTAAAATCAATATAATATGCCACATTAACAGAATGAAGAGAAAAAAGAAAATATGATAATCTCAATTGGTATGGTAAAAGCATCTGACAGATTCAATACCCAGTCAGGCAGGGTGGCACATGCCTGTGATCCTAGTACTCTGGGAGGTTGAAGTTGAAGGATTGCAAGTTCAAGCCCAGCCTGGGCAATTTAGTGTCTCAAAATTAAAAATTAAAAAGGGTCGAGGATGTATCAGTGTGAAGGCCCTGGGTTCAGTCCCCAGTACCTTAGACAGATAGATAGATAGATAGATCGGACAGAAGAAAGAAAGAGAGAGGAAGGGAGGGAGGGAGGGAAGAAAGGAAGGGAAAGGAAAGGAGAAAAGGGCATTACTATGTTTTAAATATGAAAGAACTGAGATTCCAAAAGTTTAAATAAATCACCTGGGTCACTTACATCTCTAAGCACTAACAATGATTAACAATCTAAAAGGATATTGAGAAATTCCACTTACAACAGCATCACAGAGAATAAAATATGAATTAAGAGAAACACTTGTACAACGAAAACCATAAAACATTGAAAAAATTTAACATGACATAAAACACACCTCATCTCATGGATTAGAAGAGTAAATATTGTTAATCTTGTTAATGTTGATGCCACCAACATTGATCTATATCTATAGTATCAATGCAATCCTTAACCAAAATCCCAATGACATTTTTTCAGCATTACAGAGGCTACCCTAAAATCCACATGGAATCTGAAGGATGTGGAATACCCAAAACAATCTCAAAAGGAAAAACAGAGCTAGATGACTCATACTACCTGATTTCAAAACTTACTACAAAACTATAGTAATCAAAAAGTATGGCATCGGCATAAAGACAGACTTATAAACTCATGGAGTAGAACAGAGATTGGAAATAATCTCTTAAATATATAACAAAATAATTTTCACAAGCGTGCCAAGCCCGTTTGGTGGGATAAAAGATAAACTTTAAATGTGCTAGGAAACCTGGACATCAACAAGTCAAAGGATGAAGGTGGACTCTTACCTAACCCCACATGCAAAATTAACTCAAAATGGATTAAAGACTTGAAACAATAAAAGCTCTTAGAAGAAAACATAGGGCAAAATCTTTACAGCACTGGAGTTGGCAAATAGTTTCACAAATGAATTTCATCAAAAATGGAAAAAAAAAAATCTTATCCAAACCCGTTCAGAATACCAGGAAGGGAACTCTTACAACCTCATTTTATAAAATTTGCAAAACCCCAATACCAAACCTTGACGCAGGCATTACAAGAAAGGAAAATTACAAACAAATCTTGGCCAAGTTATGTATTAAAAAGCATAATAACAACATCATAACAAAGTGCGGTTTACCCAGGAATGCAAAGTTGGCTTAGTAACTCAAAATCAGTTCTTGCAATGCATGACATGAAAAGCTACATATACAGGTGTGGGCACTTGGTAAACTCATCAATTGTACATTTCAGATCTGTGCCTTCTGCTGAGTGTAAAATTCATCATAATTATTTTATTAAAAATAAAAAGGAAACAGAAAAGCAATGAGGTACCTTAATTCTAGCCCACACACCAAAACAGACTGGCTGTCTCTTCAGGCCTCTCCCAGCTCATGACCATAATAACCTCATAGCCCCATCGCCGAGGGACACCGTGTTCTCTGACCTAATGGAGTAGATGTCAGTTCACCTACCTTATCCAAAAGCAGTTTTAAATAATCAGAATGCAAACTGTAAAGGAGTGGGGTAGGAATGAGAACATATCCGTGTTTTGCCCTATTCATGATTTTCTTCTGCGTGTCGAGAGCTCAGCGCTCGCTCCCCACCCTACCTCTCTTGGGAGTCTGGTGGCGCCTCTGAAGGACAGGCCTCTGCTGGGTATTGTTAATTCCTGTCTGATTGTGATAGCTTTAAACAGCCCTATTACTTCACAGCAACATTTATGATTCCAACACTGTGATGCCAAGGGCTTTCTGGCAGCGTTATTACTTCTGAAATTAACTCAGCCTGGAGGTCCCATACCTCTTCGATAGTGTAATGTAAGGACTCTAATCTCAGTACTTTTCATCTGAAACCATAGCAAATATCGGACTGTTTTGTTTTAGGGTTTAGAGCAACACAGATTCTTATGACATTTTTAATATCCTTTGAATTATAAATTCAGAGAACTTGCCTTGCTTTTGATGCCACATTTTCTTTGGGGTCATTTATTGACACTCAGAGAAAATAATTTTTGTTTTTTTATTATGCAACTCTAGAAATCTCCAACATTAAACAACTAAATCAAATTGGAATCTTTATCAGGTCCTGGGTTTTGCATTTTTCCCCATTCATTCATTAAGAAAATGAGAGTTTCTACTAAGTGGAAATTGACTTAAGCACTTCAAAACAAGACATTAAAAAAAACTGAAGTGTCCTAAGTTTAAAGAGGTTAGAATTAGTGGAGGAAATAGAACACGTATATCATCACTGCCATCTACAGCAGAATGAGAGAGAGATCAGGATTCTCCAAATCCTGCCCAGCTGGGAAGGCTGGCCGGACTTTTGTAACCAAGATAGTATTTAGTTTGGGGCCTTAAAAGCTGAGAGGTATTTTAATACGGGTCAACAAAGAGGGGCCTTGCTTGTGGAGAAGCAGAGCTGGAAATTAACGGAACCCAGGAATGAGTTTCCATTCAGGCACCACCGAGCGGCCACTGAGAGGGTCTGAGAACCACCCTGATCGGGAGTGATGTTTCTGAAATACACATGTAAGACATTCACAGAGCAAACCAAGAAGCACAGAAACCTCTGGCACTTTACTAAATAGACCTCTGACCTCTATTTTCTGAAACTGTGTAGTCAAGTAAATTACTTTAAAGCATCTCTGGGCTTCCATTTCTCCTTTAGCCAAACTGGCACTGGGTGAAAGGAGCAGAACGGATCCCAAGAGCTCTGAGCTTGCTGGAAATTCAACAGGAGGAACTGTTTCGGTGGGTCTAGGGGCCCTGTGCGGGCCCTTCTGCCCAGCTGGAGGTAGCATTCCTCAGCAGCACTTAGAACGACTGAGAGGGGCAGTCCCCACGCCCTGCAGGGGACCCCACTCACCCGTGATGAAGAAGGCCTTGTACCGCTCCAGGCGAACGGCCTGTAGGGCTCCGTACTCCCCGGCGGCCCCGCTGTTGGGGTGGAACAGCACCTGAGGAAGGCAGGATCTGCCGTCAGGACACAGTGCCCTCCAGTTCTTCCTGTTCCCACCCTACACACTGCAGGCCCACCCGGAGCTCGCCTTAGCCAGCTCCTGGAAGCCTCACGAACTGTCACTGTTCTAGCTGTACAAGAGGAGTGGGCTACAGCTCTGGACCGGGAATGAAACATCGTGCTGGGTGGGTCAGATGCCTGCGCACGATACCGGCTCTGGAACTGGCAGGATCCAGTGCAAAATGAAAATCAGGCCAGCCATGGTGCGCAGCGCACGCCTGTAATTTCTAGCATTCTGGGGGCTGAGGCAGGAGCATTGTCATGAGTTTGAGGCCAGCCTGGGCGACATAGTGAGTTCAAAGAATGCCTGAACTATATAGTGAAACCCTGTCTCAAAAAAATCAGGCATACCTTGTTTACACATTTTACATTTCAAAACAGGCAGAGCAGAGATTTAAACCAAGCTCTGGGTCCTTTAAGAATCAGGGTATGTGGCTTCCATGAGTTTCACCTCCAGGAGGCTTGCCCGAGGCCCACCCCTCCAGTGCAGAAGGGGCTTGCCTACAAGTATCCTCAGGGATTCTGATGCAGCCCATCCTCAGATCTCTTTGGAAAATGGCTCCTTCAAAAGGCTGAGGCAGGAAGATTTCATGTTCCAGAACAGCATGGGAAACTTAAGTGATTTATTGAGACCTTGCCTCAAAATAAGAAAAAATTTTAAAAGGGCTGGCTGTTTGGCACAGTCCAAAGACCCTGGGTTCAATCTGCAGTATAGCAAAAACAGAGAGAGGCAGGGAGAAAGAAGGAAGTAAGGAAGGAGCCTCTTTCAGCCTCAAGTCAATTTTCCACATTTCCCTTGAACAAAGACAATATAAGAAAACATTCTCAATTTCTCCAGCCCCGAGTACAACCTAATCTCTGGACCTGTGAGTTTCTTTTTTGGTGCTGGGAATCGAACCAAGGGCACACTCTCTACCCTGAACCACACCCCTACCCACAACCTAACTTCTGATCAGGGAAGCCAGCGCCTCTGACTCAATCCTACTGTACTTGAACTAAGGAAATCTTCCCTCATCCAGTCGCAGATGAAAGAATCACCCTAAAGAATGGAAACATCTATTCAGAGTTCCCAAGGGAAGAGTCTGGTAGAAAATAAAAGGTCTGAGTCTTTGGTAGGTTGTCGGCTTGGGCTGGACCCATGAGACTGCCCTGGTATGAATCATGGCCAGATATATCGCTGGAAAGATGGTCGTGATTCAGAGTTTCCATGGGGCTTGAAAAAAATAAGGAACATCTGTTGGAGCAGTAAACAGCTGTGCCCCAAGCTTCACAGCCCTGAGAGGATGCCGCCCAGGGCAGGGCTCCTCCACACCTGCTATTCTGGTGCTCTTTCGTGTCAACCCTGCATGGTGACAGCAGGCTCCTTCCAAATGGGAAAGGAAGTCGGAACGGAAACCTCATTTCTTTCACCCCGCAGAAAGCCAGCCTCTCTCAGGGGGCCACTCTACGTCTTTCCAACGCACGAAGGGGGACGCTAGGACAACCTGCTGTCAGCTGAGCTGGGATGCGCTCATATCTCAAGGGTGGAGGTCAAGGCTGGCCCTTCAACCCTAGGGGGCATCTGCATCCCAGGGGCTGGGCTGCCTATTCCACCAGAAGCAACTTCCAAAATCCGTCAGGAAGCAAAATTGCGCGTTGGCTTGTTCTCACAAATGGGGATGGGCTCTGAGGAACTCGTGCATGCATTCTTTTCCTTTGAGCTGCCTGGCTGTGACTTGCTTGTCTACATGAACATAGCAAGAAAGCTGGCACGTTCACCGTGAATCACAGCTGAGCTTCTTCTTTTCCAGATGCTTGGTCTAAATTTCAAAGATGACTTTCTCTACTACAAATTTGGGACTTCTCGCTTGCCTTTTTTTTTTTTTAACCATTTTGTTTGCTTTGCTTTTTTGTTTGTTTCCTTGTTTGTTTTGTGCTACCAGGATTGAACTTAGGACCTTTGCACTGAGCTACATCCCTAGCTCCATTATTTCTTATTTTGAGACAAGGTCTTACTGAGTTGCTAAATTGCCCTGGCTGGGTTTGAACTTGGGATCCTATTGCCTCAGCTTTACAGAATGCTGGAATTATAGGGATGACCCACACCTGATTTGCTTTTTTGTTGCTGTTTTTTGTTCTTTTGAGATAGCACCCTAGCTGTGTCATCCAGCCTGGTCTTAAACTCTTAGGATCCAGCAATCCTCCTCCTGCCTCAGCCTCCTCAGGAGGTAGGAATATAGGCACACAGCACCACACCCCGGGAATTGCTTTGTTTTTAATCTATTACATTAGGTCCTGGAGGCCAAGCCTAGACAGCATCCCCAGGCCTAGACACCTGGCAAGCGTGCCGGCTCACAGTCTCCAAAAGGGGCGCATGGGGCCATGGGTCTCCGCAAACCACACCAGATGACATCTTTCACCACTAGGGGCCTCCCTAAGAGAAGTGATGTGTGTTGGGACAGTAACCTGGGCTGTTCCCTTAACATATGGCCTCTGGGGATGTGCCCACCTCAGCCTCAGGGTGGGCTGGGCTGGCGGGCTTGGGCCATTGGAAACTTTCTCTTTGTTACAAATTCAAGCCCAGCCTGGGCAACTTAACAAGATCATGTCAAAAACAAAACAAACAAAAAAACAGTGCTGGGGATGTAGCTCAGTGTGACGCCCCCTTGTTCCATCCCCAGCACCTGCCCCTGAAATCAGGAGAGGGAGGCTGAATATGTGGAATTGTGTAGCAAGGTGTCAGCTGCTGTGGGTTTTGAGGGTCACGGACATGCGTGTCGTGAGCTCACGTGAGGGAGAGCTAGTAGCCCACTGTCTGCGTCACACCTCCCAACCTGGTGGCTGAGGTACGTGGCTTTAGGTTGCTCATTCCTTTGATCCGTGGTTACTTAATGTGTAATACAGAAAAGAAACTAATTGCTGAGAAGCGTGTGCATAGTTATGTTTTGGGCTGACCAGCTAGGAAGTACTATGAGCTTTGAGAAACTGGAGTAGTTTTGTAAACCAGCCCATAGTGGATAATTTATAAGTGCAGGACACATCGGTAAGTGAATATAAACTGTGTTTGCTAAGAAACACATTATGTGCTAAATACATATGTGTACAGATGTGGATTTACATTTGTATCTGCTGCCTCCCTTAAAGCTACTCTAAATTCAAAACAATTTTATCTCCTTCATCCTACTATTTCACTTCAACAGGAAGACTCACCAGAGAAGACCAAACCCAAATTCGGCACTAGCAACTAACTACCCATGTTGTCCTCAAACTCCGAAGAGCTTTAGGTTGAGGGCCTTCACCAGCATCGGAGAGATCTGGTGCTCTGTGAGGCTGGGTGCAGCGCACAGGTGCCAGCACTCTTGTGCCGGTAGCTTTGAAGATACCATCAGCAGCCTCCTGCAGGCGGCAAGCTGCCTGCGTCTTTCCGGGCCATCAGGTGTGGTTAGGGAGCTCACTGCAGCTGCATCACCACACATCACCCGCCCCCACAACAGTGTCGAGACTTGCATTTGCTGCTCCCAGCTGGGCCTCATTCCTGTGTAGGAGCTGGGATGGGCCTCCGCACTCTGTGCAAAGCTGAGAACGGAGGAAGAGGGTGAGCGCTCCCCCTGGGAACGGAAGTGAGAGCGCCAAGGAGCTGGCATCCACAGGCAGAACGACCACGTCAAGAAGACCACAGTCCTTGAAGCACTTCCTGGTGACCCTGATTATTCTAGTAGTAGCCATGGCAATAAACATTCAGGAGCACCTCTCCACTGACGTCCTGGATAACCCTCCAGGGTCACACACTGCTAACTTCCAGGCTGAAGGCGGAAACCATTTTCATGCTTTGGTCCGTCCCGGAGAAGGGCCAGGCCTGGAGGGGTCTGCAGCTCTGGAAAGGCAGATATTCCAGGGAATGGCAAGATCTCTTCAGAGGACCTCTTCGGGACTACCCTGACAACCCTTGAAGACCACAGTAATATCCACAGATGCCCCAGAGGCCCACTGAAGGCCCAAATTCCATTGGCTGGGGGAGGCGGGGAGGGAAAGGCAATGCGAACAGCCACCAGCGAGGTGCACTTGAGTACATCTGACTCACTTCCACCTGACCCTCAAAGACATAAATAGACCCTTTGAAATGTGGGCCCCCAAGTGGGAGTCTTCTACAGGGGGCCGCAAGCTCTTCAGCCCCCTTCCCTCCTCCCACTTCCTCTTCCTTTTAGTGAGAGGAAAACACATGGAAATGACAGGGAAAGGCCATCAGGACCAACATTTCCTGGCTGCTGTTGCTATAGAGGGCTTCAAACACACCGAAGAGGGGAAGCTAAGGAGGTGACGCTGGGTAACAGAAGCCCAAAGCCATTGCCAGGGCTGTTTGATCAGGAACAGGCTGTGGGAAGGGCCCTGAGCTCTCCTGGAAATGTCAGGAGCATAACAACCACGCAGGCTGTGCTCTCCAGAAAGGCTTTCATTCATTCATCCGCTCCTTCATTTTCTCTCCCATGTTGCAGGAAGTGAATGCATACATGGGACAGGCGCTTAGGGGTGAACCCAAGAGCCGGGATCCTTGCCCTCTGGAAACTTTGGGTCTAGATGGGGAGCCTCACAATAAACAAGTCACAGCACTGATCAGACATCTCATCCAACAAAAACATCATGCGATGTTGTGTCCTCAAACAATATATGCAGAGAAAAAAATTATCAATTATGAGAATAAGCAACCATTTACACTTACCCTATGCCAACTTATTAAGTAGAAATCTGGATTAACAAACTGGATTTATTATGGGCGGGGTGGGGTGAGAGGTTCATCTCAAAGAACTTCTCCCTCAGGGTTTCTCACACGCGGTTTGAATCAGCACTTGCAGATGCAGCCAGGCACCCGATGAGGTATGACAGCCCATCCTTCTGCAGAGACCGGATGCAGGCACAGGCTTCCTTCACTTACCCTGTGTCCCATCTGCGACCTGCCCAAGAGCACATCGGAGGCATCCAGTCCATCAAAGTGCCGGCCCTGGGGCAAGCTGGCTCCAGCCAGGGCCACTACCGTGGGGAAGATGTCCAGCACACTGAAGAAAGAACAAGGCACAATTGGTCCCAGCTCTTCCGACCTCTCCCTGGCCCTGCTGTGGCCAAAACCCATCCAAACTGGCCCAGGGCAAATACTGCCAACCGCTCTACAGAGTCATCGTTACCTGCCTGGTTTTCCTTCAGGTTTTACCCCGATTTCTGCTATGAGAGGAAGACCGATGTGTAGTTCAGTTCCTAGGCTCTGCCACCAAGGGTTGCCTGGGGTCAAATCCCAGTTCTACCGCTATCTAACTTCTCAGTGCCTCGGTTTTCTACCCTATAAAATGGACATTTTAATAGCAGTGCCTACCCCACAGAGTGAGTGTGTGGCTAAAACACGCAGGAAGGGCACGCAGGAGATGACCTGGCACTGGATATTGTATTATAGTTAACCGATCTAAGTGCTAAGGGCTCTACCTGCCAACTAGGCCATGGCCACTTGCTTAGAGGGCACAGTGTGACAGGTGCCTGCAAGAGAAATTACTTCATTTTCATTGCCTAGTTCTCTGCCTTACAATATTTAGCCTTTAGTCACAATATGTGAAATTGTAGCCATGATACGTGAAACATTCCGCCCCCACTATTTTAATTCTTCTTGCCAATTACAAAATAGTGAATGTTTATGGTAGAAAAAATAAATAGAACATCCAGAAATATAAGAGAGCACAACATAGAAATAGTCCATCCTCCCAAGGCAACCACAGTTAACTTTTCGGTGAGTTTTGCGAATGTGATTTCTTAGAAGTCATGCGGTACAATTTACTCTATCACATGCCACATCTCCCTCTGGCCTGCTGGGCTCATGTTGGAAAAAACTCTCCAGCAAGAACAGAGCAGCTGCCTTTTCAACAGCTCTGTGTACCCGAGGGCCAGGTGAGGGTGAACGGGACCTGCAGGAGCCAGAGGGCTGAGCCAGCGTGAGGTCCTTCTCAAGTTTGACTTCCCTGAGACAGAAGCCTGGGACCCAGAGTCCAGACCCATACCCAGGCAGGCCTCAAGGGCCTCATGTCCCCAGGGTCCCCACCCCGAGGTCTGAGGAGGGGTTCACTGCTTCTCCTCCGGTTAGCCTACTTCTCCCCCTACCTGGGCTCTGCCCACAGGAGCAGAAAAGATCTCTGTGAACTACAGTACTCAGGGTCTCTGTTTTCCTGAAACTTTCGCAGTCCACAAAACCAGTGGGTCTATCTCTTGAGATCCACGCCCTGGGAGCCAGCGTCGCAGGCATGGAAGGCTGAGTCGGCACTCGCAGGGGACAAAACAGCCTGGAAACCTGTCCCAAGTCCAGGGTTCCTGCCACAAACTGGGAAGTGAAGAAGACTACAGTGCAGTCTGAAAAGCCCCAGGTGGGTTAGGGTTGTTTGTTCTCGTTTTTCTTTTAAATTGCACTAAAGGAGATCAGCATCACAGATGGGTCAAATCAGCAAACAAAAATGGTATCCATGTTAGATTTTAGTATGTATTGTGTGCTTTCTTTTTCCATCTTAAGAGAAATTGGCGTCACTGATGAGTCAAATCAGTAAGCAAGAAAAACAGAATCTGCAGTGTGTTTTGGAATGTAATGTAGCCTTTCTTTTTCCGTCTTATTTTCTCTCCCTCTATCATGAGGTTTAGCACCCTAAATTATATAGTACAGAATTCTAGTGTCTCAGATTTGGCAGACACCCTGAGGTACCTAGTCCATTCCTAGCACAAAGAAAACCTCTTGCCTACGAGAGAAACTTCAACGGGCTCTGCTGACTCACCCTGCTCTCGGCCGGCCAGTCCAACGCCCACCAGAAAGCTCAGGCTGTCAAAAAGTTCTTCCTCAAGGAAAGGGGAAGCCAAACCCTGAGGTCTGCCTCCATCCTAGGCTTGGGACCCCAGGCTACACTTGAACTGGGGGCGCTGGGACTGTGCGTCCACCCTGCGAAGCCTTCCGAAGGTAGCCCGGCTATTCCAAACCTCAAATTCCACCTAAGAAATTAGCCCTGAGTGTCTGAAACATTGGAGAAAGAGAATAAACAAAACAAAGCCAAGACAAAACTGTTTTCAAGTTGTTCATTTCTGGTGTTTGGGGTTTGTTGTTTGTTTGTGTGTTTGTTTGTTTGCTGCTGTTGTTCTTTTTGTAACACAGGATTAAACCCAAGGCCGTGCACATGCTGGGCAAGGGTTCTCCACTATGCCACAACCCCAGACCCTCGTCCTTGGCTTTGATAAAGCAATGCATAGACTTTCTTGAGACGTGGGTGCTTTTATGAGCTTCTTCCTCCATTAAAAAAATTAGAAATTATATTTTATAGCACCACTGACATAAATATGAATACACAAACCGTACTATTCCACTTAAAAGTTCAGTGTTTTCGCTTGAAATTTTAAAAGAAATTAACAACTACCCGGGCCCATGAGTCTCCCAGGCCCCACGGAGACGTGGGCCCGGCGTCTGACAAGAAGTCCCACCTCCCTGAGAGCTTTGGTTATAGAAGGGCATCCAAGAGCCTGGTCCGCAATGGCTCGAGAGGTGCCATGACCAGAGGGTGATCCTCAGTGCAGGCAGGCTGACATCTTTGCAAGTTCCACTTCCCCCGTGGTGACATTTTCTTTTTCTTTCTACAGCTTTGGCCAGCCTAGGCTCTGCAGTCTGTTCTTAGGATGTGGTATCTCTGGGATATATATATTTGATGTGATATCACTATGTTGCCAGGCTGGCCTCAAAATCCTGGGCTCAAGCGATTCTCCTGACTTAGCCGTCTGAGAACTTGATTCTACAGGCACACACCTCTGTGCCTCATTTATTTGTGTTCTTTTAAGAGAATTTTAAAAGTTTTATTAGTACATGTTGGCCGTATTCACCATGGGGAGTTGGCGCATGTACACGACACAGCTTCCTTCCTCTTCTTGCCCTTCTCCTACCCTCCTCCTTCTCCCTCCCCCATCTCTTGGTCCCTCTCCCATTTACAAAAGATCTTTCTCCTTGGTTCCTATTACATTTCTTTTATTCTGCTCTTTAAATTATTTATACTTCGGGTTTCTTATATAAGAGGAACCATGCAATATTTTTGTGTCTGATTTATTCCACCTAAGATTATTGTCTCAAGGTGCATCTATTTTTCTACACATAACTCAGATTTAGCCTTCTTACGGCAGACTATCATTCCACCGTATGCAAATAGCACCTCTTATCATTCGTCTTTGTGTGTGTTCTTATCCAAGCAGTGGCACAGGAACCTGGGAATAGAGGCTGCACAGTGGTAAGGAAGATGTAGAAGGGTTCTGCCTATTGGGCCCCAAGCTGTGCCAACAGGGCAGGGATTCCGGGCTCGCTACCAACGAAACAGCCCCAGACTCCACAGATGGATGAGAACTGGGGTGCTGCAGCGGGGACTCTTCGGGTACAGGAAGAAGATGGACAGGGAGGGTTTCCTGGAAGCAAGGACAGTTCATCGGATCTGACTTGAGGACTGAAAGTAGGAACTGAGAGGGCTTGCTAGGCAAAGGCGGGAAGTGCTTAGGCTAGGACAGAGGGACTTACTCTATCCATCCCTCGCCCGGGTGAAGGAGCTGAGAGAGGAATTTCCTCCAGTGGAGAAACAGGAACTGTCCCTAGGATGTGGGACTCTTTTTAGCACGATAGCTGTAGGCCTTGCCATCCTCTTTCATTATTCTCGAGAAACATGAAGGCCGCCCCTTCTTGGTCCTAGTCGAGCTGCAGAGACTCAAGGAGTTAGCCTGTGTCACACGTGGCTCCTCCCACCCAGCTTCCTCCAGCGCCTCCCCACCCTTAGGTCCCTCTTAGAAGTCAGGGTCCCAGAGCATCAGAGGAGGCCCCATAGCAGGCTGTGCATGTCCCTTACAGAGCAGAGAGCAGCTGGGATTCCAGGTGATGGAGAGTGGCTAGCCCCTGCCCAGGGGTGACACCCGAACCTCTGGACAATGATGCAAACATGTTCTCCCTGTAGTTCTGCTCTGGGACCAGCCGTAAGCCTCAAGACACGAAGGAACTGGCTGAGTCTTCTTTCTGCGTAAGTGGCTTTCTGAAATCTTAAGACAGCATGAGGGTCCCTAGGGGTTTATCTGCTCTTCTGGCTGAAGAAGAGTTTGAGCTGTTTTTGCAACAGAGATTATTTAATGTCCTTTGTTCCCTTCTGGTCACTTCATGCTAGTCCCCATTCTCTAGAAGATTGGCCCTCACTCTGGATGGGGATGAGAGTCTCCCAGCTTGAGGGCCAACCAGCCCCTCTCCTGTTCGTGTAAGACCAAGGGAAATTACCTTCAGCTGCCATTGTTGACGATATTTGTTCTTCTAGGAGACACCTAGCTCTGCCTGGGACATTCTGGTTTTCACAGTTGCTTGGAGAGGAGAGGCCAGGCATGGCACCAAACACCCCAGGATGCATACGATGGTCCCCACAATCAGGAATTACCCAGTCCAAAATGCCAACTTTGAAGGAAGGGCCGGGGATTTAGCTCAGTGGTTCTGCTGCCTGCCTCACAAGCACAAGGTCTGGAGTTTGATCCCCGGTACCAAAAAACAACAACAAATGTGCCAACTTTGAGAAACTCTACTGTAGAGAGTTGTAGGCTAAAACTATCACCCCTTTTTCACGTGTGCCCAAACCCCATACTGAATGTAACTTTGCACCTAAACAACAGCTTTTCTGTCTGATTTGCTTCTTTCCAACTCCCCAGCTCTTGGGGTAATGCTGGATACATAGCTGGGCATACAATTAACATTTGTTAAATAGTAGATTTTCTATATTCTGTAATTGTGTCCTCGGGCTTTGGGGACAGGTCAGGTGCAAGACCTATCTGTAATCTTAGTGTAACACGGGGCACACACTCAAATATTAACATTGTTTATCGCTGAAAGATAACCAGTGGCATTTGTGTGGACTCCCCCCAGATATCCTAAGAAGGGCTTTTTTACTTTTCTATATTCATCCATAAGTCTGTATGGTGCACAGGTTTAAGAGACTCTGGCCTTAACGCTCAGCAGTTTAGGGGAGTTCCCTTTGACCTGGGAGATTTTTACCCTTTGATAAATAAATAATAAAATAAATAAGTTTTTACCCTTTGATAAATAAAGTACCAGAATAGGTGATAAGCACCTGGTCTCTAAAGAACAACCAGTTCATTGAATAAGGGTCATAATCCCATTCTCCCCACGGCCAGCCAGAGCAAGTCAAGGGAAAAGGAAACAGCCACTCAGAGACCTGCTCAGGCCATTGGAAAGCTCAACTCACATTCACCTAGAGACTCCATAGAGGCAGAAGTGTCTGGCTACAATCTGAACTAATTTAACATCAAAAATGTCCTGAGAAGAGCTAATACCACGTTAGCTGTGTCCTGATTAACATTCCAGGACCCCTCAAGCAAATGCTATCATGCACCAAGAACCCACCTCCTTTGGCCACCAAACTAACTCCTCGGTTAGCTGCCACCTTCAAAGGCCCTCGATAATGTAATAAGATCATACACTTTTATCACTGTGCAGGAGCTGACTGCAGGCGCACAAGCCACTGCCCAATGAAAGGCGGCCGCTTGGTTTCTAGTAATGTAACTGGAGAGGAGGCTGCTGAGTTATTTGTGCACATGCAGCCCAGCCCGTGCACACTCGGCCCCTCTTGATAAGCACTCTGACTACACCCAAGTCCACCCTGTGAAAAGCAGCCTGTCTGGCTTTCGTCCAGGCCAGCCTGACATCAGAGATTCCAGGCCACGCCATTGTTGTCACACCTGCTACAACTGCTGACAGCACGCTGCCCCCTCCTGATAGCACGGGGCTGACCTGAAGTTCCCGAGCGCCCCGCAGGCTACCAGGGATGATGCCTACCCACCGCTACTCTGGCTATCAATGCTGTTTACCCTTTCCTTCTCCTGGGCTCCAGTCTCTCCCGCCCTGCCCACTGGGCAGGGAGATGCTAGACAGTGCCAAGGACATTGCTTTCTTCTACTGGGTTGTGTTCTTCATGCCAAAGTCCATTAGCCTAATGGAAAAGAAGCACTGGAACTAGGAAATCGGTCTGCAACCAGACCAAACCTCTGGACCCACGAACAAGCACTGGCTTCTATGGAGAGTCCCCCTTGTTGGGCAGAACCACAGAGAGGAAAGGCCTCTCTGAGCTAGTGAGAAGTCTCTATCATAAGTCCTAGTTCCACAGCTGCATGGCACTGCTTTCACACTGACACACCACAGCCAAGTTCCCTGCCAAGAGATTGGCCTCCTGTACTGGCCTTAATACAATGGTGTGACAGCAACGCTTCCAGGCTCCTTCTGAGAAAGGAAGTACCTAGGACCTTGCCTCTCATTGGTGCTGCATTGCAGAAGGCAGGAAGAATGTTCTCACCTTCCCTACTGGCTCACCGGATCACCTCCCTGCCTCCCTGTCTCCAAGGCAAGAGAGCCCACCTTTCATGGGGCCATATGACTGCCAGACATGTTGGCTTCTCATAGCCACACCTAGGACACCTACTCTAACCTCAAGGGTGTACAGGGAGGGCTCCAGTGATTTATTCCTCCCAGACCAAGGCCACTGCCTTCTCTTGCTGCTGCTTACTCTCTGGCACCCACAGCCAGGATCTAAGCATGAAGGATGCGAAACCACCTCGATCTCCCCCTTGCTCAGGCAGTGTCCCCAGAGGACAGCTGAGTTACACTGTACCTTGACTTTAATTAGTGTGTGGTGCTGCCCAAGGGCAAAACCATGCTGCTGCTTTCAGAGTTCTGGAAGGATGTGGCCAAGGCAGGTGGCAAACGGGTTTCCTGAGATCTCTGGCCACCCTAGGGTCCATCACGGTTCTGGCTCTACACCTCCACATCTCAAGGGAATCTGAGTCTCCTACCTTAACAAGGCAGGACTGGTGACATTGGCTGGGACTTGGCCGGGCCAGTAAGCCAGGGCTGGGACCCGGTGCCCTCCTTCCCACGTGGTCTGCTTGGCTGAGCTTCCACCTGTGAGAAGAAACAGGTGGTTTGTGGACAGTGACAATTTGAGACTTCTTTTCAGCTAAGAACTACTCTCTGGGAGAACAGTTCCTCTCTGACGATTCTAATAATCCCACATAGGAACGACTCTTTTATTTTACTGGCCTTAACGTGCCATTTTATCCCCTATGTGACAATTACATTATTGATTTACCGACTCGCTTCTTGTGTGTCCCTGCACTATGGGACCTCATCAGTCTTGTACACACAAGACATGGTAGGTGTGTGACAAACCTTTGATGAATAAATGAATTGTGTTCTTAATGCTTATAATGTGACAGACTATTTAGGATGAAAAATTACAATTACTTGAAAAGAGAGAAGGGGAGAGACTTCCCAAGCTATTTAATCTGCCCAGCGCCCAGCTGATCTGGCATGGATTTTGCTGTTTTATTTAGTTTTGTTTTGCTTTGCTTTGTTTTTTCTTGAACGGATGAGTTGTTCTGATGCGGAAGAGACAGTGTCAGTAATAGCCCCAACCTCTTGCCTCTTGGCGGGAGGTAAGAATAAACTACATGCAATCTATGAATTTCCACATTACTAACCAGAGAGGTTATTTTTATAACCACTAAGTCACAAGTGACCACCAGAATAATGATAACCAGCGGGCTGGAAGAGATGAGGTCATGTTTCATGGAAACATCCTGAATGCACGTTGGGTTGAATGAACCATGACCATCCCCACCACTCCCACACACGGCCCCGCCCTCATCCTGGTTGAGCCAGAGGCCAAGGATTCCACAAAGTTCGCGTGTAAAAAGCCTTTTTGGAAAGTGTTGTATGTGGCTCACACACGCTGTGATCACACGACTTCCCCATGTTTGGCTCATGTGAATAAGGAAAGCAATTAATGGGGGGATGCAGGGGGACCGAGAGGGAGGCTTCACCCCTCTGTACTCACACTGTTGCTGGGGGAACCTTCGATGTCCCTGACCCAGCACAGCACACCGGAAATGCTCAGCATTCTGGGGCTTCCTCATAACCAGCTCTGGAGTCCCCCAAGTACTGAAGTCGGAAACAAAACACAAAACAATCCCCATCCTATGGACTGTTTATGTCGAAGGGTCTGGGGCCGGAGAGGCCAACTGAAGTCTGCAGGCTGGTGGGAAGCTCTTTGATCCAGCACAACATTTCCCAAATACAGCCTTCCCATCCACAGCCAGGTCTCCCAGAATCTAACTATTCACACCCATGGAGCAGAGAATCCAGAACCCCAGCAAGCATAAAATGTGTTTCTGTGTGGCCTTGGAATGCATGGCTCGTCCTGCAGCTTAAGCCCAAACACCAAAAAGGAAGTGGCCACACGTGCACAGTGCTTCAGCTTGTCCTTGCCCCCTAGGGATATTTTTGTGGATTCCTGGAGTCTGAGTGGATGAAAGATGGAGCCTGTTTCCATCCCCATGGTGCACCGCATTCAAGTGGACCTGCTCAACCTTTGAGGCCAGGTGCTAACAAAAGGCCAAGGATTTGGCTCCAAGAAGGAAGCCATCAGTAGGGACTGTCCTTGTTTTTCATGACCTTTCATGTGGCCTTTTTGTAGGTGACTGACCTTCCTGATATGTTTTTCTGAGAAAGCGTTTCATTTGTTTGGCCTCTTTCAACAGCATGTTGGAAGTTAGTGGGTTCAGGAGGGACTCAGCCAGTTATAAAGCATGTACATGTGAGCAGCATACATGAGATTCAGGGACTGAGGGAGAGTGGCTGGAGGAAGCCCCCAGTGTGGGTCCACAAGGGACAACCTTCCTCCACACCGTCAAGGTGGCCAGCTAATCCAGGTGCACCCTGGGTGCTGGCTTCTAGGGAAGGCGACAGCTACCTGTTCCAGCCACACAAGGGATCGAAGGCCCACAGACCCGTACTCCAAAAGCATTTAGTGTAAAAGTCTAGGGCGTGGGCAAGCAAGTATAAAACACACACATTTATTACTCCTGACTTGTGCATTGTGCTACTCCAAACCCCAGTCTCTCACCAGCACTGCTAGGGGTGGACAAAAACTATCTGACTAATATCTCGGTTCATCCCCAGGGTTGCGAAAAACCACCGTCAGCTGAATGTGCTTGTATGAAATGGAGTTTATTGTGGGTTATCTGCACCAGCAAAAGATGAAGTCCAGAAGAGCTGTCCCTAGTCCCCAATACTCTTCCTGCTCCTGTTCATGGACATGCGTTCCGAGTTAATAACAGTAACAGTAACCATAGCATAACTAATTGAGCCCCTACCAAGTGCCAAGTTAAATGCTCCTCCCTGCAATACTTCACTGCATCCACATGATGACATTTTGAGCTAGGCACTATTGTCTCTATGTTTCAGATGAGGAAACCAAAGCTCAGAGTTAAGTAAGTTCCCAACATCACACAGGTGGCAAACTCTAGAGTCAGGAATTTGAATCCAGGACTAACTAAACTGCCAACACACCTTCTAAATCTCTAGTCGTTCTCATCCCTGAGCATATGTTAAAATCACTGGGGAGCTTTTTAAAAACTACCCCTCCCAATATCCCCTTCCCAGAGACGGGGATCTAACTGGCCTGGCTGGAGCTTAGACATCAACATCTTGCAAAGCTCTCCTCACGACTGATTTAACGGGGAGCGCACCCCTCCTAGGAGAGATCGGCAAACACACGATGCACTTCAAAACTGTGTGCTTTTTCGTCAGTGCTTTAGGCTGATCCCACCTTTATGACACCATGTCATAAAAGTGTGCTGATAAATTACACAAGAACAATAGATAAGTCCACAAACGAAACTTCTACGCACTCTTCAAAGTCGAAAGCTGCCTGTTGGGTTAGATAAGCCTAAATACTTTGATCCGCAGCACTGGTACATTAAAAGTGTTAGTTGCATTTGGCTGTCTGTTGAGAAATGCTTGTCTTCGGGCCATGAGCATGCATTTCAATATACTTGTGCTTGGTTATGACTCTAATTAAAGCAGAATCTCTTACTTAAAGCAATAAATATTTAGCCTCAGCAACTAAAATATAAACAGAGCCATGATTCACGAATTTGCTGACTGTTCTTCCCTGGCTACAGAAGCAGAATGGCTTCATGGTGCATCGTGACAAGGGCAGTCCGCACAGGACTCACCACTGCCCACGCCTTTCTCCAAAAGGCCCCGGCTGCCCTGACCCGACTGACTCAGAAAGGCACTGGGCACACTTCAGAAACACCCGGCGAGAGCTCACCGAAAATGTGGGTTCTCCAGAAAACCTAACTTGCTAAGTCTCCAGTGGTAACACTGATTCTAGGTGACTCTAACACCAGGGGTCTGAGAACCAGAGTTTGGGAACTGTGAACAGGGTCACAGGAGGGCACCTTCGGAGCCAGGCCAACCTGCTTCCCAACTCCAGGGCCACTCCTAACTCACCATGTGGCCTTGGGCAGAACTTACCTCAGTCCTCTGGGCCATGAAGAAGGGAAACAATTGTACTTATTTAGCTCATGGGGCTTCCGAAGCAGTTTCATGAGATCATGAATACAAAGTTCACAGCAAGGTATTTTTGCATGGAGCCCACCACAAATGTGGCCAAGAAATACGAACCACTCCCCACTCAAAAAAAAAAAACAAAAACCCTACAGTTAGCATACAGCACAGGTATCAGCCTTACATCTCACACACTGGATGCCGTCCTCTGGCTGCTTAGCAGGTATATGTTTCTTTTTAATTGATTTGTTTTTCAGTACTGAGGCTTGAATCCAGGGCCTTGTACATGCTAGGTAATTACTGTACCACTGAGCCGCACCCCAGCCTTTATTTATTTGTTTGTTTGCTTGATTTTTACTTTGAGACAGGGTCCCAAAATTAAAAAGTTGTCCAGGCTGGCCTCACACTTGTGATGGGTCCCCTGTGGGATTGCACCATCATGCCCAGCTGCTTTGTAACGAAGTGTGAATGTCATTAGACAGAGCCCTCTCTGCAGTTTGCGGGATCCCTTCTCTTGCCCACAAATGACAAAGTGAACCTGTGTTCCTTTAGAAGATCAGCCTGTCCCATGAAGGTATTTGAATTTGTGACTCCTATAGAAGTGACTGTTCTGCAGAGTACACATTCTATAACTCTCTCAAGAAGCAGACTTTGTAGCCAGGGACTTAGCTCAGTGGCACTCTGCCTGCCTCGAAAGCACAAGGTCCTGAGCTCGAACCCTGGTAACAACAACAACAAAAAAGAAGCAGACTTCATTTCTAAACATAAATATGTACCCTGGCCAAGGATACCAATACTTTACTGATTTTCTAGAAACACGGGTTCCTGGAGCCTCAGCTCAGACTCAGGACTATTGCTGGCCTGGAGTGGCCGTGATCTTGTAGACGGGGATATTTCACAAATCCTGGTGGCCAAAGCCCAGGAAGAGGCACACTCTTGATTTGTGCTGGGTCCTCATCAACAAGCCCTGCCCAGGCCAGGGCCAAGGGACAAGGTTCCTTGTCCCTGACTTTATCACCCACTCCTCAGCATCTTTGACCTTTCCTCACCCTACCCCCTACCTTAAACCGGACAGAAGGCCCAGGATGCAAGCAGCTTCCCAGAGGGAAAGGTTACGTAACAACCTGATAGCATCGAATTACAAACAGCCAAGGTCTCCCAGAAGTGAGGGTGCCAAATTCAACAGAATGTTTCCTCATCACCAAGGGGGAGGAAGGAACAGTTCTGCTCTTCAAATAAAACAAGATTTTCCAGACAGAGGAGCAGTCAGCTGGGGGGAAACCAAGGTGTAGGCTCTGTCCTGGGGTGGGAAGGAGGTCTGGAGTGGAGCAGGAGGGGCAGTGGCTGGCTGCCAGGCCTCGGGAGCCTGCTGGGGAAGATGGGGCAATGGGGGCTTGAAAGCAGGGTCTTTCTCTTGGGAAGAAGGTAGGGGTGCTCGGCTTTGCTTCCTCTACTGGCGCCCCCATTCCGGGCCAAGCCAAGGAGAACAATGTCACTCCAGGGGGCACGCACTGAACTGCACGGGGTGAGGAGATGACTCCAGGAGACGCTGCCTCATCTCATCAGCTGAGCTGGGTGCCCTGGCCAGGAAAGGAAAGACAGGAGGAGGGGGGACAGGGGAAGGCAGCGTGTGGCCTGATGTAGCAGGCTGGCTTCAGGGAGGAGGAAGCCGGGCTCCGAGCACTGTTTGTACCACTCCGTTGCGAAAACAGCGACTGACCTCTCTTTCATCTGCTCTTGAGACTGGCCTGGGTGAGGGGAAGCAGATGGCCCAGAGAGACCCCAGCCCCTTGATCTACACAGCCAAGCTCCAGCCCAGCTACACAAAGAGCTTTGCAGAGCCACTGCAGCATTCCAGGCACAGAGGAGGGAGCCAGCGGAATCACTGTTGGAGAAAAGCTGATCTGGAGAGTGAGGAAGAGGCTGGTCTGGAGTATGAGGAAGAGGAAGAGCTTACCCTGTCACAGTTACCTCTCAGGCAAGGTTCCCTCTTTTTTCTTTCTTTTTTTTGTTTTTTCTGAGACAGGGTCTCACTATGTAGTTGAGACTGACTGACCTGGAACTCACTATGTAGCCCAGGCTGGTCTTGAACTCACAGCAATCCTCCTGCCTCAGCCTCCCGAGTGCTGGGACTACAGGGGTGTGCCACCACGCCTGGCTAAGGTTCCCTTTCAGTCTCCCTTGTAAAAAAAACAAGAATGGTATCCAGCCCCAGTTCCGCTGTGAGTACAAGTGCTGTGCCCCACACAAAACTGGTCAGAAGACCTTGCCCAGAAAAAAGTGTGACCAAGAGATGATCAACATCCAGCTCAGAGCAATGTCCCAAGACTACCTTTACCGTTAGCCATATATTATTTAAGTTGCCTGGGCAGGAACATCTTTTTTAGAGCACTTTCTAATCCCCTTCTCTCTCTTCTCTTGCTGGGGTACACCTAGGTTGTTTCTTCTAGGGATGAAACAACTGAGCCTTATGGGCCTTAGTAGCAGAGGCCAAGCACAAGACTGGGTGCCTCCAGGGAATGTCCCCTTGATTCTTCCCACAGCCCATAGAGGTGGGTCTCCCCAAGGCAGAAGAGGGAATGGAGCTTCCCATGCTAAGAAGCAAGTCAAGATTCAAGCGCAGCTCCAACCTCCAAAGTTATTAGCTCTTTCCATCTTTCCATCCTGCCTCCCACAGTGGCTAATGACATTTTCCTTGACAACAATGAGGTTCAAAGCAACAGGAGAGGGTTTTCCAGATGACTGACACAGCCTTTGGATGTGAAAAGGTTATGTGTAACAGCAACCACATGGGCTGAGGAATGAGCCAGCCCTGGGCCCCTCCATCACTGCCGGGCCTGGGTCAGCCAACCACCCTCCTTGGCCTCCGTCTCCTCATTTGGTCAGGGAGGTGGCTGGAGTAAAGATGGCCGAGGTCTCCTTCAACCCTGGCGTGCTTTGAGTGTGAGGATATTCCTGGGAACTTTTGTGGCTGGCTTCTCCCATTGAAAGTCTCTGGCTCAATGGAAATGAATCTAGTACTCATCTCTCTCCCTATTCTCGGTCTCACTGATATGGGGGAAGCTTTTACAAGGGAATAATGTGATGAACAGGGGCTGGGAAACGGAGAGCAAGTGTTTGCCTCTTAGGGGTAATAAAAACGTCTTGGACCGAAACAGAGGTGGCAGTTGCATGACATTGTGCTTGTGCTAAACATCACTGAATTATATGATTTAAAGTGGATAATTTTATAGGATGTGAATTTCACCTCAATTTTAGAATGTAAATAATGTCCTCTCTTATAACTCTTCCATGAGTCCACATTTCTTTTTTTATTTTATTTTATTGGTATATTTAAGGTATACAATATAATGACACTCATCATTGGAAATTTGCACCTTTACATAATCCATCTTGGTTCTCATTTTTTCCCCATTCCCCTGCCCTCCCTTCAATCCCTCCACCCCTCCCTATCTACAAAGACTTTGTTTCCAGTTTTTTCTTCTCATATTAATTCCCCTCTTTCTTTTCCCCTTTCCCTTTGCACCTTTTCTTCCTATCACATTTCTTTAGAATTTACCAGAATCATTCACCTAAAAGAATTTCAAGTATTGGCCCTGTCTGTTTCTATTCGACCTGGTCACAAGCTCCAGAGGCACAGTCAGCTAGGCAGCTCCAGAGAGTAGATCCTTCCTCTTGGTCTTCCCACCTCTGCCCCGGATCCCCTCCATACAAAATCCCAGCTTTCTTCTACTCATTCTTCAAAAGTTAAAAGCATAAAAGCACCAAAGGAAAGTAACTAGCCATATACGGCTACTAAGCCCCTGAGATGTGGCTAGTATGGCCAAGAACTTGAACTTCAATTTAATTTGCATTAATTTTAATTTAAATAGGCATATGTGGTGGGTGGCATGTTGAAAGTTTCACTCTAGATAGGTATTGTCAAACTAGAAACTGTATCAACATCACCCAGAGGACTTGTTAAAACAGTTTGCTCCATGGAAGAATTTGTATTACTAACAAGTTCTTGGGTCATACTAACCATGCTGGTTTACGGATCATGCTTTGATAATCACGGATCTGTAGCTGAAAGTTCTAGACTCAGATGCCTCTAGACTCATATGGTACAGACCTGATGATATAGAGTGGTGATTCTCAAAATATATTCTGTAGACAAGCCATGTCCACATCACCTAAAACAATAATGGCAAAACTTTTAGAGCTTTTAATGATGATAAACAGCCCATTGTGGCACATGTGCCATAGATTCACCACCATTGATCTAGAAGTGTCACAGAAGTGCATAATTTCCAATGCTAACCCAGACATCTTGGGTCACAACTGCCCTTTGGCAAGATCTCCAGGGGGCTATTAATACATAAAAGTCTGAGAAATACTTTTTAGGTAATTGTTCACTTAGGTCAGGGGCTTCACTAATCTTTGGATCTCCAGCACTGAGCATATTTGCTGGTACATAGCAGGTGCTTACAGTAGGAAGATGTAAAGGTTAAATTTGTGTCAAACAGAATGCCTTGGGAGACACCCAGGTGACTGGTAGAGTGCCTTCTGGGTATGTCTGGTGGGAATCACAGAAGAGTAACCTTTGGTACTATATCTGGTCCCTTGCCTCCTTCTGTGGAGCTGCTCCCATGCTCTGTTTCCCAGCCACCATAAACTAAGCATTGTTCCATCACAGTGTTTCTGCCTTGGAGCCAGCTGACCATGGAGTGAATCCCCAGAACCATAAGTCAAATAAACCCTCCTCTTTTAAGTTATTAGGTATTGTATCCCAACAATGGGAAAGCTGACTAATACAGAAAATTGGTACCATAGAAGTGGGGTCTTTCCTGTGATTTTCTCTGAGCATGTAGTTTAGAGGCCTTTGGAAGGTTTGTAGTTAGCATTTACAAAAGGAGTTTGGAAAGGTATGGAGCTGCGAACCAGAGAAGCCTTAGAGTGCAGCTGCGAACCAGAGAAGCCTTAGAGTGCAGTGAACAGATCCTTATGGGTGATTATGGTCAGAGCTCAGAAGATCAGAATGCTGATAGAAATGTAGACAGCAAAGGCCAGGCTCACAAGGTTTTAAATGAGAACTCCACTGAAACAGGATTAGAGGCCATGTGTGTTATTCTGTGGTAGAAATTTGGATTAACTTTGCCCATGTCCTGAAATTCTGTGGGAGCCTGAGATTAAGTGCAGTGAACTAATTGAGTGGGTAGATAAAATTTCAAAATAGTTCAATATTCGGGTTATGGCATGGGTATTTCTGACTGCTTTTAGCCAGATTTATAGTAAGAATCAGGAGCAAAAAGCAGAAAAGAAAAATTTGTAAAATTTAAATGTTGGGCGCAAAGGAACCACATGTAAAATTCAGGTCAGTGATTGCTGAAGAGATTAGCCCCATTAAAAAGAAACCAAGTACTCTGCACAGGAACAAGAAGAAACATACCTTGAGGGCATCTGAGAAATCAGCAATTCACCTATCACAGGCTCCAGGGTGCAAAAGTATAAATCTTTCACTGAGAAGAGAGTCCTTGGGACTCCTGCTCAAAAAGTACCTCCTAGGGAATGGGCTCCCCAGGATTAATTTCACAATGCTCAGAAATCCACTCACTGAAGGACCACTGCAACCATGGTCGCAGAAGGCCTTGCTACTGCTCCTGCTGAAAGCAGACTTTGGCATTATGTATGTGATGCTAGTTTTACTGGCATGAAGAATGCAAAAGCTGTGGGATCTGGGAGGCTTCCACATACACTGCAAGGAGGGCCTGGGAGGCCAGGCAAGGAGCCTTAAGAGAGCAGTGCATGAAGCTATGGTAATGAAGTCATAAGTATGTAGAGAACCCACCTGTTTGGAAATTCCAGGAATGTGGAATGACTGCTGACAGAATCTACAGGCTGTCAATGGAGCCAGCCCAAGAGAGAGGTTAGATAAGCCACCTAACCCCCTCTGGAACTCACATCTCATTACCATGTGCCTCCAGACATGGAGCTACAACACTTAATATCTACCCTGCTGGGCTTTCATCTTGTTTTGGTCCAATTCTTTTCTACCTCCTATTCCTCCCTTTTAGAATGGGAATGGTTACCCTGTGCCACCGTACCTTGGGATTGTGTATCTTGGTTTTCCCTTTGTAGGATTCACAGGTAAGAGTTTGCCTTGAGTCTCAGAAGAGACATTAACTTGGATCTATTAAAATGGCAGAAATGATTTCAACTTTAGTGACAGGATTATTGTGCTATCACTTGTATGCAAGATAGTTGTATTGTGTTAGGTGGAATGACTGTTTATTTGGGGATTAGGTATGATTTAAAGAGATCCGTTTGAGTGTCAAGTTGAAAAGGGGTGGGATGTGACACTTAGGCATGATTGTGTCAGCTTGATTGGCTTGAGAGATACTGCAGGGATTGATGGAGCACATTCTGGGTGTGTCTGGGTGGGTCATGGAGGAGTGACCTTGGGGTCACTGGCCCTTCACTCTTTCCTCTCTAGTGCTGCTCTCCTCTTTTGCTTCTTGGCTGCCATAAGCTAAGCAGCCTTGCTTCACCACATCCTTCCACCATGATATTCCTGCCTTAGAGTCTTCAGGCCATATACTAAATTCCCCTGAAACCATGAGCCAAATTAAACCTCTCCTCCATTAATGGGAAATCTGATTAGTATAGAAGATCAGTAAACAACAGGGGCTCAACAAATGCTTATAAGAAGAAAGAAGGGAGTGAGAGATACAGGCTGCCAAGGTAGGACATGTATGTCTTACTACATGAAGTTTTTCCCTTTGAAGAATGGGCCCTAGTCCACATCCTAGAACCGAAGCCAAAACTGCCTCATAAGGAGGAAAGAGACAAAGAAGCTGGTCCTCTGACAAGAGATCAGCAAATAATCTTCCTAGGAAATCAAGAGTGTCCCATGAAGAAGCCACTTACAGATCTTTATCACCATATCCTTAGTCCTCACACCTCTAGACTATTAACCTGGAGGATTCTGACTCTAGAGTCTTCCAGGCTTTGTAATAGAGCACTGACGATGACAGTCTGGCCCAACAGTGTCCCAGGCAAAGAAAGAAGGAATTATAACCAGCTCACACAACAAACCACTCCCAGTTACACTGTATTCTTCCCAGCTGTGCCTCTATGAAAGCATCAGATGACTCTCCATCCACCTCCATCCTTCCCAGCATCCTCTCCCGACCCAGCTCTCTCTAGGCATCAGAACTAAATGCTGATCCTAAATGGGACATAGCATTCTTGAACTGGAAGGAACCACAGGCATCGATATAGAAAGAGAGAAACACCAGCACCCCAAGACATACAATGGTCCAGTGCACTACAGGTAAGAGAAAAGGTTTAGTTCTCCTGACCCCTGACTCAAATTTTCAGACACAAGACATGGCCAAGTCTGACAGTCGCTCACTTGTAAAGTTTCCAAGGGATCTGATCCAAGGGAGATCAGACTGAAGCTGAAAAGAAAAAAATGATCAGCTTTTCCTCATGGGGCACAAAAGCTTCTGCGTCTTGGTAATTATGAATAGCCGGCCAGACTAATAGTGAAATGCAGGGTCTCTTCCACCTGGGTACAGCTGGGGGCCATGCCTCAACAGCAGGCTGGGTGGCAGAGGAAACCTAGCCCCAGATTTAAAGTTTTAAATTTAAAGCAGTCATGCTTTGGTGAGGGCAATCATGTCAAGTTATTGTCTGAATCTGTTGGACAAAAGCATTCTCTAAATTAATCTTTATTTTCTTTATTTTTTTCAGTGCTGGGAATGAACCCAGGGTATCACACATGCTAGCCAAGCACTCTACCACTGAGCCACTCCAAGTCCTTATTTTAACTTTTATGAAACAATACCTGTTGTATGGGTTAAAAAAAAAATCACAATTAAGCCCTCCATGTCCCCCCCAGAAGTAATTATTGCTAATCTTCTGTACATTTTGCTACCTCGATCAAGATTTTTCTGAGAATACATAAGCTTACTTTAATGCAATAAAATTATACCTCACATACTATTTTGTGACTCACTTCATTCATGGAAAAGTATTTAACATAAATGTTTCCAAGTTAGTAAATGTACAGCATTTATTGATTCTTTGGTATTTCTTTAAATGGATACATTATAATTTCTTTTAGCACTCCCCTCTTTCTGGATAGTTGTTTCAAAATAACAAAAACAAGGCCTGGGGATTTAGCTCAGTGGTTCCGCTGCCTGCCTTGCAAGCGCAAGGACCTGAATTTGATCCCTGGTACCAAAAAAAAAAAAAAAGTCTAGTGCCGTGAACATTCATTTATATACATCACAGTGCACTTGGCTCATTATTTCTTCATTATAAGACAGATGCTTGTAGGAGGAATGGGTTCATCAAGAGGTATGCATGGTTTTCAGGCCTTTGAGCCATCTGCCATATTGTCCCCGGGATGGCTGCTCTCCAGAAAGTGAGCTTCTTCTGGGGAACTTCCCCAGAGCAGATGGGAGCTGCCTGAAGGCTAAAGGTTTAAAGAGAGCCTGAAGCAGCTGTGGGAGGTTTCGATCTAGTGGGGAGAAAACCCCTCCCACTTGTTTCTTCTTCCCCAAAGAAGGAGCCACCATGCACCGGTTCACAACGATGCCCTAAATGCTAGGATATGCCTTAGCCTTTCTGGAGGCAAATCCCATGACCCAGCCAGGGCTCAGGTCTCAGGTCCTGCAAGTGGGATTGCCAGCCAGCCCCAGAGGAGCCCTCTACCTTGACGTGTCTGCCACAATCCAGTGAAAGGACCCACGCTGCCTGCCAGTTCGCACTTCTGAGCCCACGGGCCATTGTCTCCTAGAAATCAGAGAAAACAACATGTAATCGTCACCGCCCTGGGGAACTCTTTCACCAACTCACCCTCTCGGGCCCCATATCCCTGTGCACAGCAGGGGATTGTACTGAATAAATATTTATAAAAGGAAGCACAAGCCCTAGCTGTGAAGTTCCCTTGACATGAGCCTGAGTCTATTAGGCCCTACTAGGGCTTTTCCTGCTCCAATTGGCCCCATCCTGAGCCTCTGCCCTTGCATTCCTTTACCTTGTTTATATTGTTTTATCAATTCCATTACCATCGCCATCAGCAACTAGAGCCCAGCAACTATACACTGAGCATCTGTTATTCACCTTGTACATCTCCTGATCTTCCAACATGCTATGGAGTAGAGCCTACCAGTAGCTCAACTCTTTTTCTTTTTTTTGGTACCGGGGATTGAACTCAGGACCTTGCACTTGTGAAGCAGGCCACAGAACCACTGAGCTAAATCCCCAGCTCTGTAGCTCAACTTTTTAAGGATTAGAGGATCAGTGTAATTCTCCCAATAGTACAGTATGGATTCAAATCCAGTGCTTTGAATCATTGCCCTTGTTCCAGACAGGGACCCGGGACACAGAGTGCACGTGTGGGCCTTTTAAAGGGGTCACTTGCTCAGATACCAGGGCCATTCAACCAAAAGACATGACCTAGTGACCAGTGGCAATGGATGTCTTTGGTGCCAGGGAGGAAGGCTAAGAGAAAATCCTAGAATTGCACACACACACACACACACACACACACAAATTCACAACATCAAAGTAATTTACTTTTGACTAAAAGCGATGTCTAGGAGCCTGAATCATATGCACGGGGCCAGCAAGGTGCATGCTCTGTCAGTACAAACCGTTCCAGGGGCTCGGCCTTGGAGTGCCAAATTGACACATACTCGGCATTCGAGCCCAAGTTCAAAGCTAGCACCCATTCCATAAAGAAGGCCACCGGGTCAGGCTGTGCTCTTCACAGGGGCGTGTGCAAGTTTATCCACTGGTTGAGCTCGTAAACGTGGCTCTGACTACTTTACCTGCAAACCAGATGAACGTGTGTTCTTTTGCTGTGCTGTCAACTTTGTCCTTGATCTGACCCACCAGACTGTCCATCTCCCGAAGGCCTGCTTGGTATGGCCTTTGCCCTCGTGGGTTTGGCAATAGCGGGGTTGCCGATATGGGTACGTGCATGTGGGCCAGGGCCACGTAGAGTAGGAAGGGTCTTCTGCTGGCACTGAAACAAATGAGAGAGCCAAGCGGTCACTCTGCAGGAGACTGACCCAGCTTGTCCAGGGCCCCCGGGGCTGCTCCGTGACTTCAGGGAAATTCCCAAAGAGTCTGCCTGGGCTCACAAGGATACGTTTACCTACAACCTTCCAAGGGAATGTGGAAATCATCTGGTCAGCCAGTGAAAAATCAGAATAATAGTTACTGTCCTTTAACATTTACTGAGAGTTATGACAGGGGACTTGTGTTGCCTAAATTCATCCTAATAAGCCCCAAATTCCCTTTTGCAGACAATGAATTGGAAGCTTAAGGGAATTAAAGGACTCGTTCCATGTTACACAACCAGTAAGTGATGGAGTCTGGACCCAAACGCCGATCTGGCGAGAACAAAGCCCTTGTTCTTGGCTGCTGCACTGGAGTCTGGGCATCCAGACCATGGTGTCTGTTCTAGGAGATGAGTTTCTATTCTGGCTGACCACAGGAAATCCCAAGGATGCACATGACTGCCGGGGGAAATTGAGATCAAGGCTCTGTCAGAGGCCCAGGCATCTGGCCACCTCTATACTGATCCTGATTCAATGGGAAAGTACAAAACAAAACACTTGGAGGGAGCTGGGGTGGCCTCCCAGAAATGCCCATGGCCTCTGGTACCATTTGGAAAGCTCTCTGGACCCTACCCCACCGCCAGGTGAGAGCAGCTGCAGGGACCTTGGTAGCTGCCCCTGCCCACCGGCCATCTCCACAGGAGGGAGTCTTAGAGGACTTAGCACGAGGCAGCTCGTGAGCTCAGTCGTGTTCATTCACAGGGTGGCCACAGCAGTGGGCCCTTTGATACCAGCTCACAGGAGACTCCACTTTCTCCACCCCTCACCCTGCTTCACCACCTGGCAGCCTCTGCTCCGTAGAAGGCCACGCCAGAGAGCCCCCTGACCCTGCTCCGGGGGCCACTGATTGGGATGGTGCTTGTCCTCAGTCCTCTTTGACAGGTATAAACCCCGGGACACCAAAATAAGGTGCAAAACGGAGGACAGACATTGGGAATTAGGAAGAAGAACACGTTCAAATGGGAAAGGGGATGGGGGGAGGGGTTTTTAAAAAGAGAATGGAAGGGAAAAACTGGAAACAAAGCTTTATAAATGGTAGGGAAGGAAGGGAAGAAGGGAGGGGATGGGGAACGGAGGGAAAAGGGGGAATTAAGACATATTATGGATGAGTACAAATTCCACATGATGAATGTGATCATTACATATGGCAAGAATATGCTAGTTAAAAAAACCAACCAACCAACAAAAGAAAAAAACAAGGTCACCAGTCATATTAACCCAGTTTCCACATCACATTTCCAGAGCTGTGTTGTCCAAGGCAGTAACCACAGGGTCATGGAGTTTTTTGGGTTAAATGAACAAAACTTAAGTACAGTTTAAAATTTACATCTGGGCCTCACGTGCTAGGGCACAGATAAACCTCGCGGACATCATGCTAAGTCCAGTCACCAGATAACAAATCACGTGACTACTTGTATGAGGTCCCGGAGTCACTAAATTCAGAGACAGAAAGCAGAAGAGTGGAACCATCCCACTCCAGCCCAAAGGCTATGGGAGCGTTCATTCTCCTCGCTCGGCTTCGCAAATCCCAGGATGTGTTACGTGGCGGCTGTGTAACCCTGGGCAATGAACTTAGCCTCTGTCATCTGTAAAATGGGACAAGCTGACCTCCAAGTTGAGAGTCATAAGTATCTGATAAATGGTACCTTTAATAAATGGTACCTTTCTAATTAATAATTAGGGATAATACTTGCTAGCAGCGATTAAGATGAATGGTTGGCAAAGATATACCCTTTCCCTGCATCCTGAAGCCAGGCTGGGATTTATGATGACGACACCATGCACAGTACCCAGGGGGCATCTGTACCCCAAAGCACATCTTCATTCTGGGTGCTTGTGCTGAATGCAAAACAGAGTTGGGGAGGCCTGGTGTTTGGGGCTGAAAAAAATGCTGATCATAAGACAGCGTATATCCACTTACGTTTTTAAACATACGCCCACTTCAATTATACCTTAAGAAAGCTAGGTGAAATATGCTTCTGCACCAGCCGAAAGTGGGGCTGGAGGGACACGTTCAGATCTGCTAAGAGGAGCTATCTGTGGGGTGTGGAATTCAGGGCCATGGGGTTTTTGTTGTTGTTATTGTTTGCTTATCTCTGTTCTCGTAAATTTCTAAAGGGAACACATGATTTGGGTGTCAAAACCAGAGTGGTGAGCAGAAGGAGAAAAACAAGGTGCTGAGGGTCATCCTGGCAGAGGGGATGAAGCAAGGCCAAGACGCGTGCTGAAGTTCAAGGCCCAGGGTCAGCCAAGCCCAGGAAAAACATCTGGTCAGAAATGCAGGCAAGGGGTACCTCACTTTCCAGAAGGTCCCCCACGGCTGCTGGCCAGAGAGAGGCATCTAGAATTGATGCTGAAATAGTCCCGTGGCCCCCCTTTCCTCCCTCTCCCTCTGGACCCCGGCATTGTGACACCCTTCTAGAACCCACTACAGCCCCCGGGGTCGGCCCAAACACCTCAACCTGCTTCCATGGCCTTGCCACGGGGTCTCCTCCACTCTGGCCCTCCTACCCCTCCACGATGCTTCCTCTCCATTAGCTTGCCAGGCCCCCCGCCCCTTTCTGCCTTCCAGCGCCCGGACACACTGCTGCTTTCCACAGCAGCATCCCTGGCTTTCCACCCCCAGGTACACCTGATCGAATCTTGAACTCAGCTCAAAAGCCACCAACACTGCCTTAAAACCCCACTTCAGGGGGCGTTTTGGAAGCACTGCTTTTAGAAGCATTGCTAGATTAAAGGTGAAAACTCAAGCAAAGGCCCATATAAAAACTTTCCAGGAAGTCCGGGGGAGGGGGAGCTTGCTTGTCCAGGAAGAGTAGGAAGCCACACTCCAGAAAGACCTGGGAGTTTTGGCAAACAGGCCCAAGTGGAAGGAGGGGCTCAAGGTTGCAGCGGGGCCTGGAGGAGGAAGGAGCGCAGGCCTTTTCTGCCGAAGCTGAGAAAGTCACCAGTGAACTGTCATCCATTCCGGAAGAGATCTGCGTGCCTGAATACTATGCTCCGTCAAGTGAAAAGCCAACAGGATCCGTGACTTTTACTTCACTAATAAGGTTATCTCTTTGCCTTTTTCATTTGCCACGTAGAATGTTTATTGATTTGTCTCACCTGATTCACACACCAGATCCCCTGCGGAGCAGGCATTCCACAGTCCCCAGTCCCTACTCAGCCTCCAGCCCTCCCCTCGGAAGCTTGTGTTCTCTGAGGCACAGAGAAAGCAGGAGGAGGCTGTCCCCACCAGCCCTGCAGCATCCTCCTGCCCTGGGGCATGAGAACCTGAATGTGCCTCAGAGCTCAGAGCTGGGAGATTTTCAGCCCACTAGATGGGAGAAGAAGCTCTGCCTTCTCATACCCACAAACTGAGAAAAACTGACAAAAAAACAAACCAAAAAAGTCCTAAGGAACCATTCAGATGCAACCTCAAAAGCCCTTGGGGGCTGCCCCGGGATTAAGACTATAAGGAGTGGGTTTTTTTGTCAAGAACACAGGCTCACCAGGTTTCCCACATTGCTGCCTCTCTTCCTTGCTGGACCCTCTACAAAAACACAGCCTGGTCAAGCACGGAGGGAGGCACTGTTGACCGTTCGAGGAGCTGGTCAGATCCCTTATTCACAAGTGGAGTCCTTTCTTAATTCTGCACAGGTAGACAGCCACGCAGCACAACTGTTCCTGTTCATGTAGGCCAGGGTTATGGGCCTAACAAAACCATTCTACCGCCCTTGGGGAACTCACAATCTTGGGAGCAGGATCAGAGGAGCACACACTGGGTCCCTCTCTGCTCTGTCCTGACGAGGCTGTGAAGCAGCAGCTCTGACACCCCAGGACTGGTTAGAGGCACGTGGGGATGTTTGGGGTGTTTTTGTTTTGTTTTTCGGTTTGGGTTTTTTGTTTTTTTGGGGGGTTTTTTTTGGTTTTTTTTGCTTTTTAAATTTTTAATTAGTAGTTTCTCGACATTTAAAGATCAGGAGATCTCACATAAGAGCCAGGTATCCAGTCTCTCTTGGAATATGAAAATATCTGACATTCCAGGCTCACATTCCCAGCAAGAAGAAACAAGTAGCTGGGGCTAGGCCGCAGCCACCTAGATGGGGGGATGCTTACAAGTTCACTCGTGGACCCAGTACTCCTTAGCACCTCACACTCGGCCTGCTTCTCTCTTTAAGATGCTTGGATATGTGACCCTTGTGTGGTAAAGCGGGTGGTGTGGTAGAGGTGGTAGACTGAATAATGGCCCCAAAAAAACCTAAGTCCTGGAATCTGGGCATCTTTGTTTACATGAAAAATGAAGCTGCACAGGTATAATTATGTTAAGAATACTACGATAAGGCGATTATCTTGAATTATCCTGATTAACCCTATCACATCACACCCTAACAATCACAGGTGTTCTTAAAGATGCAGAAGGAAACCAAGCACCACAGTGCACATTAATAATCCCAGCTGTTTGGGACGCTGAGGCAGCATTTCCAGTTTGAGGCCAGCATCCTAGGAAAGGGGGCGGTGAGGAGGAGGAACACAACGAAGACAATGGCAACGGGCGAGAATTATACTATGGATGTGGAAATAGCAAGGGAAAAGGAAAAGCAGAAGTTAGACTGGTGTGGCCATAATCCAAACAATCCCAACTGCCACCAGAAGCTAGAAAAGGCAAGGAACAATTCTGCATGGCAGACTCCAGAAAGAAAGAAAACCTACTAACATCTTGATTTTTAACCTCCTAAAGCTCAATTTGGACATCTGCCCTCCAGACCTATAGGAGAATGGATTTCTGTTGTTTTAGCCACTGAATCAGTGACTATTTGTTATAGAAGCAAAAGGAACCTAATATGCCCTGTCATCTAGCAAATTCAACAAATGCCTTGAGTGCCCCAATAGTAGGCAGGCCCTGCCCTCAAGGAGCTTATTTTCTAGTGGGAGAGGACAGAATGATTATGACTCTGGGGCACTTTCAAAGCAGGACATGGTAAGTCCCTGGGGACATCAGGCACATGCCTGGGGAACTTCTAACCAAGGGCTACAGACAGGGGGCAGGGAAGGGGGCTGGTTTCCAGCTTTATTTACAGGAGATAGGCATGTGTCCTTCTTTGTGGAGCAACCAGACTCTGCCATGATCTTGAAGGGGCCAAGGCTAGTGTGGGTGGAGGGTGGGAAGCCGCAGGGCCCCCTCACCTTGCCTGCTGGATGAACTGCGCTACCTTCTCAGCATACTTCCCTGCAAGGCTGCTCAGGTTCACAGGCTGCTCCACGATGCGGAGGTTTTCATAGAGAGGAAGGGCCACGTCCACGTAACAGTCCCTCTCGTGTTTCCTGTAGAAAACCACAGAGAGTGGCACATTCATTTCCGGCACCTATACAATCGTGGAATAGAACAGAAGGCTTCGATGCAGCAACGCATGTAAATGTAAAAGCCTTAGCAGCCTGGCTCCAAAGGATTTTGCCAGTCAGTCATGCCTTCAAAGTGTTTGAATAGATGTTTATTACCCTTGGACAAGCCACCCTGGAAAGCTCACTGAGGCTCGTTACCAGCTGGGAACTGTATCACTACCCCCATTCTCCAGGGAGATACACTGAGGCATGCAGCGGCTGGCTTATTTCCAGTAGAGCCTCAGGGCCAAGCAGCAGCCCCTTCGCTGGCTTTCTCTGCTGTCCACCTGGTCGACAGCCTCCTGCCAAAGTTGGCAAGACTTGGTTCTTTCCTGAGTCCACAATCAGGACTGCAGCTGATACAAAGTCTGACAACAGGATGGAATATCTAGGACAGCCTGGGAAATTTTAAATTTTGAACCGTGTGTGGAGATATCTGGAGATTAATGGGGAAAAAAGTAGAAGTCGAGCCAAACAACTAGCAAAAACAAACTCAGCCCTTGGTGTTAAGACTGACTGGATCTGACACGTGGCTGCCCCTCAGTGGGGCCGAGGTACCGGTCATGATCTTGCAGGAGGGACATAAACGCTCCGAGCCCAAGTTTTCCTTCTGTAGCCAGGGGCTGCCCGCAGGACAAAGGAAGCTAACAGACGGTCAGTGCTTTGCACGCTGCTCGGCACACTAGCACTTTAGTAAATAATCTCCCTGCGCTGGTCGCCAGAGGACAAGGTGACAGCACGAGAATGGTGAAGAGAGGCGGCAGGTCGTGGGCAGCCTTTCAGGCAGGCGGTGTTACTTCGGTGTGACTGAGATACACGGTGAACTTTTAAATCGAAAGCGTTTATTACAGTAAAAGACACACTGCCACTTAACTCCCCCCTCAGAATACTCACCCTCACTTCAAACACACTGAACCCAGCAATTCTTGCCATTTTCTGAAGCAGTTCCTGGAGGCCTCTCTCAGGTCCTCAGGAGGTACGATTAAAAAAAAAAAAAAGTACAGCGCATGTTTCTTCAGGGTGCCGTCCAACAGAAAGGCAGGCTCGGGTAAGCGTTGGATGTGTCCCCCGTCTGCCGCGTGCACTGCATCTGGCACCGTGCAACTGCTGGCTTCTTCCCCAAAATCAACATGGCCGTGATAGGCAAACACTTGGAATCAATTCCGGGCACTGAGGCAGCCACAAAAACACAACTAAAGACACTAAAGAGAACTTCCCAGAAGTGCTTCAGAAAGTGGCCAGAACGAAAAGAGGGTGCAGAGGGAAGGGGAACATTTTGAGCGTCATGTGTCTTTTACTGTAGTAGTTTCTAAAGTATCCGCCATACTTGTTGATCATCTCAGGTATGTCCTAACAGGACAATTAAGATAAAACGCCCTCCGCCACGGAGAAAGGACTGCGAAGTATCTGAAATTCCCTGTTACACCTACAGGTGCACACATCCCACTATAGATGTTTATGAGATAAGGTCAGAGGGGCAAATAATTGCCAAGGATGACATTTTTAAAAAGAAACAAAAAATGTTATCACCATGCTGGGCATCATGATGCTAAATCCAGATTTGTGTTTTCAGCTTTTTACTATCTCACTGCAATTCCACCATCATGTATAGTCTCTTCATCTCTCTCCTCGCAAGCCAATCTTTTTTTATTTGATTTTTTTTTTTGAGACAGTCTTGCTTTGTAATGCAGGATGGCCTTGAACTCACTATGTAGCACAGGCTGGCCTTGAACTCACGAGTATCCTCCTGCCTCATCCTCCTGAATGCTGAGATTGCAGACGTGCTCCACCATGCCTGGTTTTTACTCTATGTGATTTTAACATAGATAACAGAGACTAGCTTTTCAATCTCTAGCACCAAAAAATGGGGCGGTGGGGGCATGAATCCTACCGTGAAATAGCAGGGTATGATTTCACTTGGTCAGGAGGGCAGCAAGGTCACCGGACACCTTGCTTCTCACACTAATGTGCACACATCATCTGGACATCCAAAATGCAGGTCTAGGGTAGGGTCTGAATTTCTGCATCTAAGGACCCTCAGTCATATCCACGATGCTGGCCCAATGGCCACACTTTGAGAAGCAAGTGCAGAGGAGACTGGAGTGTGGATTCCTAGCTCCAATGCGACCCGGGCACAGTCAACTTTCTTACAGGTAAAATCATGTACATACCTGCTTCACACTGTGGTCAGTCATGTGGGTTACAGATAAGTGTAGGGATGGCCTAGAATGTAAGAATTTCTCCATAAACTGCCATTACTGTACAACTACTGAGTTCTTAATGAGCCACCTCGGACTCCCATTTCCCCAAGCAGCCCACATAGCTGTGGCCTTAGAAATAAGCGCAGGCTCTGTGCTGTTTTATTAACTACATCAATCTTATTGCCTTCTTCTGATCACAATTCCAATGCAAGCCCTTTGCAGAACATTCAGGAAATACAGTAAGAAGAAAATGAAAGCCCCTTAGTCCCAGAACCGCAGTGAACGTTTGTTAGCATTCGGGCACACATCTCCTTGGAGCCTGTCTTGCTAATGCTTTGAAGATATGGACACAGTACACACAGCTCCGAAGAGCCCACCGATGACTTGCTCCCTGCTGTTTCACTTACTGTTAAGTGAGCATTTTCTCATTTCATTGAATGTTTTGAAAACAACCTATTTAGTCCCTGCATGCTGTCCCAATGTCAAAATGCTGTCTTTCTTGGAGGAGAGGACCCCAAAAGGAACACTGCTGTTCGGGATCTGGGCCAGGTAAGGGCTGAACAATTCGAGGACCCTGGAAAATTCCAACAGAAACAATGTTTAGCTCTCGACTTTGCATCAGAGTGCAAATAACACGTGTACAACTATACTGGACGACACTGTCTTGTTCACTGTCTTAACTGTCCCCTATATCTGTATCTCCCACTTCCTGCGGACAGACCACAGCCTTAGCAGTACTCCTGTCCTGGGGCCCATGGCCAATGCCTCCGACAGATTTACCTCAGTGGGCCACCCGCTGGTGGGCACGCTGGGCAGGGAGGGTGGTTGTAGCCTGGGGTGTCAGTACAGCCCATGTCATGGCTGTACGGGATCCCAAAGTAGTAATCGAAACCTGGAAAAGAAGCGACTGTTTAACAACCCAAGTGGCCACTGCTCATGGGCCTGCCTTCTTCCACCTATGACAAAAATTTAATTTCCCATGATCTAATACTGCAGTTCTCTGGAGGATGTAATTAACAGAGGATTTGATTAATATCCCTTTGAAGTGTGAGAAGAAAATCACGTTTCTGGGTTCTGGCTGTAAGACTCGATCTGAACAATATCTTGTGATTAGAAGTGACCCAGATTGGGAAGAAATGGAGAGGATTACTGAACACCTACCGTGTAACAGTAAGGATCGGTGGGACCTGGAAGGCAAGCGGGATTTGAGCTTGGAGTGGTGGAGTGGAGGGGAGAGGGGAAGCGCGCGAGGGCTGGGATCTGAATTCCTTGGGTTTCCGACATCCTCCTCGTCTGTCTCTTCCCCAACACAAGCTTTTCTTTAAAGGATTTAGTCACAGAGGCAACCAGAATTCATTCACAACTTCTGCAGAAAGGAGCTTCCTCGGTCATCCAGAAGAGAGTTTCAGCCCTCCTCTCCCTCAAGGCAGACAGAATTCAAATCTCCCAAAGAAGGTTCTCTACCCCCAGCCCCCAGCTCCAGGCCCTGCAGATGAGGACAGCTGCCTTTTCAGCCTCATCTCCCACCCCTCGGTGCCTCTCTCCTGCTCTGAGCACATTTCCCTCAGGAGCAGAGTGAGCTCTGGTTTCCGCATGCCTCTCATCTCTGGAAGGTGGCTCTGCCTCAATTCCATGCTCTGTGTCTCTCACCAGAGGAGCTGTATCAGCACTGCCCAGTCCATTCAGTTTCCTACAGAACCTTCCTCCTTGCCACAACCTGCTGCCCTCACCTCCAACCCTTTCGTATTCCTGGCACACCCTGGGGACTTCCTATCAGCATGGTGACACAGGTCTTCTCCAGTAATGTCTGCTCTTTGGGTTGGGGTACTAGATGCTCATTAATGTAACAGATGGTGTAGTAAAGTCACCAATACTGGAAAGAAAATGGAAAGCTCCTTGCTAACCTGGTTTGTACAAATAGATTTGGGTATGCCATAGGTAATGACATAGTCCGACCTGTTACTGCATTTGGTGTCAGAATGAATCTAGACCACAGCCAGATAGCAAGTATTTCAGCCTTTATGGTCCAGACAGTTTTTACTGGGGCTTCTCAACTCTGCTACTATAGCACACATCACCTATAGAAAATGGGTACGTGTATGAGCATGGCTATTTTCTAATAAAAGTTTATTTACAGAAACAGGTGGCTCACGGCATGATAGTGCATGCCTATACGTCCAGTACTCTACAAGGCCAAGGCAGGAGGATTGCAAGCTCAAGCCCAGTCTGGCAACTTAGTGATTTAGCAAGATTTTGACTCAAATATTAAAAGCATCAGAAGAGGTCTGGGAAAGCAGCTCAGTGTGAAGGCCTTGAGTTCAATCCCCAGTGCAGCAAAAACAAACAAATCAATAAGACAGCTTAATGCCTTTGGCCCACAGATCTCTACCAACCCCTGGTCTAGACCACAGGTGTCCTCAGACCCAGAGTTGTGTTCCCTGGAGCCCTGGTCTGAGAAACAACTACAGGTAGAGGAGACTGGATGCAGACAAGCACTGTGACTGTGTCTCACGTGATCTCTGGAAGGGCTCCCTGGGGAAGGAGGGAACAGGACACCGTACATGGACAGGGTCCCAGAGGGAATGGGAGTGAGGGGTAGGAATCAAACATGCCCAAGCCTCAAGGCATTGTGGGACTGTCTGATCCAGGAAGAGTGAACACGCAGGAGGTGCTGTCTCTTGCCAGTTCCCACTACCAAGGCAGCCATCACAAATCTATCGGGACACCATTCAGCAAGAGGTACCCTTCTTCAGCACATGACTCCAGAAATAAGGCACTCAAGGTGTCAATTGTGAAAACTAAAGACCAAAGAAGGAAAAGTAAGCTCTGGAGTAAGTTTCAGTTAGTGGAGAAGTCAGGTCTTTACTTCCTCCATCTGCCACTTCTAAAAACACTTGGGGTTGAGAGTAGTGGTGCATGCTTGTAGCCCTAGCACTTAGGAGGCTGAGGCAGGAAAATGTGGAGTTCGAGGCCAGGCTGAACTAAAGAACAAGAAGCTGTCTCAAAAATAAATAAATAGCACATGTGGAAGATCATGGAGATACATGCCTTCTGCCACTTCTGGGGCAGGGCAATGCAGCCCCTTTCCTCAAAGATGGGGAGAGATAGGGCAGGGGAAAGGAGAAATCTGCAAAATAGTCAGAAAACCACAGTAAAGGAAAGGGCCACCTATTTGTTTATAAAATGGCAGGAGATAAAAGGGATTCAGTCGTAAGACCAGGGCAAGGTGAAAAGCCATGAAAGCAGAGCAGATTATAGTAAACTCCCAGGACAGGCTCCTATATGAAATGGAAAAGTTCAACTACAGCTTTGAACACACGTTAGTGTTTTGGTGAATAAGATACTTGGGGAAACTGTCAGTCAGCAAATTACTTCCAGAGAATTAGCTCTGGCAGCTGGACCTTGGCCTCCTCTCCCAGGCCGAGAGCGAGAGGTCTGAGGAAGCCTGCCACCGCAGGCAGAGGCCGAGGGGCAGCAGCCCTGTTGGGTCCATGGCTGGAGCCCTCTTTTAGCAAAGCCGTCAGAGCTGACTTCTTTCCAGGTGAGTTGTGCTGCGACCTCGTGGGGCCAAATGTCCCTAAGGTGTAAAGAACTAGGGGATGACAAGGGACTGGAAGGGACCTCGACAGCCGGGCAGCAAGGAAGAGGTCAGTGAGAGGGGCACTCTGGCACCCCAAGTTGTACCCCAGGGACCCTGTGCACAAAGGGCCATCTCTCTGGGGCTGGGGTGGCTCAAAGGGGGTCCCTTTCTGTTGCCCACGTAACAAGGCCCCTATAGAACTCTTACCACGGAAGTTGGGGTGATAAGAGCCATGGTGCCCGAGATGCCATTTGCCTGTGGAAAAACAAAACAGAGATATGTTGGGCGGAATCCCCCTGGAAACCCTCAGGACCTCCCAGGAGCTGATTACATGCTCAAGTCACTGTGGGCTTCACCCTCCACCGAGGACAAGTAAAGAGAAACAGCTGGTGCTGCAAGGAAGCCGCACCTCGCTCGGTGGGCCCAGAGGAGTCTGCAGGGAGACAGAATGCAAGCAAGGATGACTCGGGCCCACGCAGGAAGCCACAGAGACAGGGGAGCACACGCTGTCCCCAGGAGCCCAGGGATGCCAACTGGCTGAGCTCTGCCCTCGACGTGGGCTCAGCAGCCATAGCACCCCACATAGCCCATGCACTCCTGCAAGGTGCAGCTGGCCCAGGATGCAGGTGCGCCACACCACAGTCTCCCGCTTCGTTTCATCATCTTCCTCTCTAAGCAATGTCAGCAGCTGCAGAGGCCGGGGAGACACGGCCTTCTCCCTGCAGTTCCAGTGCTGAGACACCCACTGGGTGGCAAACGGCCACAAAGCCACCTGCTGCTCCTTGGTCTGTAAGTTCATTCGGTCTGGGGAATAATTGGGCAGTGTGTGACCAAACTCCGACAACCTTGGAACTTCTGCTCGGTTCACTTTGTGCTGAGGAGTGGACCCCAGGGAAATGGCTCCCAGGGGAAGAGGGCAAAGAAACAAACGTGATGCAAAGATCTGAACAGTGGTGGCATTTGACAAACAGGAAGGAGAGACGTTCATGGGCAGCCCAGGAGTGTGGCTAAGGAAATCCTTTGATGTGGCCTCGATAAATAGTACCCAACTATGTTTAAAAACAAACACCATTGGGTGTGGTGGTGCAGGCCTGCAAGCCCAGCTAAACACGAGGCTGAGGCAGGAGGATCAGAAGTTGGAGGCCAGCTTGGGCAACCCAGTGAGACCCTGTTTGAAAGGGGAGGGGAGATGTAGTTCAGTGGAAAGCCCTGATTTCATCCCTGGTGCTAAAAAAAAAAAAAAGAGAAGAAAAAAAAAGACAAATGCAGGCAGCAAAAATACTTAACAATCAGTGAATCTGCATAAAACATCTGTAGACTCCATTATCCCCTTCTTACACCTGTTCCCTGAATTTCTAAAGTATTCTTAACAAAAAATTGAGGGAAATGGATTAAGTGTTATTATCGAATGCTCAGATCAATTATTGCATGAAAATGTAAGAGTAAATTAAAACTAAGATTCACTGCTTAAAATTACAACAATTGCAGTAAATATACAAAAATCATGCAAAATTACATGGAAAGACAGCATAATGGGAAGGGAGAAAAAGCAGGGCCAGACAGTATGTGCACAAGTAGGCAGGAACACAGAAATACTGACCAACATTAGAAGCAAAATTACTGAAGAAAAAAAAAAAAAAAAAGAAAGTGTCAGAGGCGTAAACGGACTCAACATTCCTTTTAAATTTTCCTTATGAGGGGAGGAGGGGTGAAGGGAGGGCAGGGATAAGAGGAAAAAATGAGAACCAAGACCTGTCCTATAAAGGTACAAGATCCCAATCATGAATGTATACCTAAAATGTACCAATAAACTCAATGAGGAAAAAAAATAAATTTTCCTTATGTATGTGCTTTAGTTTATAATTTCAACATGTGTATGTGGTTGCAGACACGCAACAGCCCTAGTGAGGGCTGGGGAGGGTAGCTAATCCCTGCAATCAGCCCCTCACTGGGTGTCTGGGGCCCAAGCAGGAGTCACAGCCAGGCTTCCTGGGATCCCACTGGGCTTTGAGGTAAATGAATGCAGGTAAGGAGTCTAGGAAGGACAGCCCCCCCCCCCAGGGACCTTGGTGTCTTAGTGTTCCTGCTGTTAACATAATTATGCCTCAGGATACGGGGAGAAAAGGATTGGAACGAGAGGAGATTGGACCTGAATGGTCCTTCCTGCTGTTTTCTTGTGGCTTGTCCTTCTGGGACAAGGAACATTTCTCTCCAGTGTGAGCTCTTCTGCAAGGCTGTCAAGCTTGCTTGTTGATTTGTTTGTTTGCTTGCGTTCTGGTACCAGGTATTATAGGCAGGGTCTGTGCACTGAGATACATGCCCATCCTTTTTTTTATTCTTTGGAGACAAGGTCTTGCTAAGACACCAATTTGGCCAGGCTGGGTTCAAACTTGCAATCTTCCTGCCTCAGACACCCAGAGTGCTGGGATTACATGCATGTCATATACATCTGGCAAGATGTCGGGCTCTTGAACCCTGAAAAGGAGGCTGGACCAACACCAGAGGCACCAGCCCGTGGTCTCGGTAGAGTAACCTCTTACAGGTTAACACAGGAGACTCCGGGAACCAGGGCTATGGCCCCGGGGACTCTTGCTGTCAACTGTTGTTGCCATTTCACCACGGTGGAGGGAGGCAGGAATCCCAGGGGACACAGCTTTTTGACAGTCAGACCAAGGAACACAGGCAGCTTGGGGATGCCGCTGGGACATCTGGGGTGTCTCGGCACCTGCAGGGAGATGGTGGGAAGCAAAACCCAAGGGCCAGGCGGTAGCTGGAAACATGTCAGACCTGGCCTCCTGGGCTGGGGCCAGGAGACACTGAGCAGGTCCCTTCATGGTCCAAAACTCCGCTCTCGCCTATATGCTGGGTGAATAATAATCTCCCAGGCCTCCTCAGACTCTGATGGCAAATACTTATCCCAGGGCCTGGCGCATAATAAATACAGAATCCAAGGTGCCTCGATGGTATTTAAAAGAAAAGGCAGTCACTGGACACGGAGGCCAGTGCTGCTGTCCTGCTGCCCTTGCCCACATCCCCACTTACGATGCCTGCAGAACCTCGGCTTTGCTCTCGGGAGTAGAGGGCTGTGGCACCCAAGGCCAAGCCAGGCATTCTAATCCTGCCTCCGGGCTCCTACCTTCCATGCAGCCCAGTGGCCTATGACCCAGCTTTAAGTGCAGTTCTGGCGGGTGCTAGAGAATCTGGGAAAAGATTTGCGTTCTTGATAAAAAAAAAAATTAAAAAAAAAGGACAAGTCCATTCTTGATTAAAGCGCAACCACCTCCCCTCTCTCCTTCCAAGTTCCAGGAGTACAGGGTACTGAAGCTGCTATCTCATAGCCACGAGGTAAGAGGCAGTGGACAATGGCCAACATCCTAAGGGTGGCAGACAGGAGAGGAAGCATGTGGCTCCCAAAGCACTTTGAGCAATGCAGCTGATGAAAGCAACGGCTTCCAGCACAGGTTGTTGTTACGGAGGTATGGAATCACTCCATACGTTTTGACTCCTTTTGGGGAGGTACTGGGGAATGAACCCAGAGTCTCCCACGCATGTGCACTAACGCTGAACTACATCCTCACCAGCCCCCTTTTCGATTTATTTGCACTCAGAGTCTCACTGAGTTGTCCAGGCTGGCCTGATGCTTGGGCCGAGATTCCTGGTGTGCAACCCACAGCAGGCTCTTTTCAGTTATAACAGCTGCAAGCATTCCTGCCTCATTCAGCAAGAAATGGACAAGAAAGCAGAGAGGGCACAGAGGGTGGCACCTTGCTGGGGCGCTGCAGAGCAGCACCCAGGTAAAGGCTGCGACGGGAGGTGCCGTGTTACCTATGATGCCGGTGACATAGCCAGACTGCTGCAGCACCTCAGCCAAGGTGCTTTCGGAGAGCGGGAGGCCCCCCAGCGAGCTGACTTCGAAGTTGTGCGTGACTCCATTGCGAAGGCCCAGCCGGCCGGTGAGCAGGGATGCGCGGGAGGGTGAGCAGGTGGACGCGGCCGCGTGGAAGTCCACAAACCTGCCAAGAAGGGAGTGGTGTGATCAGGCCCGACCCAGCCACGGGGACACGGAACCCAGAGAGAAGGCGACTGTCACCCAGGCCCCAAGGCTCGAGTGCTGGAAAAACGCTTCACGATCATCCAGTCGTGGAGCAGGTAAATAACATGAAGCCCAGAGAGGTAAGGGCCACTGGTCCAAGGTCATGCAGCTAATTCCAGTTGATGTAAGCCATGAATGAATGAATAAAAAGCCCACCTGCCCACACCGACACTCAAGAGAAGTCATTTGTCACTGCTGGGGGAGAGCAGGATACCACCTCCCTCCCTAACAATTTGTAATTAAGAGGAATGACCCATACTTGTTGCTGGGTAACGAGGACGCCATCCTTTGCTAAAGGACAGCAGCTAGCTCACGTAGAAGGGATGGCAGCGCCCGGAAATCACCCTTTTGCCTCTGATCCCCCATAGAATAATTAACGACCAGTGGGTGGGACTGTTCACACTGTCACGCAGTGTCACCCTGGGTCATCATAAATTGGACAGAGCCAGCAATTACCGCCTCATAAAATGATTCAATTTAGCGTCACTAATAAGGAGCCCCTGACCCAGCGTGTCTCCTGATGTAGTTTATAAAGCCAAGGATTCTGGCCAAAAACATTTAACCTGAGTCTAATCAAACGTCTGGACCTAATTTCCAGGTTACAGGAAATACAGTTAATAGAGGAACAAATTAAACCACACCACAAAGGAAATTATGGAGCAAACTGGTACCCACACATTTCTGCAAGGTGCCTGATCTGGTGTCTTCAAAAAGTCATTGTCACAGGAAAAAGATGAGGTTGGGGTGCTGGGGTAAAAGTCTACATGAGAAGAAACCAAAGGGGCCGAGCAAATTCCATACACAGTGTCTGACTGGATCTCACTTCAAATAAACGAACACATTAGGGAGATAAAATAAGGAAGTCTTAGCATTGCCTAGGGGCTTACGGGGAACTGTTCGTGTGCTTTGTAAAATAAAGGAATTACAGGCATGTGGAAGAACGTTCTTAAGAGACGCACACTGCAGTATTTGTAATGAAGGGACATGATGTTTGCATTCTTCAAATGACTCAGAGGAAAAGAAGAACTTATTTGTAGGTACATCAAGTATAAGCAAAAGCAGCAACCTATTAATCATAGATGAGTATCTTGGTGTTTATTTTACTATTCTTTTTTTTTTTTTTCAATACTGGAGATTGAACCCAGGACCTTACACTGAACTACATCCCCAGTCTTCTTTTATTCTTCTTAACATCAGACAGGGTCTTACAAAGTCACTAAGTCACCAAGGCTCAAACTGGTGATCCTTCTGCCTCAGCCTCTCAGCTTGAAATTTTCAATTTTTTTTTAAATTATGGAGCTCTAGAGTCTAGAATGACAAGGGCAGTGACAGAAAAAGTGCTGGGCTCCTGCTGGCGGGGAGGGAGGGAGACTGCAGGTTTAGGGAGCACCTGCACACCCTCCTGTGTCGGACAGGCAGGGCAGAGGGGAACTGTGGTCTGGTAGGATAAGGGCCCATTCCTCCAGCCGTGGGGCTGAAATGTGACAATGCTTACTTGCACCCCAGCTGGGCATGGTGGCACAGCCTGTAATCCCAGTCACTCGGGAAGCTGAGGCAGGAGGATAAAAAGTTGGAAGTCAAGCCAACCTGAGCAATTTAGTGAGATTATTTATATATTTTAAAAAAAAAAAAAAACCCAGGGCTAGGGATTTAGCTCACCGCACCTGCCTCGCAAGTGCAAGGTCATGAGTTCAATCCCCGGTATTTCCCAAAAAACCAAGCTAAACCTCTCCACTCTGACATCACCTATGCTACCTCTTTCTGGCCACCAAGACCACCTATGCGCATCCTTAATATTTCCACACCCCTCAGACTTGTGCCTTAGACCCAAAGCCCTGCCCTTCGCCATGACCCAGCATTGGCAGAGACAAGGGCAATGAGGTCTGCAGAACAACCGAGGGGATTCCCTCCTTTTCCCTGCTTCTTTTCCTTCTTTTCTTTAAAAAAAAAATGTACTATACTCAAGCCTAGAGACCCTAAGACAAAAGCCATTTTTTAAGTCTTAAAGACCAATTATTATGTGACCCACAAATTCTGCTCCTATGAATTATTTTTAAAAATTCAGCTGGTCTGGGACGACAGCAAGCCTATAATCCCAGGTCTTGGGAGGCTGAAGCAGGAGGATCACTACAAGTTCAAGGCCAGCCTGGGTTACACAGAGAAACCCTATCTCAAAACACATAAATAAATACATACATACATACATACATAAATAAGTCAGATCTTCTAACAAATATTAATACACACTAGCAGCATTCCTAGCAGCACTACTCACAAGAGCCAAAAGGTAAGACTAGCCAAATGTCCATCCACAGATGAATGGACATAAACACCCTGTGCTATGTCCATGCAGTGAAATGCTACTCAGCAACGAAAAGGAATAAAGTACTAACACATAATACTACATGCAGGAACCTTTAAAATGTTATGATAGCAGCTGGGGATACAGCTCAGTGTTAGAGGCTTGCCCAGCACACGTGAGGCCATAGCATAGCAATAATCCCCAGCACCACAAAAACAAATTGTGCTGGGTGAACGAGCCGGAAATAAACCACCAGGTGTTACCTAACTATTTACGTGAACTAGAGAAGGTAAATTCGAGGAGACAGCAGACTAGTGGTTGTCAGGAGATGGAGGCTGAGGGAAGAGAAGAGAGAAGCAACTGCTTAAGAGGGGTAAGGTTTTATCTTGGGGTCAGAAATGTTTTGAAATTCCATAGACGTGGTCCCTGCACATTATCAATGTACTGCCACCGAAGAATTGCTAACAGTTCCAGCAGCTTGAAATAGATGATTTCTGAAGAACTTCTCAGGAAAGAGCCAAGATCCATTAAGCTTGATGTTAGGTTTGGATGAAAAAGTCCCTTACTTTTGGCTCAGGGAGTGTCTTAATCACTTTCCCGGCACTGGGACAAAATACCCCATACCCACAACTTCAAAGAGGAGAGATTTACTGCGGTACCTCGTTCATTACCAACTTGATTCTTTCCACAATTCTGGTTGCAGACCTAATTGGACGAGAACCGAGTCAAATTCAGCGGTGAGGTCCAACGTGGACCTTATGGGGAAATTTGACTCGGTTCTTGAGAGCCCCACCTCCTACAGCACAGTCAACCAATGAACTAGCAATGAATTAATGATCAATGAATTAATCCACCGACAAGCAGAACACTCCCATGATTCAGTCCCCTTCTACACACTCTGGGGGGGACATCTTAGAGCTAAATCTTAATAACGGAGGGTCATTCCTCATTTCATTCATTTATTCCAAACTATTGACTGAACAGTCCCAGAAAGGAGGCACAGACTGTGCCCTCCTCCCCTGTCTAAATACATCCTCTGGCACATCCCTGGCAACAGTGAACATTACTTCTCTGCTTTCTTGTTTAGGGCAGATTCAAGTTGGCCCCAAATTCTTTGGCATTGAGAGGTGGGGTTTGTGTCTTTTCCCCCTGAACCTGGGCAGGCTCTATGATTTCTTTGACCAATAGAATAATGTGGGAGTGAGTGATAGTATGCCAATCTCTGGCCTTATAGGACTGGTAGCTTCCCCTTCCTTTCTTGAAAAATTCTGGGAGCTACTCTATAAGAAATGGGGCTATGCTGAGACCACCATGCTGGAGAGACCATCTGCAAGTGCTCTGGCCAGCTGAGGCCATCACCATGGAGACAGCAATCATATGATCAAGGCCATTTTAGTCTTCCCAGGCTGACCACCTGCTTACTGAGTTCCACAGGGTGACCTTGATTGATATAACATGGGAAGGAAGAATTGCCCAACCAAGAGGGGGCCTGAGTTCCTGGCCACAAAACCATAAGCTCTAATAAAATGCCTGTTACTGGAAGCTCAACTGAGAAGAGATAGTTTATTATTCTGAGTTACAACCAGAACAATGTCTGTCTCTCTCACGGGACAATATGCGACTCACTATTAAGGTCCCAGTACAGCACAAAATGGGAAGATGGGTTAATCTTTGACACCATTTGTCAAGGCGACAAAGAGCAAAGAAGGGACATCCTCAGGGAGTGGGGAAATAGCACGTGAGGCCCCAGCCCTGGTCATCTGGAAGCCTGTTCCTGCAATCCTGCAGCCACATTCTTAGGAGTGTGCGATGCCTCCAACTGGCTGAACATGGAGAAGGGTGTTGCACAAACACACACTGTGGGGTCTGAGCCTCGAGGAGGAGAGTGTGGGGCCACAGCTCTGGCTCCACCTTTTCCAACTACCTTCCTGCCCCTCTGCCCCTGGGAGCTTGGAGGGAGAACCTGCAGCCTTCCTTCCCTGATCGCCAGGTGCCTGGGGCAACAGTCCCAGCCATAGGTTTCTTCCAAGACATCCCCAGAGTCAGATGCAGTGGGATCTGCAGGGCCCAACCTCCTGGGGGAAAATCCAGGGCCTTGCATGTGTATGCTACAGGTTGCCAGCAACTATTATCTCTCCTAGATTTCCAGCCTGAGTTCCATCCATAGCTGACACATTTGCTCCCCAAACAAATATTCACCTCTGCCTGGCTTGGTCTGTCCCCTTCCTCCTGAGATTTAAGCGAGAACCCTCCTTGTGCACATGCCCTTATAATTCTTGTTAAACTCACAGCTAATGCTTAGGAAACAGTTACTAGAACGCAGGCACGTTTCCAAGCACTTCACATACATTAAGTCATAAGCATCTGTTGCCCTTGAACTTACTCTGGTTTTAATTTACAGTTCCGAATGAGATGACCCACGCTTGTTGGTGTCATTGCTTTATCCCCAGCAGGCCCAGCTGCACGCCTTGCAGGGCTCAGAGCAAAATGAAAAGGCAGGGCCCGTCGTTCCAAAACCACTAAGCATTTCAGCACGGTGACAGCAGAGCATCAAACCCAGGGCAGAGTCCTGGGTCCGTGCCTAGGCCACCCGCCCATAACACTGGCCCTGCACAACAGCATCAGCTGGGACTTAAACCACTGTCACCCTTCAGGTCACTGGGCTTCCCAGAGTCCAGAGAGAAACGCCCGTTGGTCTCCAGTCCCCAGATTATCTGCTCTTGTGCGGCACATGTTGGTATCCTTCGACCTTCCTGCAGGTCTGTCTGACTCTTCTTTAGAGGTGTCCCTGCACGCCTACTCTTTCTCTACCAAGCTTCCTGGTCTCAGGAAACAGTGCCACTTCCCACCCAGCTACTCTAGGCAAAGCAGAGTCCATCCCTACCTTCCTTTCCTCCTGCCCCACAGCCTGTGTTAGCATGTCCTATCGACTCCACTCTCAGATCTGTCCTTTTCTCTCCACCTACCTACCCCCGGCCCAAGGTACCATCATCATCCTGCACCCAGACCCCTGCTGGAGCCTCTACTCTGCTTCCCCAGGCCACCAAGCTCCATAACCCTCATGAGCATCATGCCTACCGTGGTCCAGAGTTAAACAATGCAGTCTGTCCAGCTGCATGTGGCACCTGCTTTCTGCTTCAGATTCTTGCCTCTGTTACTTCTTAATCATTTTCCCATGGGGCAGCCAGAGTACTCTTTTAATATGTGTAGCAGCTGCTATGCATCCCTGGCTGGGTTCTTATTATAACCAAAGTAATTCTGAAGTCATTGCCATGGTCTACTGCTCCCTCCATCACAGCTTCCCGGGCAGGGAGCTGGAGCACATAGACAGGTCCAAGTGGATCCCAGGTTTTCTAGAACAGTGTTCCTATTAGACCTCGGGGCAGTTATGTGGGGCCTCAGGGCAACCAGAGGCACTAAGGCTGCCCTGTGCGGGCTCTGTCTGTGTCCTGCACAACTCCAGGGAAAGGGATTCTCTTTGCATACAATGTGGAGAGAGCCCATGGGCAAGTGCACCAGGCATCCCAGCTGGAGCCCCAGCTGTCCACCTCTATTGCCAGGATCCTTAATGAAGGTCCTGGGAAAGGGGCACCGATATCACTGATTTCCAAGAGGGGCACAACAGAAGAGGTGGGGACTTGCCAGCCTGGTGATGTGGGTCTCAGTTGACGTTCAGTCTCCTGCTTCCCAAAGCTTTGTCCATGCCAGCCACCCCATTGAGTAGCTCTTCCTATAGCACCCCTACCTTGTTCCTGTCTCAAGCCCTTTTCGGCTTCCTCTGGGACATTCTGCCCTGGTCTGCACATGGTGGGCCCCTTCTTGGTCACTGAGTCTCAGTTCAAATTTTAGCTCTTTCGGAAGATCTGTCCTGACCTGGTTATGCCTACATTGGCTGTCTATGCTGTCCTTGCCCTTATCTGGCCTTACCTTGTTTGTAGATTTGCCTCTTTACTTGCTGTCCTGTCCCCTTGTCTAGAATGGAGTTGCACAATTCTCCTCCCATCACTGCCCTGGAGTCTGGTCCAGACCGACCCCTAGGAATGCACTGCTAGGGTGCAGCTCAAGTCTGGCACTGCCTGGTGAGCTTTGGTTTGGGAGTCACTGGGACAGTCATATCTTACACTGACATTGCCTTTTTTAACGGGATTCTCAGCAGGCACCAAGACCTAATCTCTGCGGCACCTGGACACACAGACATGAAGACACCACTGGACATTCCTCCCTGTGCTTCTGACCTTTGTTCCTCTCAACCGTCACATGCATATCACCTGTCATCTCAAACCTTTCACCTGGGAGCTGCTGGCTTAGTTCCACCAATCACAACACAGCTGCTGGTTTAGTTCAACCAATCACAACAGAGATGCCTGCAGCACCACAGGGGAGAGACCAGACTTTTCCATCCAAGGGCTTACACTCTAGCCGGAGTGTGAAGACGTACATAAATAAGAAGCTAAAGTATGATGGGCCAATTACTACTACGAGAGGCAGAGTGGTAAGAAGGCTAATAGCACGGACAGACCTGGGTTCACATCTTGTCTAGTGTGAGACTACACAAGTAACAAGTCTAAGTGTCAGTATCTTAATCTAGAAAATGGGCACAGTTGGGCCTTCCATGCTAAGTTATTTGAGGGCTGCAGTGAGATGATACACGGAAATCAGTTAGCAGAGCACCACGCAGAGATCAGGCTTACCAAATTCGTGGTAGCCAATGTAAAAACTGGCTAAATGTAGAGAACAGTACAGTAGGGGAGCGATAAGTGAGCAGGACATTGCTCCCTGGGTGAAATTCGGGGGTGAGTCATTTGCTGCTGCTGCACACGTGTGTCATGCACACGTGTCTCGTAAGTCACCCCAGTTTTGACACGCATAGAACTAAGCTCAGCCTCCTCCCTCCAAAAGCCCAGGCTCACCACATCCCAGCCACCCAGGCTCGAAACAGGCATCTGTCACTTCCTGTCTCCTCATTCCCAGTGGTGTTACCCAGGGGCACATGGCTGTTAGCCCTTACCCAAATCACTGTCTCCATCCTGTCCTAGCCATCAATAGAAAGCCCTAGTCTTCTGTGACTTAGCTCTGATCAGTCATCACGACCCACCACACCTACCTCAATCCACCTTTTTACCTTCTCAGCCACTGCCCAAGCCGACTGCTATGGTCAGATTATGTCCCTCTAAAAGATACATTACGGTTTGGTGATGGAGCTCAGCAGCAGAGCAAACGCTTAGCTTGCAGAAGGCCCTGGATTCAAGCCCCAGCACCACAAAACCAAAAACCAAAAACCAAACAAACAGAAAATTGAAGTTCTAAACTACAGTACATTATAAGGTGACCTTACTGGGGAAATTGGATCACTGTGTGTGGGGATGGGATCAGATCGTACGGGAGAGGGTGCTTATCCAGTGTAACTGGTGAGAGGAAAAAAAAAAAAAACACGGAAAGAAGAAGGCCAGGAGATGACAGACACACACAGAGAACTCCACACGAAGATGGAGAAAAAGATTAAAGTCACACTGCCACGAGCTAAGGAACACTGGGGGGCACCAGAAGCTGGAATTTAAAAGGAAGGAACTTCCCTCCCTAGAGCTTCAAGTTTGTGTGGACCTGCAACACCCACCTTGCTCTTGAACTTCTAGCCTCTCCCACTGAGAATATACTTCTGTTGTTTTAAGACACTCAGTGGTTTTGTATAAGAGAAGAATGAATCACTCAATCCAAGAATTCAAAAAATTGGTTCCCCCAAAATAAAACTCCCAATTAAAAATGGTCAATTGAAATGAATAGACACTTCCTAGAAAAAGAAGACCGAATGGCCAATAAATACACGCGAAAATATTCAACATCACTGGCCATTAAACAAACGAAAATTAAAACAACACTGAGATCCTATCTTACTCCAGAAAGAATGGCTATCATGAAGAAATCAAACAACAAGACATGCTGGGAAGGCTGGAGGGGAAAAAGGAACCCTTCTACATTGCTGCCGGGCAGGTAAACTAGTACAACCACTGTGGAAATCAGTATGGAGATTCCTCAAAACGCTGAAACTAGAAATTCCACTTGACCCAGCTGTTTCCCTTCTAGACATTTTCCCAATGAGTTAAAGACATCATATTACAGCGACACACGCATAGCCATGTTTATAGCAGTACAATTCATAATAGGTAAATTTTGGGGAAAGTCTACGTAACCATCAACAGATGAATGGATAAAGAAAATGTGGCACTTATGCATAATGGAGTATGATTCTACCATAAAGAAGGATGAACTTGGGCCACCGTAGGGAAACGTATGCAACTTGAGACCGTAATATTTAAAGTGATCACATGTTTAAAGTAAATCACACCAGCTTAAATATCACATGGTTTCTATGAGAAACACAAAATATAAAGAGAGCAAAATAACAGCTAGGTAATAAGAAATGAGGAAATCTTTCTCAAAGGGGAAGGAAACGAGGCAGAAGGAGGGGAATGGGAGGGGAGGGAAAGGGGAGGGAAAGAGAATGCGGAAGAAACATAAGGATAAAGATTTTGCAAATGGGAGGGGGACAAGAGATGGAAGAAGCAGGAAGGGAGGGAAAGGGTGGGGGACAAAAAAAAGAAATAAGATGTGTGATGTACATGCACCAACTCCCCTTGTAACGTAATTATTGTTTACTGCAAACATGTACTAATAAAAATAATGACTTTCCTACACAGCCCCCAGGTGTGTCTCCAGCTCAACACTTGACCCTGCCCACTCAGCCCAGAGCACACTGTCTCTCTTCTCACCCTCCCAAATTCCCACCTGTCTTCTCAAACCTACCACTGTCACAGCCTCTCCTCATCCTTCAGGAGGATGAGCCTTGCTCTTGACTTCTGTAGCATGTGCAACCTCCTCACAGTTTCCCACGTCTAAGGCAGACACTCACCTGGTACTCTGAGCACAGACTGTAGGGTCATGAGCCCCTTTCTACAGTGGAGCACTCAGCCTTCTTCGTGACTCTGTGGGCTGCTGACACATGGTCCCTGGTCACCCCTACATAGGCCAAGCACTCCAGTGTAAGCTCACCAAGTAGACAACCTCCCGTCCCTGGGGATCAGGGCTACAATCCATGACCCAGAGAGAATCTGAACCTGGAATTTCTGAATGAGACAGTGAGAAACAGCTCTTTTTCCCCCCTTGAAACTCAAGTTACAAGGACATGTCCCCAGAAAGGCATAGAGGAGCCTAAAAGATCAGGCCATCAATGCGGCAGCACAGAGTCTCACAGAGCCTAGTTCAGAACTCCAGCCTGTGCCTCTTCTGCTGAAGCTGGTTGAGCTGCATTTCTGTTGCTCACAATCACATCATCTCACTGCTCTATCACACTGGCTGTGAACCAGAACAGAGTCTGGGACAGACAAGGGGTGATCAAAATATACAATGAATGTTTACATTTTTTAAAAATTCATTAAGGTTAAAGACACATTGCCACCAATCCCCCTCAAAATGCTCTCCTTCACTTTAAACGCCCTTTAGCCACCATCCTTGCCACTGTGTGAAAGTCCCCTTTCTGAGTGTCTTCACTCATGGAAACATGGTGAATACTGCTGATGAGTGCCTTCCAAACAGAAAGGCAGGCTCGTAAAAACATTACAGTGTGTCTGCTTTACTCACCAGATCTGGCACTGTTTGCCTTCTGGATTTTCTTTAAAGTGAAAATGATCATGAAAGCAAACATTTGAATTGATTCAGGACATCGAGGCAGCCATGACTCGGGGACCATGACACAGAGACCGTGGGTGATGACTGCATGGCTGCAGACACAGTAATTATGGGGGGGCAGTCTTATGTGGGAACACTAGTATCTGCACAGTGAGGAAATTACCTAATGACATGTCCTCTGAATGAATCTCTTTTGGGAAGGGACACATGGGGCTGTGTTATTTGTACTTTTTTCTGTGTTATTGTCGTCCAAATTCATTTTTATTGTAGTGAAGCCCAAACGTTTATCATATAGTTAATAGAGGATTCTCTTTGGTTTTTTAAAAAAAGAGTAAAAATGACATGAATGGAATTGTTTTCAAATAAATCCTGACAAAGTTTCTGTAGGAAATTTTTTACCCTAAATTTAGACCAGCGTATTACTGTTCAAAGAAATAAAATCTTGTTTCTTTCTGAAGTCCAGTCAAGTACTACCAAGGAAGTAAGTGAAACGCCCTTGCTGTACATTATTCCTGCTCCTAGAGAAGTTGAAAAGGCCTAGAATTCTTAATCTTCTTCTCAAAAGGAATTTGTATCTGAGCAAAACCTTCTGTGACCTACTAGCCCTAAAGTTCATTGGGAATGAAAGTCCACATTCATTCTAACAGTATGAAGAGTCTTCCAAGCAAAGCCAATACTGCAATATACACAATCTGCCCTGTGGCATTTTAATGAGATTTTTAAGCAAACAAGTATAACATTTTATTGATCTCTATGATTCTTGGCTCGGAAACTTCAGCATGTCATGTGTGGGACACACATGAGCCTCATGAGAGAAAAACATGCAATGAAGTCAGGCAAAGAAGCAAGGCTCCAACTAGATACAGCCCCGCGGTTCCAGTCTTTCTTGTCATGCTGCAGCGTCTAGCCCCTAGGACAGTAAGCCTTTTCCCTGTCCAGACATGCGAGATGGACATCCCCTCTCTTGGGCCTTCGTCATCTAAAGTTCTAGGAAGACTTCCTATCTAGGCAGAATAATATATGCTGGTGAAGTTCAGCATGAACCTAAAGCGGTGTAGAATTTGACCTTTACCTCTTTGGATCCTCCAAATTAAACGATAAGGAAATCTGGACTGTGAGGTTAGATCCAAAGAGAGATGAGGGATAAAGGGCGGTTGACAGTTGGTGTGGCCTTCAGGTACCTTAGGAGCGGGTCTCCCTGCAGGGCATGAGCGGAGGACCAGATAGAGATAAGTAATACGCGCAATGCCAGCGGTAAGGTGGCACCACAGCGACAGGCCGAGCTGTGGCATCACTCAGCCTGTGTTGGAATCCTGGCTGCACCACCGCCTTCATTCAATGTGAGCCGAGTAAGGGCCTTGGGTTTAAATGATGACCAGAAAAAGTCACCAGAACCTGCCTGCCAGGCAGGGACGTCACCGGCTGCAGCATGATTCAGCGCAGGGCACCGAGTCCCCTCCTCTGTAACCCCCCAAGCTGGTGCCACCAGGGTGGCCGTGGAAAGGGACAGGCTCAAGGCAGCATGGAAGCCCTGGCAGTGGTCCCTCAAGGGCACGATCTGGGCGGCCCTACCAGCATGCTGGGCCCTGCATGGTTTCCAGCATGCTGGGCCCTGGTGCCCCAGAGGAGTGGGAGGGGACATACAGTCTCCAAGTACCTAAGCCCGCGACCCCCAACAGCCCCTACTGTGGCCCTCCCGGTCCCGAACCCCAGCAAGGAGCAGCGGGCGCCCCAGGGGTGGAAATCCAGCCGGGGCAGCGGCCTGGCCCTCACACACAGCCTTCTACTGACGCCCTTGCTGGCCCTGCCCCTTGCGGGGGCCCTGCTCCGTCACACATTCCAGGGGCATCACAAGGGCGAAGCTCGGGGACAGCGCATTCAAGGCCGCGGAGGAGCTGGCAATGGAGACAGTTCTCTGCGAGCTGCTCGGCTCGGCTCCACATCGTGCACAATCGGCAAAGGGCATGAGCTCGGAGAGCTTCACCGCCTGTTGGGTCATCTGCCTCAGCCTGGACGTCGGCCACCCACTCGCCTGGCCCATGAGGCTCCCCTACCTGGCTGGGGTCACCCCACTGCTCAGGCTCAAGCCATGCACCTCTCCCACAGGATCCTCAACCTGGGTCCCAACCCTGGGCCTCAGCCACTGGGCTTCCACTCGCCCCCCACCCCTTGGGCTGGCTGTGGACTGCCTGGGAGATCCCGCCGCTGGTGGGCTGGGGGACCCACAGAAAACACCAAGGGATCCTCCCGGATGGATCGGCATGACACCCTCCAGAAGCTGAGGATCCCTCCTCTGTGGTGTGCATCCACTCGCCCTGGTCCTTGGCTGTCATTTTTAGATCTTCCCTGGGCTCCAGGGTGAGCTCTTGCCCATGTCACCCAGAAGGTCGTTTCCCGAAGGCACTAGTCTCCAGCAGCCCTGGTATACTTAGTGTCTCCTGCCCCACCACAACCTTGAGCTATCCCCTTCGTCCATTACACCATTCATCACCCCACGGTTGGGACCCTTGCTGGGCAGCAACAGCCAGCCTGTCTCCCCAGAAGCTCCTCTTCCTGTCCTACCTGTCAGGACAGGTGTAGGCTCTACACCATTGTACTGGACAGAGTCTGTGCACCATCACCGCGCAGGCCTGCCCCTGACTTGGGAGCCATGGACACCACCCTGCCTGCCCAGGCCATCACCATCTCCGGCCTGCAAGATCAACCACCGTACCTCCCAGGTGGCTGGCACCCACTCGGAGAGCACACAGAGCGGTGCAGTCAGCCACCTTCCCTGCCTGACCACGGGCCTGGCTGGTCCGAGTTCTTGGCCAGTTTTCTCCATCTTAGACTTTGCCTGACACCCACCTCTCCTTCCCGGTGCGCCCATTCTCTTCACTTTTTGTCTCAAGGGCCCTTATATTTCCTGATTATGTACATAAAACCCCGTTATTGTTCATCTGCCTGTGTTCATGTCATCTTTGCTCTTTGAGTCCGCTCCTGGGAAAGAACTGCCATGTATGGGTGGCGATGTGTTAAACCAGACTTTCTGCAGATTTGCTACACCCAGGGAAGAGGCGGGAAAGCAGCCACCTTCACGACCATCTGTGGAAATAAACTACAGGGGAATTCAACTAGCACAGCCCACGTTGCACTAGACTTTCTGTTCTTGCCCGGTAGACTTTAGTTGGAAAACACTGCTGTGCCTCACTTTTTCATGCTTATATTAAAATAAAATATGACAAAATGACCTGCATACAGTTATCAGTTATAAAACTGATAAGTTTTGACATATGCATATTCTAGTAAAGCCATGAACACAATGAAGAAAACGAACATAGCTGTCACTCTCAAGTTTCCTCATCCCATATATATGCCCTCCCTTCCGAGTTTTCCTATCCTGTCCCACCATGTCCCCAGGCAAGCAATAATCTGCCTCCTGTCACACAGATATGCTGTCATTTTCTAGAAATGCATATAACTGAGTGTATGTAATAATGTGGCCTACCTGTCTGGCTTTTTGCACCAAGAATAATTATTTTGAAATCAACCCATAGCCTACAGTTTTCCTGAGTAGAAATCCATTGCATGGGTTACTCCAGTTGTTCATTCATTCAGCTTCTGGTTGATGTTTACGTTGTAGTTTTTAGTTATTGAAAACAGAGCGCATATGAATGTTCTTAAAGAAATCTCCATATGCTCGAACATAGGATTAGAAGGGCTGGGTCACCTGGTAGGTGTGTGTCTTAGTTACTTTTTCTCACTGCTGAGATAAAAATACCAGACACCCAAAGTCAAAGGAGGAAAGGCTTATTTAGAGCACAGTGTACAGAGATTTCAGTCCATAACTGACTGGCTCCAAAGCAAGGTAGCATGGCGGACAGGCATCACAGAGGAGAAACACTTCATGGTGGGCAGAAGGTAGTAAAGCAAGGAAGCAAGGGACTAGCAAGCTTCTTTATGTCCCTTTTATCTTATCCAGCCTACCTGCCCTTAGGGAAGATAGCACTTACACCGTTAATCCTAGCATTGGACCACAAATCAAGCCCAGTGTACACCATACTAGATTTAGCCACCTACAAAAAGAGCCACCCACCTCTGACTGCATAAGGCTTTAGGGGGACATCTAGACACAAACCATAACTTTTGAATGAACCACCAAACTATTTTCTGCAGTGACCATACCACTAGCAAGGCAGGAGAGTTCTGGTTCTTTTACTTCCTCACCAGCATTTTGTAAGGTCAGATTTTGTAATTTTAGCTCTTCAACCAAGATGGAGTGCTAGCCCTTTGTGGTTTTAATTTTTATTTAGCTTATGTCTGGTTATGATAATGTCTCATGTGCTTATTTCATACCTAGATATCTTCCTTGGTGAAATCTCTTTTCAATCATGTAGCCGCTACTTTCTATTTTTTTAAATTTTCTAATTATTGGCTATCAAAGATCTTAATGTGGTATTAAAGAAGTTTTTCTCAAAATGGATGACTTGCAAATGCTTTATCGAAGTCAGTGCCTTGTCCTTTCCCTCTCCTAACACTGTCTTTCAGGGACTGGCTCCTCCTTTTGACGAAACTTAATTTCTCTTTTGCTCCTCCATGGATCTTGTTGATAATGTTGTCTGTAGGAAATCTCTATCTAACCCTTGAGCACAAAGATTTTTGTCCTATAGAAAATTCATCCACTTATATCTTACATTTTGGTCCTTCATCTATTTTGAGTTCATCCCTAATGGTAAGAAGTAGGGACCAAAGCCCATGAGTTTGTATGCTTTCTAGGTATCCGTGCATTACATGAGTCCAAAGCCATTTGTCAGAAACACTACCCTTCCTCCACTGAATTGCCTTTGCCCTTTCTCCCAACTCAACTGTCACTGCGTGCGGCTCTACAGGATCTCTGTTCTGCCCCACTGATCTGCCACATCCAATTCTTGATTATAGTGGTCCATCACCCACCCACCCATCCCCAGATCACATTAAGTGGCTTCCAGTATTGTGGCCTCATTTTACCATATGTGGCCAGGTATAATGTTTTTCATAATGCAGCTGGTATTTAATTTTACTTCCTAAAACCATATTCAAAATACTGAGATGTAAACCCTGTGTATTCTACAGCCTAATAATCTCAAATTCTCACCTGAAAAGCTGTTAGACACCACGAGGGCATGGAGAGTGTGGGAACTATATAGGTGGGAGTAAGGGAAGTAACCCCAAAACATCATTATAGGGTAGCGGGGAAAAGAAAGAGCCAGAGAAGCACTTCTCCTCCCAGCTCCTCCCCACAAAGGAATCAAGACAGAAAACCTTGCTTGGCACACCGTGCCTTAGAGGGGGAGACGGAGGGAGAGGGAAGGAGGGAGGGAGGGTGCACGTGCAATCTACACATTAAATAACTGATTCATTAACAGATTAGGGCAGAGTATGCTGCTGTGCCCCTGGGAAGGCAGCCCGGGAGGGACCTGTGTGGCAGCTGCCTGGGGCTACACACTGAAAGGGGCAAGAATCTAGACAGCTGTGTGCTTAGCCGGAGCAGGCAATAGGGGTGACACAGGGCAGAGGTGCTGAGCTGCCAGAAGGGCACAGAAGAGGCCACCTTGGCTTCCTGGAGCTCTCGTGGGTTCTGGGTTCGGGGCCAGAGACTCCAGCCTCCTGGGCACAGGCTGCACCTGGAGCTGCAGGGAGAGCGCTGCCCATGGGGCTGGGACGGTGGCGGAAGCAGCTGGCCCCTGAGGGCCCTCGTGGCTCATTTCTCAATGAGTGACGCAAGTCCCTGAGCCACAAGCCAGCCGGGCAGAAGCATCAGCACAAGGCCTTCCTTCTCCCTGCACTGCTCCCCGGGCCCCGACCTCCTGGGCTGCCTCGTGGAGTGGGATCCGCTTGCCTAGTCAGTGTGGGCACTGAGCCCACCAGCCATGTGGGTGAGGAGGACCCCAGGGCCTGCAGGGACTTCAGCAGAGCACCTCGAGCTTGCTGGGTCCTCCTGGGACCTGAGCTCCAGTCCTGACCCTGCTGCTTGCGTGGGCAGGCAGGTCCTTAACAAATGCAGCAGCTGCCCCAGCTTCTGGGCTGTGGTCCCTGCACTTTGTGTCCAAAAGCCACACGGTCCTTCACTGCCAGTCAGCATGCACACACATCTGCTCAGCCTGGAATCCTGTCCTGCTGTCAGCTGTCTGAGGAATTCCTGCTCAAATTGCAGGATTCAGCTGAGTTCCAACCTGAATCCCCTGGACACCTCATCTCTGCGGAGACCGCCCCGGGGGCCTGAGGATCAGAGCTGGAACTGTGTAAAGGCAGGCTGTGCTTGGCCTGGTGGTGCATGTCAGACTGCCCTATGGGCGCCCCATGGACCTTGTCCAGCCGACCCCCAGAATCCCCTGGCTCACTGATAGGGGCACAAAAATACCTGTGGCCAGAGTTGGTGTGCGACATGTGCAGGGCTGAACACAGTGCAGAGCATGTTGGAGAAAAAAGGGATTCACACTCTTCTGGAACCCTGGATGGCCTCACCATGCAGGATGGTCATCACGGCTTCCCCTCTTTGAGTCGCTGCTAGCCCGGGAAGGAAGCTGCTCTCTCCCCTGGGTGCCTCAGTGGGGCTTTCTGAAACAGTAGCCCACTCACACTTGTCATTTTGGACCTGCCCCTTCTGGCCACCCAGACCTGTGCCCTAGCATTGTGCGTGGCTGTGGCTGCCATTTCTGGCACCGCCTTGGAGTCCCCAGAATGCAGAGCAGTGTAATATGCAGAGAGCATCAGGTAGAAAAGGCTCCACCTGGCATGAGGAGTGGCTGAGCCTGGAGGGCAGAGGTGCCAGAGACAGAACCAGCGCTGAGTGGCAGGGGCACCCTATGCAGACAGTGCTGTGCTCTGCTGTTCTCTCCCTTCAGTGTCAGGGAAGTCAAAGTGGTTTATGGGATGCCAGAGCTACAAGTCCAGGGCAGACCTGGAGCCAGGCATGGTGAAGACGCTTCCTGTCCCCTGGGTTCCCCAGCCAAGGCTTGAGTAGGAGGGGAGGCCTGACCTTAGACCATTGCCATGGTAGCTCCCTGGCCCTGCATGGAGAGAAAGCTCCTGTTGTTTGTGTCCTTCGTCTCTCGGGGCCCAGCTCATGGTCAGCCTTGGCCAAAGCAAGAGGCCAGACTTCGCTTGGGGGATACTGATGTGTAACTGAGGCCTTCACATCTCCCTACTATGTACCCTGTGATAAGCGGACACCCTCAGTGCCAACACTTCCCCAGCCTGCTCTCATGACTGTGGTCAGGGGGTCTTTCACCTGGAGTGTGTACCCAGGGTCAGACAGGATGTTGGGCCAGAGGGCAAATGTCCTGGGGTCAGGGGCTGCAGATCTGAGCTAGGGGGTCATGATCTTGGCAGGAGGTGGAGGATCTGCACAGGGAAGGTGGACGAGGCTCTTCCTGTCCCTTCTGTGGCTGCCAGGATCCCTCATAGCACCCTGGCAGAGATGAGTGTCCTGCAGGGTGCCCTGGGGAGCCTGCCCCTTAGCAATGCCAGCTCCAGGGCTCAGGCAAGGGGGGCCGAGTGCATCTCCTACCCCACATCTTCCCAGAGGGTGCTGATATGTAAGAAAGCAGTGCTGCAGCGCACCTGTGATGGACAGGCAAGGGCCTGTGAACGGAGTTGCTCAGCTCACTGGACCTGCAGGACCCTGGGCTGCAGGGCTGCCCTCCTGGAACCCCCTTCCCACGAGTTCCAGGCCAGCCTGAAAGACACAGCAGATCCTGTCTCAAAACAACAACAACAACAAAAAAAAACCACAAACGAAAAAGCTTGAAAAACAAAACTCAGCTCACCTGATTAGAAAAAATGTGTCAATGATCGCTTAAGCTTATGCTTTCAGAGCTCAATTTCTCCCCCGCCCCAGTGTGTTAAAGTTCATAGCTTAGCCGGAGCAGGCAATAGGGGTGACACAGGGCAGAGGTGCTGAGCTGCCAGAAGGGCACAGAAGAGGCCACCTTGGCTTCCTGGAGCTCTCGTGGGTTCTGGGTTCGGGGCCAGAGACTCCACGAGGCTGGATGACAGCAGGCTTCTTTCCAGGATTAGGCTGGATGATGCCAGGAAACCCTGAGTAGCTCACGAAGCCACCAATCCTGTTTGTCTTTTATGTGTAAATTTTAAAACAATCTGTAATCCTACCCCTAGCTGGGTAAGAGAATTCAAAACTTGAGTGCAGTTCGACCAATTTAGTGAGATCCTGTCTCTCAATAAACAATAAATAAATGAATGAAGGGACTAAGGACAAGCTCAGGGTGAAGGCCTTGGTTTCAATCCTCCGTAGCACTAAAGTAAATAAATAAAACAACCATCAATGCTAAATGGTTTTAACACAAAGGCCTAGTACCATAGGGGTGTCATAGAGGGCCTACTCGATTTGTACAATTTATGGATACTTCTTCCCTGATCCTTCTGGCCCGTGTCCTCTCTCCAGTGTCAGACCACGTCTCAAAATATAAAACAAAAAAATGGAATGGGGATGTGGCTTAGTGAAGGCTCTGAGCTCAATCCTAAGTATTAAAAAAGAAGAGGGAGGAGCAGGAAGAGAAGGTGAAGGAGAGGAGGAGAGGCAGGGGGAGGAAGGAGGAGGAACTATAATAAAGGCATCACGATCCCATCTTGTACATGAGGAAACTGAGGCAGCCGATGTAGTTTTCCCAAGCCCACACGTGGTCCGTGGCCTCTCTAGACACTGGACCATACTGAAAACAGGACAGTAAGGCCATGACGGAGCTGGAATTTGAACCCAGGCCATCCGACCCAAATCCCCATGTCTGTCCTACTACGATCATCCTAGGGAGGGTGGCCAGCAACCCTGAGCGCTCTGTTAACTAGGTCATGGCGCCGGAGAGCCAGTGTCTGGCTGAGAAAGTCCTGAGATTCGCCCCTGTGGTGCCAGCCTAGACAGCCTGACTCACTTCCACACAAACCACGCAAGCCCGAGAAACACACAGGAATGCCATGTCCCAACTCGCTTCCCAGGATGACATGGGAACAGTGTCAGTGTCGTCAACGTGTTTTCTTCCTGAGCACAAATTACACGGGAAGTCGGAATCCGAAATTTGCCTTGGTGAATATAAAGCTCATTCGTGCTAAGGGAATTCAAATGGATCATGGAAAAAGAAGTTCAGCTTGTCAAGCTTAATGGAATGTTGCCCACTGAGGATTCATTTGTTTTGTTTCTTCTTCCTCTTCCTCTCCATCCTCCTCTTCTTCCTCTTCCATTCTTCAACTTCCTCTTCTTCTAGTTTGATTCATTTTTAAAATGCTCTTACTTTTGTGAGTATACATTTGCAGTATATAATGATTAAGGGACATTGGTGCATGTATATAACACATCTTAATTCCTTTCATGTCCCCTTTGTCCTCCCCTCACCGCCCGGATTCATTTCTGATAATGGAACTGAGATACTCAAAGGCCGCTGACCACTATGTCTTCTGGCCTGGTGCTGTGAACTAAATGTGTCCCACAAAAATGTGTACATGGAAGCCCTAGTCACCAGCATGGTAGTACCTGAAGGCGAGGCCTTGGGGAAGTAGTAAGATTTAGATGAGGTCATGAAAGTAGAACCTGCATGATGAGATCAGTACCTTTGATAAAAGAGGGTAAGGGCTGAGGACGTAGCTCAGTGGTAGGGTGCTTGCCTAACATGAGCAAGGCCTAAATTCGAACCCAAGCACTGCAAAAAAGAAGAAAAGAAAGAAAAGAAGGAGAAATCAGAGCTAGCTCTCTGCGCTCCTCCCCGAACCAAGAATACCCTGCTTGCTTCAATGTTACTGTGTCCTATTTTTAACTCCTGCCTGAGTGTGGTCTCTCCTTGGACGTTTCAATAGCATCATCTCGGGATCCACGACAGTGCATTAGTTTCTCTGCAGACTGTAGCTGCTCTAAGGATGGGGCTTGGAGTTTCAGCTCCAGCCACAGGCACAGTGCCTTGGCAGGCCGGGCTGCAGCAGCAGCACCTGATGAACAAAGTTTGAAGAAAGCCGGCTTAGTGGCACACGCTTATAATCCCAGCACCTGGGAGGCTGAGGCAGGATTGCAGTAAGTTCAAGGCTGGCCAGCCTAGGCTACATGGTGAGTTCCAGGCCAGCCTGAAAGACACAGCAGATCCTGTCTCAAAACAACAACAACAACAACAACAACAAAAAAAAACCCACAAACGAAAAAGCTTGAAAAACAAAACTCAGCTCACCTGATTAGAAAAAATGTGTCCATGATCGCTTAAGCTTATGCTTTCAGAGCTCAATTTCTCCCCCGCCCCAGTGTGTTAAAGTTCATAGCTTAGCTCTTGGAAACAATCTTATTTCCTTTATTTCCAGGTCTTTGGAAAACCCTGACTATACCCACCAACCCGCCTTTCCCGAAATGCACAGCCCTAAAAACTGGCATTGCCTTTTGCCCCTTCTCCTGCCCACTCTCTCCCTTTGCTAGGGACTAATTAATAAGCACTCAAATGGTCTTGTTATCTGGAAAGGGTTTTTGTTTTGACCCAACTCTATCTGGGCAGGCTCAGACCAGTTCACCCATTAAAGTCTGAAAGAACTTTGGACAGCAAAGCTGGGACTACAGAGCCAGACACCGCAGCAGCCTGTTAACAAGAAAATCAGCACAAATGAAGACACAGCCAGACAGAAACCAAAGCAACTTCACATTGCATAAATTACATGTATTAGAACCAGGGAACATTAGCCCTGGAAAGGCTGCCGCAAGAGCCCTGAAAAAACAAAACACTGCGAAGTTAAGCATGTTCAGCCTTCATTTACAAAGAATTTTAAATAGATGATGAGGCTTTTTCTGTGGCGACTCTAAATTGCTATGTGACTAGAATAAAAACTATCCTTGTTCCATTCATAATTTAAAGGCTTAAAGGTGGAAATAAGGTTTTTTTGTTTGTTTGGTTTTTTTTTTTTTGAGACAGGGTCTCACTATGTAGTTGAGACTGACCTGGAACTCACTATGCAGCCCAGGCTGGTCTCGAACTCAGCGATGCTCCTGCCTCAGCCTCCCGAGTGCTAGGATTATAGGTATGCACCACCATGCCCAGCTCAATAGGGTTTAAAAGTCATTTGCTGGGCTCTGTGTGACACACAAACGACAGCCAGTTCAGCTCAGCCTCCACTTCGCCTGCTGTGACATGGGAAGACACCGACTTGTTCCGCAGAAGGCTGCTACAAGAAACCATCAGGACAATGGATTCATAGGCCCTCTGTTGATCACAAGCAAAGGGAGTCACAGATAGTGAACTTGGTTTTGTTATTCATTTGCTCATTCGCCCATCCACTGTTGTTCTGGTCCTGTTCAAAAGAATTCTTGGCACCTAAGTCTGGTGTGGTCCTTGGCAAATCCCCTTCCCTTTCTACACATTCACACCAGAGTAATGCCAGTGGGACACACTGGGCCATCTCAGGGATGCCTAGATATGGGCCCTCTCCCCACAACCCCCAATCCTGAGTGAAGCCACTCTCTGGCGCCCTACCAGGCGCCCCTGCCCTCCCTGTGCCATCGAGGGCCACCCCAGGCACACTCACCCGTTCATCTCAAATGTGGGCCACGTTTTCTGGGCTCCCCAGTGCCCTCAGAACAGAGTCCAAAGATGCCAGCATGCACACGGAGCCCTTCCTTCTCCAGCGGCTCCTGTCATCACCCAGCCTCCTGTTCCCAGCCCAGGTGTACTCAACCCCAAGGCCAGGACAGCCAGGGCTCTTGTTTTGGATCGGGGATGAGTTCCCAGAACTTAGGACAGTGTCCTGGAAAGGCTGTGTGAAGGTTTGTTAAGTGCTCGGCACCTTTCGGTTGTGGGCTTTGACTCCTGCTCACCACTCTGGGACAGCACTTTTCCTCCTGGTCTAAGCCCCACTCTCTTCTAAGGTCCCAGCATCTGGGTCATACAAACGCCTTTATGGGTCCCATTCTTGGTTTTTGTTAAGGTTTATGTCTAAATGGCTCCCCACGGCCTCATGTGGTTATAGGGCTTTTTCAGAGGTGGCTTAATCTAGACTGTGTGATTCTGGGGTTGAGTGTGTGATTACTTAAGATTCTGAGTTTGATCCCCAGCACCAAAAAAAAAAAAAAGCTATCACTAAATCAATAACTGATTGATTTGGCACCGCCCTAACCCCAGTGGTCTGGATAAGATAAAAAGGGGCAGAAAGAGGCTAAAGCCCCTTGTTGCTTTGCTACCTTCAGTCCTCCATGAACTGTTGATCCTCTGCCCTGTGCCACTCTGCCTTGGAGCCAGGAATTACGGAATGAGCCTCTACAAGCTGTGAGCTGAACAAATCTTTCCCCTTTTAACTCTGGGTGTCAGCTATTTTATCTGAGCAATGAGAAAAGTAACGAACACAGCTTTGCTCTACAGAAATGCTTTTTGTCCGCCCAGAGCCAGTGTTGGGGACTGAATCCAAGGGTGCTCTGCCATTGAGCTATACTCCCAGCCTTTTAGGTGCTGAGCTGATTCTGTCACCCAAGAGGTCAAGCCAGTTGCACCAACTCATGTCATAAAAGCACCAGGGCCAGGGGTAGGACACACAGCAGGACCAAGCTCACTGCATTTCTGCACGACCCCAACTACCAGATACGGTTACAATGTACAACCTGCAGTCTCTTCCCCTGAGCCTCCATCTTGCCCCGGCTGGCAGGTAGGTGAGCATCACAGGATTCTCGTGTCTATCTGACCCATTGACCCAAGGGCAAAGACGCAAAGCAGCCTGTCCCTCGAGGCGGAGAGCTTACAAGAAGACAAAATGGGAACTCCCAAAGCAAACGATGGTAGGAAGGGCTCTCTGTCCTCCTAGTAAGAGACTGTGCTTCCTGCCTCAGTTTCCAGAGTGGGTACAGGACAGCAAGACCTCAGCACTTCCCTGTGTGACAGACGCCAGCCCAGTTCCTCCCAGAGGCAAATGCAAAACCAAGAAAGCAGGAGAGCAAGGGACCTGAGAGGTGACAGGGTAGGTGAGTGCCCGTAAAAAGTCAATTCTGAGAACAGAAATTAAACCAGGGGTTGAATGAATTGACAGCTCCATTCATGCCTCACCCAGGCGGCCCTTTTGGGAAACCACCTCAGGTCCCCTCTGACCTTCCAGTGTGCCGACTGCTCTGTGATACCGGCTAAGCCACGGCCCAGAGCTCTGCGGACTTGACTCAGAGTTAAAGGGGAAGAACAGAGGCAGGCCGGAAGTGTGAGACAGGGAGTGGCTTACATACGGCTCATCAATGTGCACGGCTAACTGCAGTTTCCACACACCACTGGCTTCTCCTCTGAGCCTGCCTGGCTGGCAACTCCAGTGGGTGGGCAGCATCTGAACTCGGCTGGCTGGGACCACCCGCTCCACTATCACCAGTGTTTTCCTCCTAACCCCCGAGAGACCTATGAGCCTCTCTCTCTCTCTCTTTTTTCTCCTCCTTTTTTGAGTTTTGGTGGTTTGGTTATGGTTTTGATTTTTCATCACCACTCTTGCAATGCCCACATGACTTACCTCATATCCTCTTCACAGCAACCCTGTGACATGGGTGTCATCATCCTTGCATGGTAGGGATGAATAAACCGTGGCCCGGCAAGGTTTGGTAACTATCCTAGCATCCCAGAGCCAGCAAGGAACGGATCCAGGCAGTCTAGATCCAGATCCCATGTTGTAGGTGACGCCTGGATACTTACCCAAAAGCTTAGCTCCAAGAGTCCAAATATAGGAACAAATATCACTTGAGAACCTACTAAATGCCAGGCATTAATCAGGCACTGGAGGCATGAACAAGACAGATGAGGTCACTTATCTAGGGAGCTGACACTGCAGTGTGAGAAAGGTGACAGAGACAAAGATAGTCTCAAGCTGGGCACGAAGGCACATGCCTATAATCCCAGCATTCAGGAGGCCGAGACAGAAGGATCGTGAGTTAAAGGACAGCCCAGGCTGTACAGTAAATTCCAGGTCACCTGTCTCAAAAAAGAGATGATTTCAGCAGTGATCTAGGGGATGGAAATGAACCAAGGACATGCATGGAAAGGAGGCAATAGCAGAGAGACTGCAGGAAAGGCCTCTCCAGGAACACACCAGCTGAGTAAAGCCCAGAAGGGTGAGCAGAGGCCAGCCACTAGGGAAAGCCTAAAGGGAGAGCTTATCAGTAAGAGGGGACAGCAAATGCCAGGCTATGATGCAGATACAAAACTAAAGGCCATGTTAGGAGCATGAGCAGGGTGGAGTAGGTGGGGTAGGGTCAGCGGCTACCACCCCACACGGGTCACGCCCCTCACCGATGGCTGCACCCACCTCCCCGGTGACTGACATCGGCAGCACATTTCTCAGGTCACCTTTTAGACACAGGGGACTCAAAAACCCTTCATCAGCACCAAAGAGACAGAACAGGTTGAGATTCCAAACTCCCTCCTTTCAGCAGTCCTTATGGCAAAGCCAACCCAACCCTTGACACTTAATTCCCCCCTGCCTCCTGTCCCTGAAGGAGAAGCCTCGAGAGCCAGGCTTGAACGTTGGCTTGGCCGCTCACCGATGCTGGGCCTGATATCCTCACCTGTGTAAGACCCAGATTGGTCCAACTGAGAATGAAATGGGCCGATGATCTGCCGGCGCCTTGCGAGCACTCACCAAGGGCTAGCTATTATTGCAGCTGCTGCGCTGATTAACACATAGGTGTGGCTCAGTGTGCACACACGCACAGGGATCAACAGGGACTCGCCTCTGCAACCCCACCTCATCTCCTCCTCCCATGATCTGTCACTTAGATCTTTCCTCACACAGAGGAGCAAGTTCACAATGACTATCCAAATGTACATTCTCCTAATAACAAAAATAACCACAGCTACCACGTATCAGTATGTGTTATGTGCCAGGTCTATGCTGGTGGCTTACCTAGATCATCTAATTTAACCTTCACAACATCTTATGGGCTGGGGGCTATCACTGTCCCCATTTAGAGAAAAGGAAAGACAAGCTCCAAGGGTTACGTGGACCATGACAGAGGTGGACTTTGAACTCAAGCCCTGTCATCAGAGCCTGCCTGCTTAAGCACGATATCCAGTCTTCAATGCAGAAAATATTTATTGAATCCAGGCATAGTGGCACATGCCTGTAAGCCCAGAACTCTGGAGGCTTAGGAAGGAGGATCAAAAGTTCAAGCACATCCTGATCAACTCAATGAGACCCTGACTCAAAAAAGTTTAAAAGGGGGCCGGGGATTTAGCTCAGCGGTTCGGTGGCCTGCCTCGCAAGCACAAGGACCTGTGTTCAATCCCGGTACCAAAAAAAAAAAGTTTAAAAGGGGATAGGGATGTAGCTTAGGGCAAAAGCTGTAGGTCCAAATCCAAGTAACATACATACACACACACACACACACACACACACACACAAATTATTGAACACCTGCTGTACTAGACTACAGTGGATCCTTGAGTGATGACTGGCATAACATACAAACAACTTGGGTTACGACCAGAGTACACTAGGAAAATTACTGGTGCTTCTGGTAAATTATGCACATTCTACAACCCTTCTTTTATTACGAAAAGGTTAGTGAAGGGGTGCTTTGGGAGGCTCTGACCACATCATGGGCATTTCCATTATTTCTTATGGGAAAAATAGTCTTGACTTACAACCAACTTGAGTTACCACCCTCTCAAACAAATTGAGTTTGTAAGTCAAGGGTCCCCTGAAGCACAAGAAAAGAAGATCTGAAATACAGCTAATTGCTTCAGAATAAAAAATATCTCCCCATAGATCATGTCAGTCCAGAACTTGGGAATGTGACTTTAGAGTATTTGCACATCAAGTTAAGATAAGGCCATCCTGGATGAGGGTGGATCTTGAGTCCACCGGCTGGTATCCTTCCTAGAAGGGCATTTGAAGGCAAGCACACAAAAATATCATGTAAGAACCAAGGCAGAGATTGGAGTCTGTTAGCCATAGATTGCTAGGAGGCACCGGAAGCCAGGAGAGAGGCAAGACAGATTTCCTCTCAGAACATCATTCAGAAAGAATGGACCTGCTGACACTTTGATTTTGGACTTGTGGACTCCTGAACTACAAAGGGCTACGTGTTGTTTTAAGCCACCCAGTTTGTAGCAAATTTGTTCCCGAAGTCTTAGGAAAACAATACTCTAACAAAAAGATGACAGCAGAAACAATACTCTCTCAAGTCACACCTCAGCCCTATTTCGCAATAAGAGTTCGTGTCTGAAAACCACAGATCCCCCACCGGCCATGAGTAGGCAGTGGGAGAAGCCAGCGATGAATCAATCCGTGGCCTCACAGGAAGCCGGCTTTCCTGTCAACAAAGCAGAGAATGAAAACATGTGGTCCTCCCGCCAGAGGGCTGGCCACCTGGCCACTGTCACAGGTTCAGAGGAGAGAATATGATCATAAAGGGGAGAAAAAAATTGGAAAGCCCACCAAACTGGTATGCATCTGACCCCCAAGGCCCTCATCTTCTGCCTAGAATGGGTGTGTTGGTGAGTACAGCTCAAGAAAAAGGTCTAGGCCTCCTAAACAGCAGCTTAAATGATAGGCCTGCTATCTCCCTGCAAACCTGCCGCATGCTGAAAGCAGAAGTTGTAAGAATATGGCAACCTAGCTCCTTTGAGGGGGCGGGGGTCTTGTAAATATGATGTCTGGTTTAAGTCTCCCCATAAAAAAAAATTCCTACATGCCAAATCTGAGATGACCTCTCAGGGCATTTAAGCACCTAAAGTCTTTTTTTCCCCCAATACTGGGAACTGAACCCAGGGCCTTGGCACTGAGCCACATCCCCAGCCCTTTTCAAATTTACTTGCTTTTGAGTCAGGTTCTCACTAAGCCCAGGCTGGGCTTGAATTTATAGTCCTCTTGCCACAGCCTTCCAGACTGCTGGGATTACAGGACTGTGTCATCGTGCCTGCCTCCACTGTAATTCTTACTTTCTTTTAAACTGTCTCTTCTGCCAAGCAGAATAACTCGAGGGCAAGAATTTTTGTCTTGTCCACTTCTGTATTCCCAGTTCCTAATACACAGATACACACAATAAATATCATCTGATGATTGGATGGATGGATGGATGGATGGATGCATGAGTGGGTAGGTGGATGGGTGGAGTAGATTGGTAAGTGGGTAGTTGGGTGGATGGGTAGATGGATAGATGGATAAGTTCTTCATGATTTTGCTCTGGCTTCAAACCAAATGAATTAATACATTAATGAAATCAACACAGACCCATTAACTGCCCCTTAGGTGTTTGTTTCCTAGTGCCCCCTCCTACCATAAGAATTGGGATGAGAATCCAAAGAGGTGCCATCTTGGCAACCTCAAGACTCACCTCATTCCTTCCGAAGCCATCTTATCAAGGTTGGCAGTGTCCTTGGTTTCTGCCCAGTTTGCTCCTAGGTCACCCCACCCCATGTCATCAGCCAAAATGATCACAATATTTGGTCTCTGGCCTGCTGTTTTCCCATTGATGCAAAAATCCACAAAAGGATAAAGAAGTCCAGAGAAACCCACTCCCACCAACAAAACCTTCAGAAAAAGCCAGCCCATGGTAGGAAGGGGGAAGATTCCAGGTGTCTGGTGGGTCCACTAGAGGCTTTTCTCTTTCTCCTCTCTTTCTCTCTCTCTCTGTCTGTTCACTTTCAACACACAGAGTCCCTGGCGAGATGGAGAGAAGTTTGTGGGAACATAGTGGTGGCAGTGGTGCTGATCCAGGTATGGCGGAGACTACAGAAATGAGGCCTTCATCTGCAAATCTAATGCAAGAGAGTCAGGAAACTTGCAACCCCTAACTTGGCTTGCCCCTCCGCAGGAAATATTTCCCCGCTGCAACTTAACAAGACTACCAGCTGGGTTTAACAGTTAGCATCAGTATCAGTGACCACTTTCTGGCCACTCGACAAGCGACCCCTCTGTATTTAAGGCTGTTCAGGCCACATCACAAGCCTTGCAGCTGTCTGGGACTCGATCTGGTGACTGCGGAATAAATTCTCACATCTGCAGAACACCTGGATGTTCTAGAAGCTGCAGTCAGCCCCACATGAGGTTTTCAGTTCCAGATGGTTGAGGTTTCTGAAGTTTCCTGAAAGAACAAAAATTAACAAGAAAACAGAGTTAAAACTGTCATTGCAGCTGTGTTTTACCCAGTAACTTAGGAAATAATCACTTTCCCATGCCAACAGATGTTTTCCTTCTTATTCGAATACTTAACTGATCTTTGTATCTTTCACCTGAAAAAGAATGATGCTAATATTTGCAATGGATCGAGAGTTACAGGGTTGGAAGTCACACTGGAAATGACCTCTCTCAACCCACACATGGTATAGATGAAGATACTGAGGCCCAGAATTGTGGGTGGGTCAAGAACCGGTCCCCAACTTTGCTAAATCCCAGTATTCCTCTACATCTGTCCCCACATTTCCGATCACAGAAATCCTGCAATTAACTGCAACCCTGTCAACGTCACTGAGAATTCTCAAGAAGAAAAAAGGATCAGATTCATATTTGTAACAGTCATGCTATAAACCTATATATATGAAATTCTTGATAGAAATCTGGGGGGAAAGGGACATGTGAAAAGACATCTAGGTGGAAAATATATGGCTATTCAGTGTAAAATGGAGCTTTCGATTTTACTGCATTTGTGACTTTCATAATTAAATATTAGGAAAAAAAATCTAATGGAAGCCAGGTGTGGCAGTGCACACCTGTAATCCCAGCACTCCGAGAGGCTCAAGCAGGAGGATCATAAATTTGGGCCCCACCTAGACAACTCAGCAAGACCCTATCTCAAAAACACAAAATAAAATAAAGGCCCTGGGTTCAATCCCCAGTACTGCCAAAAAAAAAAAAAAAAAAAAATTAATGCAGGTGGGGTATAGTGGCATACGCCTGTAATCCCAGCCATTAAGAAGGCTGAGGAAGGAGGATTACAAATTCAAGGGCAGCCTGAGCAATTTAGCAAGACCCTGCCTCATAATAAAATAAATAAAAAGGGCTAGGTACGTAGCAGTGATCGCTGGGTTCAATCCCTAGTACTATAGAAAAGAAAAAAATAGCGGAAATATGTCCGTTTCACATCCTAATCATGCAATTTTGAGTAAAAAAAAATCTAGCACTAAGGACATAATTCCAGAAGAGGTCTACCCCACTGGTCCTCTGATCACTCTTAGAGTAGCACAAAGTCCTGGAAAACAAAAATTTCATGACTCTGAGTCTAGAAGACAAAGGAAACTGCTTAGCCTAACTAGAGATGACTCAGCTTTGGAGGCCAAACAGAGGCAACTCAACATATCAGGCTGAGTTTTGAAAGACAGGAACTGAAGCTTAGACTTTCAGCTGTAGATTCCAAATAATACCAAGAATACAACCAATCAACCCCTAGATCATGTAAAAGCCTTGGTCAGAGACCAATATGCTGAAATTCTGAACAAACACAAATTTCAGTTGAACACCCAGCCCACGAAAGGGGTTTTTAAAAACCAACAATCTGTGGATGTATAAAGACGTTACTGGGGCTGGAGTTATGTCACGCAATAATCCAGGTGAGAAACCCTACCAGCTAATCCAATGGACAACTCAAGAGGATGGAGGTGGCTGTTGTATGTAGATTCTGAAAAACCTAAGTAAAATCAAAAGCATGGGCAATTCCCTAATCAAAATAAAAGGCAGTCCAAGTAAACAGTTATGGTAATCTGGAAGGCAATGAATCAATTGTTCAGAAATGCAAAATCTTCCACTTTCCAAAGGAGAGTTATTTCAAACTCAATTAGATTCAACTGGTATTTGTTGATCTTGAGGCTCCAAAGACTTCTCCCTTTCTGGAAGACTCTTGCACAAGTAGGGTGCTTAGCAAATACTTGTTCACCTGCTGCTTAATTCCCAGCCTCATTCTACTGGCTTCTGACCATGAACAACAGTCCTGAGAGGCTTTTCTCTGTAAAGCTGCTTAGCTTAGAACACTAGAGTGGCCTCATTACTGGTCAGTAATCTATTTCGGAATGGCCCGGTGTACAAGAATTCCGGGTAGGGGGGAGGGAATCCACTTAAGAAAGAAGCTAAAATTGGGGTGGGAACATTAATATTTTTCTTTGGTGTTCCATGATAAAGCATTCCTTTGAGGATTTACAAAGAGAATCATTAACACCATATTTAATATTTTCATAGAATAGAAATAAGCCGGTGTACTATTTCATAACCCTTCACACTCAAGACTCTGGGGAGACGTTTAATCTGTTCCCATTTATTTATTATTTGTTTGCTTGTTTGTTTGTTTAACTGAAAGAAAATGGCAAATCAGATATTGAGTGGATGGACTTCAACCTGTGACCTTCCTTTAAGATCTAAGCTTAGACTATGAGCTAAGTTGCTCTGAAAAAACCACCACTGGCTGCTCTGGAACTGTATCAGATATACTTTCCCAACTCTTATGAATCACTTTCAGAAAACAGAGGCAAGGAGCTTTAATTCAAAGATAGGGAAGAAAAGGAGGAAGTCTGGCAAGTTAAGCATTCACCCTTTCTTCTACTGGGGTAGAAGCGACCTGACCACCTTACTTAATCAGCACATTCCACTATAAAAGACAGGCTGTTCCACCAGAACGTACATGACTGTGAGCTCGGGGTATCACCCCCCCAATATCTCCACACTCCCCAGGCAGCAAATTTTAGTTGATAATCATCTTTACCAATGATTACTGCTTTTCCCTTTGACCCCTCTCACTGACCCCTCTGACACTTTTTGTGGTGCTTGGGATTGAGCTCAGAGCTTATGCATGCTAAGCAGGCACTTTACTATAAAGCTACCTCTCCATCTCTGGATCCTTTTTTTAAAGCAGGTTTGCTCAGGGTGGTAAAGCATGCTCTCCCTCAGTTTCCAGGTTTGTTTATCTCACAGACAGGAAGGCCGGAAAGAATGGGATAAGGCAAGATAGAGATCCACGGAGCAGTGTCTGAGTAGCCCCAGGCTGGAAGGCCGTGGGCTTCCTGAGCTACTCTCTCCATCACCTGACCCTGGCTCCCTACTGGCCTCTCTGAGGCCAAGCATTCTCCTGGAGAACCCTGAAAACAGCTGAAACAACAAGGAGATCGGGCAGACCTTTCTGGCAGAGGGCTCTGTTGGTTTTCCAGAGACAAAAGCTTCTGATGAGCTGAGGCCAAAAGGGACAAAGGATCGGGGGAGTAAGCCTCTGGTTGCAGAGTCCTGCTGTTCTACCTGCCAAAGCAGAATGCAGTCTACGTGCTGGCAAGGGACCAGGAATCACACAGGAGAGGCCAGGCCAGGCCGGACCTTAGGCACCAGCAGCCCACGTGTGTTCTGAAATGATTCCCTGATGCATTTGCTCAAACAAAGATCCACCAAATGTATACTGGGGACAGGCCTTAATCCAGGCACTATCCATACAACTGTGATCAAAACAAAGATCTCTGCACTCCTGTCACTTTTTTTTTAAGGGGGGAGATGAACTGAAATAAATATTGGTACCACAAGGAGAAAAAAAAAATCAAAGCAGAAAGGGGCTCAAAAGTGTGAGGTAGACAGGTGCAAAGTTAAAGACAGTGGCCGGGAACAAGCGATGTGTGTCTGTGGGTCTACAGGGGGGTACAACAGCAAGCGAAGTGGGAAAGTATGGCGGGGAGAAGAACTGGTGAGGCCAAGCAAGAACTAGTCCAGGTGAACAGCAGCAAGGACACCACTGGAGAAGACACAGAGGGTGGAGGAGCAACTCCTGCAGGGAGAGAGCCAAGGGGAGGCTTTTGTTGAGGAAGGTCAGGAGCTCAAGGGTTGCCCAAGGGCTGCATGATCTGACTTCACTACAGCAGAATCCCTCAAGGAGAACACAGCAACGCCTGCCAGGCAGGGCAGGAGGCCAGGGAAGAGCTGAGGAGACAGGAGACCCTTGTGTGCACCTGCCTAGGTGAGTCCAGCATAGACACAGCGCTAGGATGAAGAGGAAGCACCAGGGCATCCACTTCAAGGAGCTCCCTCTCAGGCACCAGCCCGTGCCCCTGACCTAGGCAATGAGGGCCTCCATAAACTTTGCTTTCCCCTAGTTCAGGCACAGGTGGGGTGGAAAACCCAGGATTACTGAATGACTGCCTGTTATAAACATCTCTGTACACCCCCCTTGCCCCTAGACCCTAGTGTCATACTTATGGGCTGGCTCAAAGTAGAAAGTTTTCCTAGGGGGAGGGGTGCTTTTATCTCAACCATAGATGTGAATGGGATCTTTCATGGAATTCCTCATTCCTAAGTGCACTTAGCTCACGAAGGCACTATTTATTTAAGCTTGGAGCCCTCGAGGAGACCCTGTTGTTGGGAATACTTCTTCTGGGAACCCAGGGATGCCAGGAGACCTGTCTGTCCACGGGTGGGGGGGGCATTGCAGGTCCTCTCCTTTCAGGCTGTGACCACCTGTTGAGATGTTGCCGAAGGAAGCCATGTGGAAGCCACTTTGGGAGAACTGAGACCGGCCTCTTATCCTACACCTAAAAACCCAGGGGCCCTGCAGAAATTGTATGTGGGTCCTGGAGAGCAGATTGGGAAAACAGAGAAGATTCACCTCTGAATACCATGTTTTCTCAAAAACTGCTGCACCTGAGAATAAAAATCCAGAAGGGCGTGGCCAAGGAGAAAGGGCTCAAGGTCAACTACCTGAAATCTAGTCCCAGAGCCTGCTTACCAATTGTTGAGGGCTTTGTATAAAACCATGTACGCTTATTACTCCTTAAACATTTTGTTACAAATGCTGTCAAACATACCAAAGTTGAGATACTCAACTGCACAGACAGAGGCCCATGCCTCTGAACCCAGTGCTCAGCTGAGGGAGCAGGTGTAATACGAGGCCAGCCTGAGCCACACCGTCTCAAAATAAAGACTGGATTAATTTTGATGCAAATCAGGATATCATGGAATTTCACCCCAAAATGTCATGATGTGGTGCTCTAAAAAAGAAAAATTCTTTCTTTTCTTTCTTGACACTGAGGATTGAACCCAGATCTTCATACATGCTAGGCCCTTTTTATTTTGAGCAAAGGTCTCAATAAATTGCCCACACTTGGCTTTTTATGATCCTCCTGCCTTAATCTCCTAGGCAACTGGGACTGTAAGTGAACAGTACCACATCAGCTTAACATTTCTTTTTATTTTGTTTATAACTTGTTTGTTGCAGTACTGGAGACTGAACTCAGGGCCTTTGCACTGCATTACACCTTCAGCAAGTCCCTAAATTGTCCATGCTGGCCTCAAACTTGCAATCCTCCTGCCTCGGCCCGGAAGACTGGGATTATAGGTGTGTGCTACAACATCCAGCTAAGATTTCTTTTTAAATACAAATTCATACTTTCTTGCACAGTGTTACCAAAAATCCAACCAGTGTTCAAATATCCCCTACAGTTTCTTAATTTTTTTTAATAGTTGCTTTATTCTATCAGGATCCAAACCAGCTACCACATACTGCATTTGGTTCCTGTATCTTCTCGTTGATATATTCCCCCTATCATTTTGCCAGCAATATATCTGCAAATAAAATGAGTTGTTGTATAAAATTTCTAAAGTTGGGATCAGTGGACCACAACCCCTATGGTATTATTTAAAATGTTCTCTAGACTTCCAGTTTTCCTTGCAAACTGGTTTGTAGATCTACAAGTGAGATCAGATATGGGCTTAATTTTTTTCAACAGACCTGCCTTGTACATCTTATCTTTTTCCATGTCATGTTAAACTTGGTCAGTGATTCCTGTAGTTTTATTCCCCACCCCCCCTACCCCACCCCTTTTTTTTTCCAGTACCAGGGATCGAACTCAGGACCTTGCATTTACAAGGCAGGCAGCAGAACCACTGAGCTAAATACCCGGCCCTTTCCTATGATTTTTGTATGAGAGAAGGGAACTTTCTCTTAAGTGCTCTGTTTATCTTTTCCATTTTTACAGATTTATTTATCCTTGCTCCAGATCTTTTCTACCTCTGCAATGAAATGTATTTTACCCTGTTATACCCAGAAGGTGTGTATACTCCCAAAACTTGTATGTCAAATCCTAAATCCCAATGTAAGGGTACCTGGAGATCAGGCCTCCAGCAGGATAATGAGAGTTCGGTCCATCATGAAGACTGTGTTAATGCAGTCACAAGAACACCTGTTTTCTCTCTACCAGGGGAGGACGTGGCCAGGAGGTGGCCATCTGGAAAGTCAGGGAGAGGGACCTGGTAAGGGTCCAAATCAGTCGGCACCTTGGTCTTCAATTTCCAACATCCAGAGCTATGAGAAATACATTTCTGTTGGCTAAGCCACAGAGTCTATGGTATTCTGTTACGGCCTCCTAAGCATACTAAGGTTTTAGGTGAGGCCAAGTTAGAAGCAAAAAGGTTTTTGTGGTGCACACTTGTAATTCCAGCTACCCGGTAGCCAATGGCAGAAGGATTGTAAGTTCAAGCCCAACCTGAGCAACTTAGTGAGACCCTGTCTCAAAATTTAAAAAGGAAGGGGATGGGGGCTGGGGATGTAGGTCAGTGTGAAGGCCCCAGGTTCAATCCCAGCACAGCAAAACAAAATGAAAAAACTCCTCAAAAGTAAAGACCAAAAGTTGGTTGGGGGGAGGGAGTGTGTTAATTTGGTGAAGGAGTTATTGGCAAATGTGTCTTTAGAGGAATTGATATGGGGGATGTTTGGCATTTTTCCAGGGACCACAACACCATTTGCTAATTGTGTTGACAGTGGTAAGTTGTATAACCCATTTGTCTTGGCTTCCTCATTTACCTAAAAAACAGCCACAGTCAAGTTCCTCAGCACACAACACTACGTGAGAATGAAATCATCCAACGTGAACTCTCAGTAAGCGCTCAGAAATGATGGCTATTGTTACTCCAGCTCTCCACTGCTTTGAGGATTAGAGGTAACAGATCCGAGAACACTTTTAAAAAGTGCTACACAAGCTCAAGGCATTACTAAAATTAATATTAAACAAAAGTATTCTACATACAGATGGCAAAATCTGGGCTCCCTGCAGCTACTGGCAGAAGCTTCGCCAGTTTGTCCCCATGCTCGGCAACTGGATTCTGACTCCAGAGAAGGTAGAAAGAAGCTACAAACTCCCATCACGAATACCACCGCAAGAAAAATGAAGTCATTCTGGTTTGTACCAGATTTCATCAAGTTCCAAACTGGGTTCCTTGTTACACAATTCCATAGTCAGCTGCATCGTCTTGGCTAAAGCTGAGCTGGGCAGAGTCTGGAGACAGCAGGCACTATGGCATACACAGCCTCCCAGCAGATCCGGTTGTGGACAAGAGCTACGAGATCAAGATGTAAGGTGGGTGGGAGAGGAATCTCCCTTTCACTTCTGCAAAGCGCATCTCAACATCAGGAACATTCAAAAGCACTACATGTCTGACACTTCCAGAAAGACCTATCACTCTAGGACATAAACTCCAGAAAGGCAGGAATGGCTGTATTGTTTTATGCACTGCCCAATTCCAGTACCTTGCCTGGAGAGTTTAGTCAATATTTGCTGAATGAGTGCATGTACCGTGAACAATTGCAGCCAGGCTGGTTCTGCCTCACCCAGAATACATCACTTCCCTAACCTCAGATGGCCTTTTGAAGATCCTCCTCGGAGACACGCACTTGTGACTCCCACTTGTCAAGTGGCACTTGATGGGAAGGCTTCCACAGGTAACATCCACACACATCCTGCCACTGAAGTAGGCGGTAAACACTGAGAGAGAGGGAACCATGTCCTCTGGAATGTGATTCTGTGGTCTAGAAGACAGCTGCACTCATCAGAGCTCTAAAGCGAGCAGTGGGTGAGCACAGGCATGGACAGAAGGGTGGATGTGGCCCTCTGCTCCCAGGCCTGCTGTGCATCCCTGCAAAGCTCAGGACAGAACACCAACCACCCCAGGGCAGAGCCCCTCCTGGCCTCATGGCCACAACACATTCCTGGTCAGCGGCCTGCTGGCTTTTTTGCATTCTCCCCTGGCCATCTGGAAGTGGCCAAATGCCCTGGTCCTAAGGGTTAAAATGGAGATTTCATCTTGCCTGTTGTTCCAGGGAAGCCGGCAGAGCATGTTTAGACAAGATGGGGGAAGTCCCCATCTCCCTCCAGGCCGGGAACACAGCAGCAAGTCCTTGGCAACAACTGTCCAAAGGTTGGTTTCACCAGGGCAGAAGCCAGCGGTTAAGGCTCAGTGTGGTGGCACATGCCTTAATTCCAGCTGCTTGGGGGACTGAGGCCAAAGGGTCACTTTTTTTTTTTTTGGTAGGTTCAATCCCCAGTACCACAAAAAAGGGTACAAACAAAAAAAAACCCAGTGCTTCTATACATTCTATACAGTTCAATTTCACGGCCCACAACTGCATCATAAAGTTCGCTACAACACAGGCGTTTTTCGTTTTTTGTTTCTTCCCCTAAATACAACATTGTAAACGTGACTTTGTTCTAAGAATCCCAGTTTGTGCTTCAGGACTTTTGGCAACAGGCTTGAGATCCTCGATGGAAGCCTCCCTATGGCAGTGTTTTCTTTCTTCTGTCATTTTATTTTTTAAGCAGTAAGAGGATGGCAAAACAGACAAGAGCAGCAAACTATGAAGGCTGAAGTTGGGGGGCGGAATTCAGTGTCAACGTCAAATAAAAATGACACCGGAATGCAGGAGACACACGTAGGGCCACGTCATGGATACGGGCGGACAGTAACCAGAGGTGAGGGCATGCAAACCACTACAGGTCCCCCACTCCCGCCCTGCTCTCAGGCTGTGCACCCTTCTCTCTGCTCACCGCCTCCTACCTGTCCTCCCAAGTCCCTTCCTGCCTGTCTGGACTTCGTTACTCTCCATCTCCTCTGTCCCCCAGCACCCAGCGTACGGTTTTGTGCCTGTCATGGAGCCTCCCGGGAGATCACGTCCAGTGCTGGTTCCCTCAGCCATCATCACAACACAGCGCTGTCACGGCCAGAATGTCAGACGGCTGCGGTTGAACCCCTGGACAGATCTTCACGGTTCCCCAAGGCCTGCCCTCCTACAAACCTGTCAAGTGGGAGTGAATGGAGTGCCCAGCCACAGGAGTAACCCAGCACATCTATCCAGACCATCTGTTCTCTGAAAACCTTCTAAGGTAACAATTCATAAGGTCTTCTGCCAACTTGAGAAGCAGATATGAAACTTGTTTTTGCATTCTGCTTTGGGGTACCAGGGGCCCAACGCAGGGCCTCGTATCAGGCAAGTGTTCTAGCACTGAGCTGCATTCCCCCCCCCCCGAACACTTCTTTAGATTTCATTTTGAGCAGGGTCTCACTAAATTGCCTGAAGTGGCCTCAAACCAGGATTCTCCTGCCTCAGCCTCCTGAGTGGCTAGGATTACAGGCATGCACCACAGTGCTGCCAGTGAAGTTTTAAAACAAGAATGCAATTCAATTGATTAGAAGCCTCTTGCCTAGAACACAGGCCCTCAGCTGAAAGGGAGGGAGACAGGAGGCTGGAAAGGTGAGTGATGAAAGCCGTCCGTGGAAGCCCGCCACATTGCTCCCCTCTTCTGTGGCTGCCCTGAAGACCCAGCAGGCAAAAGCAAGCTTGCTGGACCCTCCCCTCTGTGTTCCACACCAGATTCCTTTCAATGGACTCACCCAAGTTGGAGTTCTCACAGGCCGGTAAATGCGGGGAGCTTATTTGCAAGCCAGGATCATATCTGCCTAGCAACCCAGCCCAAATACTTGAGGGACTAAACGTGGACCAAGGACACGCAGGCCAACTTTGCACAAAGCAACCCGTTTTCATGCAAATGACCCTAAGCAAGAGAACTAGAAAAGACAGAGAGCCCTGGACACCTCCAGGGAGCCAGTTTTTCCCCCAAAGATGCTGAGCGACTCTTTAAGGGCACCATTACAGCCTTGCCTTCTGTCAAGGAAGGGCTGGAGGGGGCTCCACCTGCCAACTGGGCCCCATCAGACCTACAGAAGAGGCCACGAGAGGGCTGAACCCTCTAGTGAATTTCCTGACTTTTCCGATCTTGTACTCTAGACTCTAAAGGATCTTTTGTTCTTATTTAGAACCAAACAGAGTTAATTTTGTTTGGAGGGTTTTGATTAGCATGGTAATGCGGTATTTTCCCTGGAGAAGTGAAAACAAGTAGAGGTTTTCACACTTGGTCTCACTAGGGAAGAAGGTGAAGCCAGTCTCTAACCAGGACAAGCAAGTCACTTCCCAGTAGCTAGAAGGCTGGGCCAAGGCTGGGCTCCATAACCCAAAGCCAGATGGTGGGCCACAGCTCTGGATGAGCTCTAGTTGCAAACAAGTTTGCAGTGTGTCTGCAGATGTAGTACAACCCAGGCGAGTCCTCCAGTGCTGTGCCTCAACTTTCCTCATCTGTAAAATGGACATAATGAGTATCAAGTGTACAAGGTTGATGACGGGGTCAAAAGTCATACAGGTGGCACTTACTACAATGTTAGGGACAAAGAAAACATGAAAAAATTAACTGTAATTTATGCTACCAAAGAGTACAGGCCAGGGATTCAGCTCAGGGGCACCCCGCCTGCCTCAGAAGTGCAAGGTCCCAAGCTCAATCCCGTACAACCCCCAAAAAGTAATATACATTAACAGGGATAATGTGACTATTACAATCAAGCCCCCCACCCCCGGCCAGATTTCACTTGATCAGATTTAGACACTTGAGTTTCCTAGCACTAAAACATAAGGCCCTAAATATCAAAGATTGAGCTTTCAGGACCTTCAGTTTTAAGTTTTAGTGTTTAGTGATTAAAATGTGTTTTCCCTTTGGGGGGGGGCACAGGGTCTCCTTTGTAGTCCAGGCTGGCAATTCTCCTGCCTCAGCCTCTCTAGGGCTGGGCTCACAGGCATGCACCACAATCCCCAGCTATAATCCGTTTCTTAATATCACCACATATGAATTTCCTGAGTAACAATTCAAAAAGCCTCTGTCGGGCTACAGTTGCAGCCCTAATAACAACAAGAACTAATCCGTGCCTAGGATTTAACCTTATGTCAATTGCTATGATCTGCACTTTACCAATATTATAAAATAAACTACGGGAATTCCTCCTTTATTCTCATTTCATAGATTTGAAGTTTAACCCTCTCCAAAATTAAATCACTCCTTCACGATTGCATAACTACTTAGCAGCCCTCTGGATGCACAGTTCTGGCCATGACCAGGGACTGCACCAACGCACCAACTCCCCTCCTCTCTTAACCACACCAGAGCTCATTAACAGCGACGAATGCCATTTAATCCAGCAAGCCGACCCGGGAGGGGACTCTGCCACGAAGGAAGGAACGATTTTTCTTGTCGCCAGCTCCTCCCGGAGGAGCGCCCGCCGCGCACACTCCCAAACTAGTTGGTTCTCTTAAGTTTCTCACATCAGAACCAGTCTCTGAAGCAACTCCTTTCAAGGGAACGACCAGGTACCAAAGTCCGCAGGACAACGCGGAGAATGCGGCCTTTGCTCCGGGGTGCTCCAATCTGCCCTGGGGTTGCCATATGGGGGACCCAGAAGCCAAAATTTGCGCCGTCGGGCTCGGAAATGCAAGATTTGTTCCCGTGAGGAATTCGTAACTCGGGTTTCCCGTGCATCATCAGCGTACTTCAGAGTGGCCTTCAGGTGAGGGACTTGGAGATGAGGGGCCCCCCACCCCTTAAGCCTGCGAGTCCCCTCGGGAGGGTCCCCGAGCCGGCAGCCTGCACCTGTGCGGACGTCGCCGGGCGCAGAGAGCGGTGCGCG
>NW_022900935.1:53259506-53283958 GCF_012274545.1 Fukomys damarensis | reverse complement strand
GGTGGGCGTGGGGGGGGCCGGGGTGTCAAGGCGGGAGCCAACTTGTTCTAGGCTCGGGCCCACGCCTTAAGGGGTTAAACCTTTCTCATGTTACGGAGCGGCTTATAAGGAGGGGGAGGCCAAGCCTCCGCCTTAATTGGGAGCCTTTTGGGGTTTATTCTCTTCCCTTCTAACTTGGTGAGTTGGTTTTATTATTTTACATGTTTAAAAGTTTGATTGTGGGGTTTTTTTTTTTTTTTTTTAATAAGTGTGGGGGGCCTTTGGGGAGGGGAGGCGGAGGAAGCCACTTCACATTGTAACATTTTGGAGAGGCTATTCCAAAACATTCTGTGACAGTTGGGAAGGCTCCCGGCCACCAGGATGAAGCGCGCTTCTTGCCAGTGCAGGCAGCTGGGAGTTGCAGGTCCACGACCCTGCTGCAGTCGGGGTCCGGGAAATAACCTAAAGGCTGGCCTGGCCCTGAGTACCCCCGGCCCTGGGCGAGGCAGGGGCGGCGGGCTGAGCCCGCGTGTGTGGATTTTCCGCATGAAGTTGCCTGCGCGAAATGTCAGAGGTACCTTCCTTTCCCCGGGCTCGCGCGCGCGCGCGCACAGCAGCCACTGAGGCAGCGCGAGGGAAGTGGGGCTCCCCGTCTCCATGCCGACATCTCGTTCCCGGGGGTGACCCATGTTGCCCTGGGGGAAATGCAAGGATTTTTCCCGAGGAGTGCGGGTCCTGTTCCTTGACAGAAACACCAGCGGCTCACGCAGGTCCCGCGCAACTTCCAAGGTTCGCTGGGCTTCCAGCCGCCAAGAAAGCGCTGGTGTAGCTTAGTGGTTCGGGAACGAAGGAAAATGGTTTTGCAGAGGAAATGGGTTATTTCCTTCTGGGTTGTTTGCGTTTCCCCCCACCTCAGCAGACAGGTGATAGAAGTTTGTTAGGTGTCATGTTAAAATGTCACCAAATATGAGGGGCGTTAGTCTTAGGAAAAAGCTCCCAGAGCCAACTGGGGAGGAACAGTTAACTTGGCGACCTAGAAGAGGGGCTATTTGCAGAACTAGACTTTCCTGCCGGCCTCCTTCTCAGGAGGTTTCTACCCTTTGCAAATCATGAGAAGATACGTGTCTTGTTGCCAAGAAAAGAAAAAGAAAGCCAAGTGGTTATGTTGAAGTCCGGAGTGATGCATCTCCCTAAGTCCCAAGCACTATTTTGTGGCATGTTAGGGGTCTACAAGACATCCTGCTGATGAAAACAATAGAAACACCTCTTCTCCTAATTAAGGAGAAGGGTGTCCAAGATAGAAACTGACCGTATGTAAATAAACAATGCCAAGTGGAAAAATTCCTATCTTGATGAGCACCACCAGCCCGGAGTGTTCCTTCTGTGGCTTCCAAAAAGGGACTTTCCTCCGTGGAACTCCTGAGGAAGACACTTAAATTAGGGGCTCAGGTTTCCACATCATGGGTTTGCGAAATGGGTGAATTGGTTGTGCCCAGTCATTCAACACTGCTTAGGCAGCCGTCCAGGTTAGATTTGAGATTTTTTTTTTTTTTAAATAGAGAATTCAAATGAACTTCACCCAAATACTGACTGGTTTGGGGGTCGGGGGCAGAGACAGCTTGTCAGAAGCTGTTCATCTGGGTACGCCTTAAAGGAAAATGGAGATTGCAAAGGCATCCACTCAGGCTTAGCCAGAGCCAGCAGCCCTCCCATTTTAATCCAGTTTTGAACTTTGCTCTGAACTGACCCTGGGCTAACTCAGTTGGTCTGTAATAATCTCGGCCTTCTTGTGCCCTCAGGGTAGATCTTTTCTCAACAAATTAAAATCACAGTGAAAATTCCAGGTAAAGTCGATTTCTAAGCCTTGGTAGGATACACATTTAGTTAAGGGCTGCCTTTTTTTTTTTTTTTTGGTAGTTATTTTCTTCTGTCTTTTTTCTTTAAGGGAACACTTAGATAATCAGGGCTACTAGGAAATACTCCAAACTACTTCAGAAGAACATTGGAGTGAAGGGAACCCCAATTTAGAATTATAGAATTTTGTATTTGAAAAATACCTGAGAGACTGCTTTGTCTAACCCCTGCTTTTAGAGATGATGAAATGTAGGGATTATATGATTTCAGCCAATTAGTGGAAAACAGAAATTCAGCAACTATTGCTTGATGGCTTCAAGAAGGTAAAGACCCAAACCTGTGGGTCTTCAGAGGATTTTACTGTGAAGTTCCTTTTCTTGGGCAAGGATGTAGTTCAGATGTAGAGTCCCTGCTATTAAGCTCAGGGTCCTGGGTTCCATCCCCAGCACCACACCAAAAAGAAAAAAAAATTTTTTTTTTTACTTTTACGTGGGGCAGGAAGAGATCTGAGATCAGAATCTAGTTCAATTTCCTCGTTTACCTTTGGGGACAGTGAAGATCAAGATGTGAAGTGATTCACCCGAGCCCACAGGGTCACTCAGCTTGGCACAAAAGTTAGATCCTACATAGCCAGTAATGTCCTTCCCACCAGATACAACTCCCAAACCAAATGGACAGACAGGCAGTTTTCATATTCTGGGATTTGTAGAGGCTTCTAAGTAATCAAGTTCAAAATCCAGGCTTTGGTTGCTCTGTTTGCAGAGGCAGTTTGTAAAACTAGTTGTCCTTCCCCTGAACAAATGGAAGAAAGAAAAGGAGACACAAGGAAAAGGTTTATTTTGTAACCTGGCACTTCCTCATTTTATGAGTCAATTTTATAAAGAGAGAGCTACACATTGCTTTGGGAATAATCCAGGACCTTCTTACCCAGTAAACTTCTAGTGAGTGCATAGTATGGACCCAATGCTGTGTCAGGCACCGGGTTTGCAGAGAGCGGCTGGTTGCCTTGTAGGTACTTGCGGTGTGCGATCTAACACGCAAAACACAGGCACCGTCACCTGGTAAGTCTTAGAAACCAAGCTCTTCATTGTTAGGCTATGCTGCGGCCGGCCTTCACAGCTGGAGGCAGTAGGAACTGGGACGCTTTATAACAGTAAAGGCATAAGCTTTGGAAGAGGTGCCCTCTTGCCTTATGATGATCCCAGAAATAAGAAGGCAAACTGCACTCCAGAAATCTAAGACTGCACGTGAAAATTATGTTTCGATTTAGCCACAATAGAATAGCACAAACATAAACCAGTTTTTTAAAAAATAAAGCAATTGGCCACCCAGAAGGGGGCATGGAAAGCAAACAGAAATCGGAAGTCCGCTATCTTTTATGCAGCTGTCACAAACCAGATCTAACCAGTGTCCACTCGTGTTTCCAAGAGCCATCTAGATTTGCACTTTGCTCCTATCCTAGCATAGTTTCCTGGGGTCACTCAGCCAGGTCTGACCTGAGATAGTAGTTGATTAACAGAATTCAGTGCTGAATTCAAAAGTCTCAACTGCTGAAGGTGGATTGAACCTTAAAGATTCTCCACACCAGTCTTCTCATTTGAGCAAAGAGGAATTCAGGCCCAGAGAGGGGAAGAGACTTTCTCACATAGTTAAGTGGCCTGCCATTTCACAGACCTTTTTACATATAAGGATCACGAGAGCTTTTCCCACTGGGGATTTAACTGCCTGCCTCACAAGTGCAAGGTCCCAAGTTGGATCCCTGGAACCGAAAAAAAAAAAAAGCTTTTTTTAACAAAAAGGGCTTTCTCACAATCACTGTATAAAACATGTCCCTCTCTGGCCTTTAAAATGTTGCCCTGTAGACTTAGGCGGTAGGATCCTGTATGGTGCAGATTTGATTCTGGACCATGTTAGTGAAATCTCTTTACGTTTCTGGGCTCAGCTCCTCTATCTCACAAAATAAGTAGGGGTTTACAGAAGTTGGAAGAGATGTGCTCCAAATTCCCTCAGCTGTAATTCTTTCATTTGGATTCCATTTTTCATTTGGTCTACCGGTGGTCCTCACCCTGTTTTGCAGCTGCAAATGTGATTGTAGGGCAGAGGAAGAAGAGTAGCCTCGAGGAGGACTGAAAAGCTGGCCTTGTCCAAAACATTCTGATGACTGGGAGGTAACTTCACGCCACAGCTAGTCCAGTCCCACTCATTCAAAGGCTGTCCGGCAAAAAGACTCTCCTGACCCGAAACCTTTATCCGATTTTATCCCAATGTGGTTTTTGTTCAGATTAGTCCTGAGCCCTCTTTTAAGACTTTGAAAACCTCATGGGCACATATATGGGCACCTGATTGTGCCAATGTGACCTTGGACTTAGTAGCCACTTAGTCCTGACTGCTGGTCAGAGATGTGCTGAACCCTGGAAGGACGTGGCTAGATGGCTGTAGATAGGACACTCTTCAGTCCCAAGGTTCGTTAGCATCATCAACAAATGTTTTAGTCCATGAAGGCAGAGACTGTGTCCCTCTCTTTTCACTAGAATCCCTATGATGAAAGCAGAGGGCCTAGCTAGTGCTGGTGCCTGCCTGTGATCCCAGCACTCAGGGAGGTTGAGGCTGTGGATGCAGGATCACAAGTCTGAGCCCAGCCTAGGCAACACTGTGACTTAGCAAGACTATCTCTAAGTAAAAAAAAAAACAAAACATTTTTTAAAGAGGATGGGATGTGAAGGCCCTGGGTTCAACTCTCAGTGTTGGAGAAAAAAAAGAAAGAAAAAGCAGGGAGAGCACCAGGCTGACATTAGCTAGGTGCTGTGTTGAAAACATAAGAGCTGTATAGTTTGGACGTGCACAGTAAAATAGAGATATAGTCCCTGGATTTTGTGAGTTGATTAAGATAAATGCATAAAAACAAATGACCCCCCATGATTAAATGATAACCTCTCTAGTGAAGAGTCCCTTCACGAGACAGGTGGTCAGAGGACGCCTTATGGAAAAAGGATTAGATGAAGCCGGGCCTTGGAGGACGAGCTGAGCCAACTGTAGGAAGACATCCAGCTCGGGGAAATGCCACGGCCAAAGGCAAGGTGGCCGGAGACCCGAGGGGCATGAAAAGCCCATTTTGACTGTGTTGGGAGTGTTGAGTCTTAGAACTGCAAGAAAGAAAGCTACCAAGACAGTTCAGGGTCCAATTACGAGGGACACGAAAGTCAGGCTAATCAGTGGGCCTTATCCTACAAGGAGAGAAAAACCGCTGAAAAAGCCTGAGCAGAAAACTGCCTTGAGAGTGCAATATTTCCAGAAGGCTAACTGAACCACATACATGGAGCCCGTTCAGAAGCTGTTAAAGGAGTCGGCTTCACACGGAAAACAGCAAACCCATGGCCTTGTGGAAGGGATGCAGGCCGAGGCCCTGACACCTGCAGGCTTCTCATTGCCTCCTGCTTCCCACCAACACCCTCCCCAGGGATAAGCAGTGTTGTTAATCTCCTAAATCATAAAGCTCATGCTCTTTTTACTCCTCTGCCTCAGTTGCCTCAGCCTGAGTGACTTTTGAAAGGCCCCTGCAGGAGTGCTGGGAGGCCAGGGAGCGCCTGGCTCCTGTCTTGCATCATCTGCTTTGCATGGCAGGGCCACGAACGACCATTCTGTGGCTGCTCCTCAACGGCTGGCCTGGGCTTCCCCTTCACCTTTGCTCTCGGGCACAACTCATCACCCTGCAAGGCCTTTGCTTCCGACAGCACAGGCTTCTGAAAGCATCTAATGCCCCAGTTCCCTCAGCTAAGTATTTAACAGTATCTAAGTACAAATAGTGGTAGAGTCCTTCCCAAGTACTGGGTTGCTCTGGGGATGGAACAGCCCATTAGATGAATAATACGAAGCTAGATCAGGTATGGCGCTATTTAAGATTTATAAAGTTAATTCAGAATATTAGATCTTATGATCAGAAATCAAAAGTCCATGGCATAGATGAGCTTATATCCTACTTTTTACTTGCTTTCATTTCGGACAAAACCTTTGCCCTTTGATTGAACATGAAAACTTTATGGCTAGAAGGACACACATGCACCCTTCAACAGCACTTTGTTTATGATAGGGTCTCACTATGTAGTCCAGGCCAGCCTGGAGCTTCCAGTGATCCTCCTGCCTCAGCCTAAGTGCTGGGATTACAGGCGTGCGCCACCACGCCCAGTTTGAACAGCTTTACCTACTACAACTGTAATTATAAAGAATTCCTGGGCCGGGCATGGTGGTGCACGCCTGTAATCTCAGCACTCGGGAGGCTGAGGCAGGAGGATCACTGTGAGTTCGAGACCAGCATGGGCTACATAGTGAGTTCCAGGTCAGTCTCAACTATGTAGTGAGACCCTGTCTCAAAAAACCAAAAAACAAAAAAAAAATTCCTGAGCTCGAGGTTGATTACCATTAAAAGCTCTAAGACAGCTGGGGCGTGGTGGCGCCTGCCTGTAATCTCAGCACTTGGGAGGCTGAGGCAGGAGGATTGCTAGGAGTTCAAGACCAGCCTGGGATACGCAGTGAGTTCCAGGGCAGTCTTATCTATATAAGTGAGACCCTGTCTCAAAAACAAAAAAGCTCTAAGAACATAGATTTATTTATCATTATAAGCACTATTAAATTTTAGTTGGGCTAAAGTACATATATATCACTGTTTGAAAATATACGTAACTCTGGAGGCTTTGCAGTATTCACGTGCTGGAGCTTGGCAGAGAAGACTTAAATTGAACCAGCCTCCTTGCAAGGTAAAGAGCAGTTCCTCTTACCCAGGGCTGAGTGTCAGGGCTGTTTTGATGTTTCTTGCCGGTTGAAAGGCATAGTAAGGTGAGGGTAACTTGGTTAACAGGTGCACAGACAAGGTCCTACAGGTTGGTAGAGCATTATTTAGCTGCTGTATTCTAAAGTATTTGTCATTTGCTCAGAAACAATATACCCAGGGGTGATCGGCTAGAAGCATTTAGGCTAAACAAGCTCTCAGAAGGCAGAATTCTCACATTCTGATGTATAGTTCCATTCTGTCCTTGTGTACATCTGCACAGGACACAAAATCATAAATCAGAATCCACCTCACCGGGAGCGAAATGGGAGCAGCAGGAGTTGGCTGGCCGATCTCAAGGCCAGTGGCATCGAGCAGGGATGTATGTGGCGTCTCCAGCTCTTGCCCTGTGGAAGGCGCTGGACGTGCTGTCAGTGTTCGCCCCTCACTTCCCCTTTTCCACATTTCACTTCCGGTCAGTGTTCGTTGTGATCACTTCTGTCCTTGCTTTGCTTGTCTCCTTCAACATCAGCATCTATACTTGATCTGGTGGCCATTCTGTGTCCTTCAAAAGGCCTCGAAATGGTCTGCTCTAATTCCGTGTGTTTGTTATTTGTTTCCCACTTAACTATCACAAAGAAGTCCGCCAGGTCCAAAAGTAGGTAAATAGGTAGGTAGGTACGCACATTGACAGATTGGTAGACAGACATATAAAATTGTCCAAAGACTTTGTATAACTTATAGGAGTTAAGTATTCAACCAACTTGAGGAAAGTGTTACGTCGTTCTTACCTTTTATGTGTGCTAGAGTATTTGGATAACCAACCCTAATGCTATTGGTGGTCTGAATTTTTTTTTTTTAATTTCAGATCAAGAATGACCCAAAAGAAATCAAAGCTTTGTTGCAGAGCCAATGTGTATACGCAAGTGCCTGATGGAGGATGGGGTTGGGCAGTAGCTGTTTCTTTTTTCTTCGTTGAAGTCTTTACATATGGCATCATCAAGTCATTCGGTGTCTTCTTTAAAGACTTAATGGACAGTTTTGATGAATCCAACAGCAGGATCTCATGGATAATATCAATATGTGTGTTTGTCTTGACATTTACAGGTTAGTATTTCTTCAGTCTAACCAGGATATAATCATTTGTCCCTGTTAATCTATCCAAGTACAGAATAGTTGCCGTGTCCAGAATGCAATTCCCTTATAGGCATTCTTGGCCCTCTTGAGGCTTGATTAAGTGACCAATTTTCAGAGAGTTGGGAAAATACAAAAAACAGTAGGCACTGAAAGAAAACGTCGTACTTGCCAACTTTGACTGTATTACATATCTACTGCCTACACGCTCTTAGGATTCTATAGAGTACTTTGAGACTAACAGTAAACCCCAGGTCTGTGAGCCTATAGTGACTATCTAAAAAGTGGCATCAAAAAGTACTTGGCATAGTAGGATCTGGCTTTATAAAGCACATTTAGAAAACAGGTTAGAAACACGTAAATGTGAATACCTGAAGAGATAAGACAGGATGTGTAAAAGGATATACACAGTCAGTGTTCCAAATCCAAGGGTTCCTTGCCCATAAATTCAACCAGCATCGCTGGTGACGGGTTCCACATGGACGGCTGTACCTGTATTAACATGTCCAGACTTCCTTTTCTTGTCATTATTCCCTAACAAATGCAGTGTAAGTGTTTGTGTAATGTTTACATAATATCAGGTATTATCGGTAATCTAGAGATGATTGAAAATCTGCGGGATGATGTGCGTAGGTTATTATGCAAAAAATGCTAACCAGGGACTTGAGAATCTGCAGACTGTGTTATCCTCAGCCATTGGTAGAAACAAGGCCCTGTGGATGTGGATGACAATGGTAATGCAAGATTTCATATACTGTCCTGAGGAGACACTGCACTCCAAACACCTAACTCCCTGAGGACCTGAACTCTCACCATCCAGTACTCAGATCCAACTGCATAAAATAAAACGGGGTTGTAGTGTCATTTTTAACATACTGATACTGTCTTGGTCCTGTATGCTTGATGGCCGCATACAGTCATGCCTGTCAGAAGCATCAGCAAGGATTTCCCGAGAGAACAAAGCTCTGAACTCATTTTAGAAATCCAGCCAGTCTAGACTGGGGTGGGGGCCCATGTCTGTAATCCCAGCACTGTGGGAGGCTGAGGCAGGAGGACCATGAGTTCAAGCCCAGCCTGGGCAACTTAATGACTTACCAAGACCCTGTCTCTAAATAAATAAATAAATATTTTTTAAATCCTTGAGCTGACCTTAAACTGTCCTAATTTATCCCGATATCCTGTCAAGTTAGAAGGTAATTCTAAATGATACTATTCTAGTTTTTAAGGGCTTTGAGCCAACATATTAGCTCAAAACTATGATAGTGGTTTCATTATTTGCTACATTCAATAGCAGTTTGCATCCTAATAATTAGAAGGAAACATCCATATGGACCAACTTCAACAAAACCAAATCCTTTTTATCTCCACCCTTTTTCATCCAGCTTCTAGTCTGTCTTCAACTCACCTCTCACTGGTTCGCTGATCTCAGTGTACTCAAGTCAGTGTTAACTAATGTATAACAAAGAAACTAATTTACTGGATTTAAATGTCTCGAGTGAGGCACACACAAGCCAAGCATATTATATGATTCATCTGCCTCTTTCAGTCATCTGTCGTATAGCTAGGTCTGCATAACTGAAAATTTACCTCCGTCATTTTCAGAAAAGTCAAAGTGAATAGAATTTTACTCCAAATGGAGCTTACAAAAAAAAAAAAAAGAAGAAGAACAAAGCAATGAATACAGGAGTAAAATTCAAGCAACCATAGCAAAACCAGTTTTTATTACAGAGTAACATAAATACATATTTAATTTTATAGCTGCTCATAGTCAAGATCTTTCATCTAAAAATATAGATAATGTAGATTAAGAGTTTTACACTCTTTTTGCTCTGGCTTTGAGTTTTTTGGTCCTTGGGACTGAACCCAGAGCCTTGTACTGCTAGGTGAGCTCTCTACAACGAAGTTATGACCCTAACCTCTTGGCTTTCTTTTTTTTCCTTTCCTCTTGTTTTTGTTTGTTTTTTTGTTTGTTTTTTGAGACAGGGTCTCTCTATGTAGTTGAGACTGACTTGGAACTCACTATGTAGCCCAGGCTGGTCTTCAACTCACAGTGATCCTCCTGCCTCAGCCTCCTGAGAGCTGGGATTATAGGCGTACACCACCAAGCCTGGCTTGTTTTCCTTATCTTCTTCTTTTTTTTTTTTTTTTTTTAACATGGGGTCTTGCTAGGTAGTCCAGGCTGGCCTTGATCTCACTAGGTATCTGGCCTCAAACTCTTTGCAATTCTCCTGCTTCAGCCTCCTGAGTGGTGGGCATGCCACCACACACAGCTGTTTGTTTGTCTCTTTAAAGGGACTAGCGGATCTTGTCCAATTTGAACAAATACTAAAATAATTTCTAAACAGACATCCGTAGTCATGGCACAAAATGGATTACATACTTAAAATCCTCCCTCTAGGCTCAAGACCAGGGGAAGCACCCGCCCTGCAGCCAACAGTGACCCCTCCGTGAGCTGGCCAGTCACTCTCTGTTCCTCCCCCTGCAGCTCCCCTCTCCACAGTCCTGAGCCATCGCTTCGGACACCGCCTGGTGGTGATGGTGGGAGGGCTGCTGGTCAGTGCTGGGATGGTGGCGGCCTCCTGCTCACAGAAGGCCCACGACATGTACATCTCCATCGGGGTCATCGCAGGTGAGTGGCCCTCCCGACACTTGGCTTGAAGAACAGCAACGGGGAGGGAGGGAATTAAACCCAAATCGTAATTTTTGTTACTCTTTAAAATGAATAATGTAGGGCCGGAGGTTTAGTTCAGTGGTGCCAGCTCCTGCCTGGCAAGCACAAGGCCCTGAGTTTGATCCCCGGTTCCACAAAAATGAAACAAAATAAAAAAATGAAATGAATAATGTCTGAGCCCTGTGGTCTTGAACTGGGTGATATAAAAACCCCAGGGGAGATGGAAACGTATTCTCAAGTGCCCCAGAGCTTTTGTTTGATTTGTTTTTTTAAAGTATTTACCAATAATGAAGATAGCTTCTCTTTTGCTCTTGTTTGCAGCCAAAAACCACCAAAGTAGGACTTTAGTCTCTTTAGCCAGTATTTCTCAGATAAGAGTCTCATGACCCTGGACTTATTCTTGGGAAGACTAAGAAAACATTTTCCCTTTTACTTTTTCTTGCACTGCCGGCTGTTGAACCCAGGGCTTCTTGCCTGCTAGGCAAGTTTTCACCACGGAGCTACCATATGCCTGGCCTCCGTTTTTTCTCTTCAAAGGGAGTCCATACGTACATTGCTCATGGACAACGAACATATGTTCATTAAATCTGCATGCTGGAGATGGAACCCAGAGCCTTGTGCATGCAAGGCTGGTGCCCTACCACTGAGCTACACCCCTAGCCCCCATCCCTTTTTAAAATTTTGAGTCAGGGTCCCGCTAAGTTGCACAGCCTGCCTTCAGATTTGAAGATCCCCCTGCTTCAGCCTTCTGAGTAGCTGGGATTACAGGTGTACATCACCACACCTGGCAAATACATATATAAAAACTGTTCGGTAATATATGTCCATTGTGAATTCTGTGAACTTAAAAAATTGCAGAAAAGTGAAAAACAAAACAGAAAACCGTTTTTATGCTCCCAGTGTCCTAAGACAAACTGTTGCAACATATCTAGACCTTCGATGAGACCCATTTTTCTTTGTGAATTACCTTTTTCCACAACGAGTTACTTGGCTCCTAAAAACAAAAACGGAAGTCCTCCACCTCTGAACACGTCCTTCAGTACCCATCAGTGTGTGGTTCTGTCTTCTTTTTGACTTTTGCCCACAGGTTTGGGGTACTGCTTTAGTTTCCTTCCAACTGTCACCATCCTATCACAGTACTTTGACAGAAGACGCTCAGTGATCACTGCAGTTGCTTCCACAGGAGAATGTTTTGCTGTTTTTGCCTTTGCACCAGGTAGGTGGACAACAGCAGCCTACAAATCACTGTGGAATAGGGGAAACCACTCTTGCTGTGCTTTTTCCAACAGTGGGGTAGACTTTCACTGTATGCATAATGAAAGGTTGTTCGCCCTCTCTTCTTCCAGGGCATTTTTAGGCTGTATCCTTCCAACCCCTATTTTAGGAATTTAAACCTTTTCAGTCTAGTCCAGCTTTACATAAATAGGAAGATACACGAGGTGTACTCAGTGGTAAGACTTGCGTGAAGCAAACAAAAAAATTCTAAAATAATTTAATGATGTTAGATTGTTCATATTTTTCTCCCCTTTCAAAAGACATGCATTCATTGTGGACTTAAATTAGGATAATAAAGTCAGTTTTATGATGTGCACATGGATATTCTCATAGCAAAATTTTTGCCTCAACTAATATTAATACATGAATGCCAAGAAAACTGAGGTAGGAGACAGGTAACCTTGGAAACCCAGATTCTTTCTTTCTCTGCCATTTCTTGAGGAGTGTCAGTGGCCTGCATTTTCTTCATAGGAGAGACTGGTGTTTAGGAGTGGCACGACAATGTCAGCAGCATTTCAGATGCTTCTGAAAATTAAGTATGTGCATGTAAACATACAGAGAGAAGCAGAAATACAGAGAGGCAAGAAATAGTTCATGTTCTGGCTTTTTTCAGTACTGAAGACTTGAACTCTAATCCTTTTTATTTTGAAAAAGAGTCTCACCGCGTCACTAAATCGCCCAGGCTGGACTCTTAACTTGTGATCCTCCTATCTCAGCTTTCCAGAGTGCTGGGATTACAAGCATGGGCCGTCACACCCAACTTGAGAAGATTCTTCATGGTCTTGCGGAGCCTGCATTATTCTACTGTAGTGAGGGAGGTTTAAACTCTCTTTAGCTCCATCCTGTGTCCAGCCTCTCCCTCAGGTCCCCTCTGGTCAGCAGCCTCTGCCCCAATTTAATAGCAAGAAGAGGGTGGTGGTTAAGGGCATGCCTCAGGGAGAGACTTAAGAGAACTATATCATTTAATTCCAGGATACTCTTAGAGTCTTCGTTCATTTTTTGTTTAATTCATTATTCCTAAGGACTGAACGAGTGGCTGTAGAACTGTATAGCGCAGAGGTTGACAAGTTATTTTTATAAAAGGCCATGTAGTAAATATTTTAGGCCGTGCAGATTGTATCGTCTCTGTCACAACTACTCAGTTATGCTGTCCCAGCACAAAAGCATTCATAGACTACGTAAATGAATGCACATGGCTGGGATCCTATTCAGCTTTAGTAACAGAAACAGGCAGTAGATCAGATTTAGCCTGCAGGTCATTGTTCATCAAACCTTGGCACAGGTCACAAACTTCACTTCCTGTGCTTCTATCTGAAAAAAACACACCCTGCCAAGCTCTCCTGGAGATGTGAGTACAGAAATCTTTTATATACAACAATCATTGTGCACATTTTCTCCTTCTTGACTCATAAAATGCACCAAAACCTAGAATAAAGGATAGTCTGGATTGACGGCATTAGCACTGTTGACTGCATTTTTGCCAAAACTCGTACCAGATATGCATGCAGATGTTTTCTGGATATTGACTTGTGGGTCTGGAGTTCCAGACTAACCTTCGAATTCCCTTCGCTCCCTCTCTTCCAGCCATCACGGCTCTCAAGGAGCAGATCGGCTGGAGATACAGCCTTCTCTTCGTGGGCCTGCTGCAGTTAAACATCGTCGTCTGTGGGGCACTGCTGAGACCAATTATCATCAGAGGACCCGAGTCGCCGAAAACAGCGCCCCATGAAAACCGAAAAGAAGCGCAATATATGCTTGAAAATGAGAAAACGCGAACCTCTCTAGACTCCATTGACTCAGGAGTAGAACTAACTACCTCACCGAAAAATGTGCCTAGTCATGCTGCTGCCGAGCCGGAGCCCAGGGCTGAGCAGCAGATCCCAGGGAAGACCGGTTCCTCCCGCAGTGAGAAGAAAGGCCCGTTGTTAGACTTCTCCATTTTGAAAGAGAAGAGTTTTATTTGTTATGCACTATTTGGTCTCTTCGCCACACTGGGGTTCTTTGCACCTTCCTTGTACATCATTCCTTTGGGCATTAGTCTGGGCATCGACCCCGATCGCGCTGCTTTTTTATTATCTACCATGGCAATTGCTGAAGTTTTTGGAAGAGTCGGAGCTGGTTTCATCCTCAACCGAGAGCCCATTCGTAAGATCTACATTGAGCTCATCTGCACCATCTTACTGACCGTGTCTCTGTTTGCCTTCACTTTTGCTACTGGATTCTGGGGCCTCATGTCATGTAGCATATTTTTTGGGGTTATGGTTGGAACAATTGGGGGGAGCCACATACCACTGCTCGCTGAGGACGACGTGGTGGGAATTGAGAAGATGTCCTCCGCAGCAGGCGTCTACGTGTGCATTCAGAGCATAGCAGGGCTGGCAGGACCACCCCTGGCAGGTAATTTAAAGGCCCAACACACACACCCGTCTACACTCCTAGTTTCCTGTTCAAGTCTAATTTTAAAACCTACTTCCACATTTATACTTGCTTGCATTTTAGGGCTGCAAAGGATGAGAAGTCCCCTGAGCCAACCCCCTTGATTTAAACACAAGGAAACTGTAGGCCAAAGAATTTAAGCTAACAGCCACACAGTAATGACACTAGGCCAGGATCAGAACCTGTGTCTGCCGGTTCCAGCTGCCCGAAGCCCTTTTTTTTTTTTTTTCTCCCAGATGAAGTCTTGCTTTGTAGTTCAGGCTGGCCTGGAAGCTGCAGGATCCTCCTGCCTCAGGATCCTCCTGCCTCAGGCTCCTAGGTGCTGGAATTACTGGCATGCACCATTGTACCTGGCGCCCAGGTACCATCTATCATCTGCCTTGTCTAACGCCAGAGGGGAAGCCCATGGATATGGGATCTTTGTAGCCCATCTGACTTTGGGGCAAATAGAACTAAGGGACTTCTTCTGTAAGGTTATTTTCCTTCCTTAGGACAGGTGTTTGGGGATTGAGCACATAGCATTCTACAAATACTTAATTGGTTAGTACAGAATATTTCTTTCTTAGAGAAACCTTAACCCATTAAAAGATACCTGAAGTGAATGCAAGCAAAATAATACAGCTTTTTCCATATTTAAGAATACTACCTTTTAAGCTGGGTTTAAGGGCACACACCTGTATTCCCAAGTACTTGAGAGGCTCAGGCATAAGGATTGCAAGTTTGAGGCCAGTCTGGGCAACTCAGTGAGACCCCGTCTCAAAACAAAATTTTACAGAGGGCTGGAAATGCAGCTCAGCGGGGAAGTGCTTGGCTGGCATGTGGGAGGCCCTGGGTTCAATCCCTTATTCTCTCTCCACCAGAAAAAGAATATTGGGCTGGGAATTTAGCTCAGCGGTTCTGCCACCTGCCTTGTAAGTGCAAGGTCCCAGGTTCGATCCCCAGTACCAAAAACAAAAAAGAATATTATCTTTTCAAAGAAATATACATCAAACTGTCCCATGTTTTAGGTTCTTAAGTAGGACAGACCGTGAAGCACAAACTTAGGTTCTTCCAGTGCTAAGTACAGTACACTGTGTGTTTATTTCTTCTCTCTAGTCTAACTGAAATCTCTATCTTCAACATTTTTTTTTCTTGAGGAAAAACAAAATAAGGAAGGCGAAGAAACGGAGCAGGTTCTGAATCGGATGGTACCCCAGGTGAGAGTCCACATGTAGTAACGATGTTGTTAACAATGCCAATGCTTTCTCCCAGGTCTGCTTGTGGACCAAAGCAAGATATACAGTAGAGCCTTCTACTCCTGCGCGGCTGGCATGACTGTGGCTGCCATGTGCCTTGCCCTGGTGAGACCGTGTAAGCAGGGACTGTGCCGGCATCGTCATTCAGGTAAAAAGAAACCAGACAGCCATCGTGGGAAGACACTCCAGGACCTACCCGAGGACTTTCTGGAGATGGATCTTGGGAAAATTGATCCTAGAGTTCATGTGACTGTAGAGCCAGTATGACACGTTTTCGTGTCACAGCAGCCACGCTGTTGGCTGGAAAGGGGGCCCTGGGACACGGGGCAGAGGAGCTAACCACTCAATTCCGCTTTCAAAGCTGCATCTTAAAGGGAATGTACATGTGAGCAGCACTACCGACATCTTTCCTTCCTCCCTTTTCCTTTTCGTTTTTGAAGCCAAAACAAAAACAACCATATGTAAGTCTGGCTGTATTCAGTAGCAATACACAGATACACAGAAGGACTCTTTGGTTCACATTCCACTATTAAAATAGTGACATGAATTAATAAAGCACACTTCGCAGGTGATAAATTCCTATCTCAGAAAACGACCTCTAGCCCAGGTCACCGAAAGGAAATTGGCCATTCCAAAAACAAAATGTCTTGAATCATGGAAAAAAATTATTTTCAGAAATATGAGTAAAGTTTTTTGAAAGAATTTGAAAAATGCTGAGTTTCCATTAAATTACAGCCTCTGAATTTTACAAATATTGCATGAGACAAGTATGCCATAGTTTAAGACCAAACACTTGAATAATAAGCAGAAAACTTAATATTATGTGATCGGAGTTTCATGAATGTGAAGACTACCACTTCTTATGGCCAGTCATCACCAGAAGTATTTTAATACAGAATATACTAAATTACATTCAAAAATGTATTTCCTATTGCTTTTAGTTATTCAGAAATATGTGATTGTAGTGTCCTTTATTTAAAGCACTATTTATTATTAAGTTATTCTAGGGTAACTGAAATAATCAAAAGAAATGAAAAGTGGGCTGGGGATTTAGCTCAGTTGTTCCACCGCCTGCCTTGCAAGTGCAAGGTCCTGAGTTTGATCCCCAGTACCGAAAAAAAGAAAAGAAATGAAAAGTAATCTGAGACAGACATTGCATTTTTACCTCCTTGCAATCCTTTTAATGTCTCAAAAAATTCTTAACCTTGTAAAAGGCCAGTTTGTGATGATTCTTCAGTTTGATTAAAGGTAACGTGTGCGATTTTAAAGGGTGTGGAGGAGGAAAATGGACAGCAAATTGCCTTAGCTTCTTTCTTCTTTTTTGCGGGAGGGGTACTGGGGATTAAACTCAGGACCTTGTGCTTGTGAGGCAAGCGAGGTATCATTGAGCTACATCCCCAGCCCCGCCTTAGCTTTTAAAAAGATAACTTGTTTTATTAGCTAAGTATACTTGAGGATCTTCTCTGATCAAAATTTCTTTTGTTGAATTGTTGAAGCAGTTCTGATTTTTTTTTTAAATCTTAACTGTTGAGGTTTATCTGTATTTTATTTGGAGTACCAAATTTGTGATGTTGCTGTCACAAGTTACAAGTGACCATTTACATCTGACATAGAGCTTGACTTGATTGTTCTGTGTTGCCATAGGTATCAAGTAACTGGTCGTTATTTTGGAGTCACACTACATGTTTAATATTTCTCATTTTAGCAATTTTCTGTAAAGAGAATAAGAGGTGGGCTGTTTCCTCATCTATTTTAACTGAATCTCACCTGACAGGTGATGGTCAATGCTTGCTGCTCCATCTTTATTCATCTTTATTGTTAATTTAAGACTACTCAGGGGGAAAATAGAACAAGCCTAGTTTGGTTCCAGGTAAACACAAGCTTGAATATTTCTCTGCACTAAAAGGAAAGGGGCATAGATTATCACCACTGGCTACATTTTGTATAGCATTTTATCAGCCATAGAAATAGGACAATCTGTAAAACTCCGGGGCGGTTGCAGGAGGAAAAGACAAAGTGTCTGTCTAACACAGATGCACCTGAAACAGGCAAGGTTGGGACGTAGTAAATCTGCCGGGCTTGAGGAAAAGCTTGAGCTGGCAGCTTTGCGTACTTACACAACTTCAGCACTTTACAGCATACTTTGTACTATGAATGTTTGATCCAGTTTAATATTTATGATCAATTTCTGAGAGATCTGCTCTATGTCCATTCTGTTAACTGCATGAGAAAAAACATGTATGCCAATTTCAGTATGTCAATAATCAAGGTTTTAAATGTTTGGAAGAAAATAAAAACAAGATTTGTTCTGTATTAGTGACATTCTGGTACTTCTAGATTTACAATAAATGTATGGCTTCTTATTGAAAGAGACTTATTTTTTGTCTGTGGTAAAGTTTTGTTATTCACTTAACAGCATTCATTCTTTGAGCCAATTAAAATTATAAAAACTCCAGTAAATTCATTTTACATAAATACTTTTTACATTTTTCTGCACAACCTTTTTTAGCTGTATTACAGACATAAAATTTCTCTGAGGTATCTATTGAACTTGTCGTTGAAAAGAGGACAACTATCACATTGAATCCTTCTGTCTTTTTTACTTTCACATCACTGAGACAAAATACTCTGTACTCACAAGTTACAGGAGGAAAGCTTTATCTTGGCTCACAGTTTGTAGGGGTTTCATTTCATGGTTGGCCGGCCCCAAGGCAGGGTGGCAGGGTGGGAAGGTCTGGCGGAGAAACACACTTCACCTAAGAGGGAAGAGAGGCACCACGGAAGGAGATAAACTTCCGGGAAACCCTCCCTGTGACTCTCCTCCAGCCGGACCCACCTCCTAACGGTAAGCCAGCCACACTGCCTGTCCCAAAAAACCACCTAGGAGTGCAAGAGGCTTTGGGGGGACATCAAGCTATAAACCATTATGCCTTCCTACAGATTATTTAAAGCACCTCAGAAAATACTTTTTAAGGGTAGTCTTAAATCATAGATAACAGGAGACGGAAATAAAAATTAAACAGGACAGTCAAACGAAGGAGAGTAGTTTCAACCAACCACTGCACTGAGAATGAAAAGAGTGACTGAATCATTTCTCAATGAAAACATGAATGAAATGACACTGTGGTAGCCACTAGGCCTACTGAGAGTAGTAAGGATGAAAAGTTAAGCATACTTGACTTAGGGTTTGATCTTAAATGTCCCCAAAGGCCCTATGTTGAAGTCTTGGTTGTGGCCCCACTAGGAGGTGGCATTTGGGGGGCGCCCTTCAGAGGCACACTGGGATCCCAGCCCCGTTCCTCCCTCCCTCCCTCTCTCTCTCTGCTTCCTGATCACCATGAGATGAGCAATCTTGCTCCATTAAGGGCTTCTGGCCACCATGTTTGCCCCAGGCCCAGGTAATCGTGGTCTGAAATCTCTGAAACAAAGAACAAAAAATGATCTCTCTGCCTTTTAAGTTGTTTATCTCAGCTATTTTGTCACCCCGAGGGAAGAAGGTCAGCTAAGACAACTATCTAAATTCAGTCGCAGAACAGTCCTGCGAATTTTCCTAACCTCTAAGAAAACAGCACAGACTCCAAGCCAGAGGTTGGCAAGCTTTTTCTATGAAGGTCCAGAGAGTAAATGCTGAAGGTTTTACAGGTGGTGAGGTTTCTGTGGAGACTATTCATCTCTGCCGTCTTGATATGAATGTAGACTGTTTCCCTCCCCCAAAGTACAATTATTCCGGTTTTCAAAATGAGTACTGTAATCCTAGCAGTAGGGAGACTGAGGCAGGAAGACTGACACGAGTTCAAGGCCAGCCTGAACTACAAAGGGAGACCCCGTCTCAAAAGAATACATAAATACATAAATAAACAGTGACTTAAAATCAGGAGTCCTCTCAAGACAAATGTATCCTTGACTGAGTCAATGTTTCCAACCCTTTTCACAAAGTTACCCATTTTATACTCCAATACCATGCGATGTATCCAGGCCTGGCTCTGCACACCTTTAATCCCAGCGTTCAAGAACTTGAGGGAGGAGGATCACCACAAATTCAAGGCCAACCTAGGCTAGCACAGTAAGATCAGGGCCAGCCTGGAATACGCAGCAAGACCCCATTTCAAAAAAAGGACAAACAAACAAAAATTAATGTAACTTTTGTGCATTTATTTGCCTTTCTTTGAGCTTAACACCTGGTGATAAAAACAAAAATGCAGTTTCTTCTCCCTCCTCCTTCTTTTTCTTCCTCTTCCCTGTCCCTTTCCCCTCCTTCACGCATGCACGTGCCTGTGTGCGCATGCGTGTGTGCTACTGGGGATTGACCTCACTGAGCTACATCCCAGTTTTTTTCTCTCATTGAGTTTATTGGTGCATTTTAGGTATATAGCACAGTTACATTCATTATTGGGATCTTATACCTTTACATGGCAGGTCTTGGTTCTCATTTTTTCCCTTACCCCTGCCCTCTCTTCACCCAATCCTCTCTTCCCTATTTACAAAAATGTTATTTCCATTTTTTCATTTTCTCATATTTTTTCTTTTCCCTTATTACCTTTCCCCTACCCTTCCCACTTCCCCTACACCTTTAGCCCTTTCCTTCCTATTTCACATTGTCAACCATACTATTAGGCTCTTATTTACAATTACAGTTTTTCACACCACAGAAACTATTCATTATTTACTCATGTGTGACTTGTTTATTTCCCTAGCATCTTCTTTGAGACAAGAAATTCACTAAAATGCCCTGGCTGGGGTCAAACTTTCAATGCTCCTGCCTTAGCCTACCAGAGTGCTGGGATTACACCACTCTGGTCAGCTGGGAAATGCATTCTAAGTCCAGGTTTTGACTCTCTGGATTCAAATCACCTGGAAGTATTTATTACATTTAGATTTCCATGCTCCTAAGTTAAAATCATCATGATCATTATATCCCCCCATATCCAAACATGGAAAGCACCAATGAGGATTGAGAATTTAGAAGCCACTGCATTTATTTTGGTTTTTTTTTTTTTTTTGAGACAGGGTCTCACTATGTAGTTGAGACTGACCTGGAATTCACTATGTATCCCAGGCTGGTCTCGAACTCACAGCGATCCTCCTGCCTCAGCCTCCCGAGTGCTGGGATTATAGGCGTGCGCCCCCATGCCCGGCTAGAAGCCACTGCATTTAAAATGTTTAATGTTTACGAACATTACTTAAAATAGCCAATATAAGGACAAATTAGACATGCTACACTCTGAATGACCAGTCCTACAAGTGTACTTTGCCTGAGAAAAGAGAGGTTGTCTTTGTCTTCCATTTGTCCTCAACCCAGAAGTGAGTCCTCAAAGTGGACAACCACCTCCAACAGATGGGCCAAGCACAAGGGCCTAAGAAAGGAAGCTGGGTCCCCCTGGTGTTCAGTTCTGATAATTACTCTACAGGCGCAGGACAAGGAAAAGTGCTACAAGAACTCACACCTTTGCTTTTCACACAAACGCTCTCAGACCCAAATCAAAAGGACCTCAGTGCTCATCCAGGAGAAACTGGACGGGAAGCCAGATGCTGCAGAACACTGAATTTTGGGAGAAAATACTAATTGTGGTCATGTGTTTAGATCATTTATGCCTTTCCACTAACTCTAAGAAAACACGATCTTAATCTTCATTTGCTAATCATGACACACCGTATTTACCATTGCAATAATTTTTGTTATGAATTTTTTCATAGAATAGCTTTTATATTTTCTTTATTAATATCTACTTTTAAAATATTTTAAAAATAAAATTTAATAAAAATATTTTTAAAATAAAATTTAATGATACTAAAAAAAGCCAACAACAACAAGGATGCAGTCTACCCTAGCAACTCCCTCCCCTAGAATTCAACCAGAACTTTAAGAAACTCTTCTGAGCCCAAAGTGGTGGCACACAACTGTTATCCCAGCACTCTGGGAGGCTGAGGTGGGAGGATCTCAAGTTCAAGCCCAGTCTGGGCAACATAGCAACTTGGAGAGATCCTGTCTCTAAATTAAAAAGGAAAAAACTTTAACGGCTTGAGATGTAGTTAAGTGTGAAAGTCTGGGCTTCAGTCCCCAATACACCTCTGCTACACTGATGCCCACTCCTTCTTCGTCCCAACTTTGCCCGAGTTCCAGCCTTGAAAATGCCCACGTGCAGCAGGCAGAGGTCAACTAGGCATCTCCAACATAATATGTTCTCAGAGGAACTCTGGCGCCTGCTCCTCCAACCACAAATCCTCCCAGCTCCACTTTCTACGTATACCCTGAACCTAAAGTTTTGGGAACTCCACCTTACCCCAATTCGTCTCGAGCACCTTAATTGGATTGACAATAATCTCCCAGCTTGTTTGCCTGCTTCCACTTCTGCCTTCATTTCCCACACAGCACCATGATAAAACCCTTTAAAGCACCAGACAGACACAAATCCTTAATGGTGGGCCTGGGTGAGCTGCCGGATGCTGTTACTTTCCCCTTTCACCCTGGCCTTCCTGGTTATCCTGCTTCTCCCTGATTCGTTCTTACTGTCCCAAGGCCTGGGCCTCCAAAACTGCAGTTCTCTTTGCCTGGTACCTCCTTCCCCTAAATGTGGATATGGTGTGACCTTTGGATCTGTTCAGTTTCAAATGCCACCTGCATGGAAGAGAAAAGAGACGATCCTCCTCAAGACAGTTTTTTTCTCTTTTAGGGGGAAGGTGGGGGACACTGAGGATCAAACCCAAGGACACTCTTACCACTGAGCTACAACCCCAGTCCTTTTTTATTTTACCTTTAATTTATTTATTGGTACCAGGGATCAAACTCCCCGTCCTTTTTTATATTTTGTTTTGAGACAGGTTCTTGCTAAATTGCCTTAAGGGAACTTTCCATCCTCCCTCAGCCTCGCTCAGTGCCAGGATAGCAAGTGCACACCACTCGGAATTCTTTCCTCTGACATTATATTACAAAAGCATTTGTTTGCTCCTTGCTTATCTGCCTCTTCCACAAACATATTCAGATGGTGAAGCTCTGTTCACTGCTGTTATATCCCGCGGTGTTGGGCAGAGCCTATTATTTCTCATCCCCTCCCCCTACATGAGAGAAAACAAAAGGTATCTCTTCACAAATGCAGCCAAAAAGGCTGGTGCTGCTAGCAGGTCGCTCGGTGGCACTAATGGCTCAGACCTGTGCCCAGGACCTATCTCCCAACATCGAAGCACAGGTCTGCAAGAGGCTGGCGGGTGATTCCAAAAGGGATGCCTCAGCTGCAAGGACGAAAAACTGATCCACCAACAGAGACCGAACGAAACAGAGGGGACAAAGTAACGCAGGTGCGAGGGTGCCAATGGAGGGCTGTGAGTTTTAACACACTGCCCACTCGGATTCTGTTTTAACCTAACCTTTTGTCCAGTATGCGTCATTGACACATAGTAATTGTACATCGTTACAGGATACAGTCTATCACCCCAGCCATTTATCATTTCTTTTTGTTGAGAACATTCAAAATCCTGCCACTAGCTATTTTAAAATTTGTGCTCGACTATTTTTTTGTTTTTGTTTTTGTTTTGCAGTGCTAGGAATCACAACCAGGCCTTTTACATCACGGCCAAGCACTGTACTGTGCGGCTACACCCCTAACCATAACTGACATTTTTCCCATGATGCATTTTTAAACACCTCAGCCGGTAGCAACTACTTTTCTAAATATTTTACCTCTCTTTTTTGTGTTTTTTTTTCCTTCCACTCACTCCATCTCTGACCTTTTGTTGTTGTTGTTGTTGTTCTAAGGCAAAAGTACATAGACTAATTTCTCTTACTTTGAGCAACCTCCTTTGGCCCCACCTGAACAGAAAAGAAGTTAAAAGATAAATCTTCTAACCCCTTTTATACACACAACATGAAAACTGTTTGGTTTCCAGCCAGTATAGTTCCATGAGGTCATGTAACATCGTGAAAACCATGCAAAACTCGACACGAGGAAAACTGGGATTGGATCTCAAGTTTGCCATCGGTTTAACTACACACAAGCTTAGTTAGCCAGAGTTTGTTTCTGCATCAGCAGAATGAACTAAACTTTGCAAAACTCGACACGAGGAAAACTGGGATTGGATCTCAAGTTTGCCATCGGTTTAACTACACACAAGCTTAGTTAGCCAGAGTTTGTTTCTGCATCAGCAAAATGAACTAAACTATTTCCATACTCTTACCACTTTACAGCTCTGCTCTCCAAACATGAAAATGCATCCGAAAGAAAGAGCTAGCCCTTGGCAATGAAGGGGAAGGTTAAAATGAAAACAAAACGAAACAAAAAACAATCTGCAACAGAGAAGAGCAGCACAGTGGAAAACCCACTGACTCCAGAGTCCCTTATGGTTGCTGCCAAAGACCTCCATGGCCCTTTTCTTGCATAAGCCTCTCTCTCCTATTGGCTCAGTTTCATGGGCACATCTTTCCAGGTAGACTAGAGATGGGAGGTCACCTAGAGCTGCATTCTCCAAATACACGAGCCACAAGCCATATGGGGCTGAAAACCTGAAATACAGTCACTCCAAAGACAGATGTGCTATGAGAAATACACACCTGACTTTGAAGAATTGATACTAAAAATTAATATGTTACTTCAATATTTACATTGACTACATGTTGAAATAATATTTTGTTTTTGTTTTTTGAGACAGGGTCTCACTGTGCGGTGCAGGCTGCCCTTACAGTCACTATGTAGCACAGGCTGGCCTCGAACTGGAGGTGATCCTCCTGCCTCAGCCTCCCAAGTGCTGGTATTTCAGGTATGCGCAACCACACCTGGCTTGAAATAATACTTTGGGTGCACTCTGTTAAATAATATATATGATTGAAATTAATTCCATCTACTTTTTGCATTTGTTAATGTGGCTACTAGAAAAGTTAAAACTTCCATAAGTGGCTCGCATTATACTTCCATCGGACGGTGCTGCTCTAGATATTGGGTATCAGAATCTAGAAAGTAACCAAGATTCAAACTTTTAAACGAAGCACTTTGTAAATGCTGAACCGAGAGAGAACTGGTTGCACTCACACTGCTCGGCGGTTCTCGCCATCCCGATGTTCAAGGCCAAGCCCAGAGCGCTCACACAAGGGCGCAGCCCACGCCTCTCCGAGGCGGCC
>NW_022900935.1:53248498-53259430 GCF_012274545.1 Fukomys damarensis | reverse complement strand
TGCTGGTCCCGCGCGCCCGCACCCAGGGGCAGGGAGCGACGCGTTTCCTGCTCGGAAAGGCCCGCGCAGGGCCGGCTATAGCAGTCCCGCAGCTGCCTGCTTGGATTTTAGCACAGTGGCTCCCGCGGAGCAAACAACCTGTCTGAGCCCTGAAGGATTTAACATTTGAAAGTACTTCCGTCAGGGGAACTTTTGCTTCAAAAAGCAAGCTGTACAAGAAGGGCAACCCTTGCCCCGTCGTTGTTTAACCCTCTCCATTAAAAGTTTTTGTGGACTGATAAAAGCTCACCCTTCCTTTGACTAGAGAGAAACTACAAATTCGGTGGAAGCTGAGGAGCGGGATCCACGACATAACTGAGCAGCATTTCAAAGTCACATTATTTCTAAGATGTCATTTAGGCATTTATTCTCTTTAGCAGTTCACGGTTTCATTCATTCAGCACTTGCAGGCCAGTGTGCTTGGATTTCTGGTTAATGCAAATCATTTTTTTAAAAAAAACTAAGGATTACACTACAGTACATAAAATTTAGTTGCAATAGACAAATATTTTTTTTTAACTTAACCCCAAGAAAATTGTTCAAAAGTATAGAAGACAACTACTTAAAATTGCAAAGTAAATTACTCATTACATAAAGTTTGGTACATAAATGCTGTTACATAAAAGTTTAGCTCAATTTGGTTATTTTTGTTGTTTAGGGTTTTTTTAAATTCAATTTGTAGGAAGAGTGATTTCCATCAATAGCTCTTGCTCCTGGCCTCAGTAGAGTACACAGATAAACTTTTCAGCTTTCCAAATAAGTAACTGATTTGCTGCCCTAGGCCTAGCTGAGTTCTCCTAGGTTTGTGACTAATGCTTACAGAAGTAAAACTGTACTTACGTAGAAAAATGAAAGTACAAAAAAGTGGGCAATATGTAAGAACAGTATCCGCAGAGGAGATGAAACTCATGAATATAATCTGTAATACTTCATGCTCCATTTGCTTCTTAGTAGTAAAGGATCAAGGATTCTAATTAATTTTAATAGCAAGCCATCATTTTCTAAAATGACTTAAAGGGACTTTTAAAAATCTAAAGGAAACCACTGATTCGATTATAAAATGTGCTCTAAATCATACTACAAAATCCAGCTGAAAGATTTGTTACAAAATACAAAAAAAAAAAATTTTTTTTTTAAATACCTTAGCATGAGGGTAAGATGGGAAAGCGGGAGAGGCTGCCACCCCCTGGTGCCCAGTACAATGGCATGCTGTAATTCCCACATCTCTGGGCTGCATCTAGCTGAGACAGCTTGTCAAGTCTGAGGTTTCCAACCTGCTCGTCACCATGGCGATGGTTAGTCACAGCCTGATGGGCTGTCACGGGCATTCTGGGCATCCGACAGGTAACTCAATGCACCCTCTCCTCCACGCACATGATGTGGAAGAGTGAAAAGACATTATAGGAATAACCCTGAAACCTGCTCTACACCTATAGAATATGTGCAGCCTTCGCAAAGATAAACGCCATTACAGGTTACCTAGAAGACTCCTCACAGGTGACTCGTCGGTCGTAGGTGAGGGCTGCCATGAACATCCTCTACCAGAGGCTGCTGCAAGTGCTACTGTTATTTCCACTCAGAAACCTCGAGGTCACTGTTAAACTGCTAAATGTCGACACAGGCTGTTTCATTCAGGCTTACACTGATAAAACAGCAAGAAAAAAATAAAATATAAGGCATCTCAGAAGAGTAGGAAAAGCACACAGCAAAGGAAGATGGCAAAGACAGGAGCCCATGCAAGTTCACAACTGAGACGTGGCTGGGCTGCTCCGGGTTGGCATAGCGCGTCTCCAAAACCAGAAGCACCTAGGAAAACTGCTGGCCAACACAGGAGGCTGCACTGGGGAGGTCAGGGCATTCCTCGGGACACATGGAGATTTTAAAAGTATTTATTTACTTAATAGCTACTGTTAATCCTGTCTTGTAAAACAAGCATATTTGAAGATGGAAACGATGTATTTAGTACTCCCACCTACCAGGCTAGTAAGAGTCGTCTATGGAATATTCAAAATTAACCTCCTTTTAGGTTAAGAGCTCCAAAGATTCCATTCGGCTATTTTGACACAGTACAGAATCAGTAAGAGGTTTATTCCCATAAGGTACTCCACCCAATGAGAGCACACTGTGCAAGTATTTATTTTATTACTCCTATCTGAAGACTTATTTTTGGAGAACAGCAAGGCATTTCATTATCCACTGTTTCCATTCCTGAAAGGCTTCCACAGGCTTTGGCAAATTCACATTGTTCTCACGACTATGCTTTGGAGTTGCTCTTGTTGTGTCAGTGGATTCATCATCAATCCACCTCACCAGTGCCTGGAAAAGCAGAAAAGAAGCATTTTTAAAACTTTGTTCAAGATGCGTATTTTGGCTGGATGTGGGTGCACACGGTAATCTCAGCACTTGGGAAGCTAAATCAGGACGAATGTTGTGAGTTCCACGCCAGCCTGAAGCACAGTGAGTAGAAGGCCATCCTAGACTACACAGCGAGACCCTGTCTCCAAAAAAAAAAAAAAAAAGTTATAGCCAAGAGAAGAACATGGTATCTAAACCTGTGATTTCTATCACCCTCTGATGCTGCTGCATTTGGTAACAATGGCTATGAAGACAAAACATACTTATATACTGGTGAAATAGCATACACCAAAAATAGACAAAATATAATTCCAAGTTATGGTCAACAGTATGCATAGGGGAAAAGAGATGAAAAAGAAGTATACTATTTCTCTCACTGCTTATTTTAAAGGATAATAGTAACTTTCTTTTCTGCAACTTGCTAATTATTCCACAAAGCATTTGGCTGTGCCTTTAATTCAGGGTGCGTGTGCATATGAATGGCAGGGGACAGACGCTTGGGCAGACACACGTATGTGATGACATAGATGCAGACACTGACGTGTAGTCCCCTGGGTGTACGGTCACACCCATGAGTAACCACACGAATGTATATGATCTGCTGGGGACCTGTCGGGCATATGGGGGCACACACACTCCTGCACACTGAGATCGGGTACTTTCCCTTTCCTCCTTAAAGAAAAACATACCTCCCTCCATTAGAAACCACATCCACGCATTTACATGGCTTTGAAAAATGGCTTTGTCACACAAATCAAAATGTATTTGGTATACAAACTCAAGCTCTCTAAATGGATACAAAAAAAAATCTTTCACCATTTCTCACTGAACTACAAGATGGTCACAGTCATGCTGAACTTTTAAGGTTATTTCTTTGCATTTTGTTTTTCTAACCACAGCTTCCTGCCTATCTTTACACTAATTTCCTCTGATAAATTATAGCTGTAGAGAAGGACCTAACAGAAAATGTCAGTTTGCTACTTAGACAACCACTTCCCACTACTTTGACCTCCCCAACACACTTACCTTGTATCTTTCTACAATACTGAAGCCAATAGAACACTGTAACTTGCGTAAGCAGATAGGGCAAAGGTTTAGAGGGCGCCTGTCAGCTTCTTCCAAGTGGTTGGAGCCTTGCATTAGGCATGCAAGCCATTGGCAGTGTCGCAGTCCAAATATATGTCCAATCTCGTGGGTTAAAGTCTGTAAGACATTCACGTTGCAGCTTTGTAAAAGCATCGTCAACAAGTGACACGACATGTCTTATTTTCCCAAGAAATGTTTACGAGCACCGGCTCCCTCACCATCATCTCCCAAACTTCCTTCTGCCTAGATCTTCTGAGATGTAGCAATCCCTCATTTCTCTGAATGTTCTAATACTATCCTTACTATCTTTAATTACTTCCCCTGGACCAGTTTCTCATCCTCAATACCACTAACATGTTGGTTAATTCTGCATTGTGGAGAACTGTCCTGGACATTGTAGCTTGCTCTATCCACTAAATGACAGTAGAACCCCTCTCCAATTGTGACGATCAAGTGTGTCCAGATACTGCCAAATGTTCCCCAGTAGCAAAATCCCCCTCTGGTTGAAAAACCCTCTAGCCCACTAAGGCAGCTGTTATAGTTCAGATCTAGGGCCCTTTCCCCAGAGATGCTGATTCCATAGGACTGGGAAGAGGAGCCTTGATCTGCATGCCGATGAGCACACCAGGTGATGCTGATACACATGTTGCTTGGAACATACTCTGAAAACATAGTTCTAAGAGATTTACTTCTCAAACACCAGTGAATAGTCCTGGGGAAAGCAGAACTTCTCTAGCCAAAAGAAAACTGTCTCCGGCTAGGAAGGAAGCAAGGTGAAAATGGGGAGATGGACTTCCAAAGAGCAGGGGTGGGGATATGTCAGCACTGTCACAGAATTACAGCTCAGGATGGCTGGTGTCCAAAGAAGAAAGCCCTTTGTCCGTGAGACACCAGAGAGCAGAGGCCCCTCCAAAGTCCTCAGGAAGGCAGCTGTACTTATGACCATGGCAGCCTGAATGGTGACATGACTTTCTTATACCAGAATGCAGGAATTCAACTAATAGGGCAAAGGCATAGTAAAAAGCTGCGCGTACTAGAACCAAAAACACCAATATTATAAATTTCAATAATAAGATATCCAATTAAATTTTTATTAGTTACTTCTCTCAAGCAATATTCACCAAAAGTATACAAATGACACAAACTCACTTATAATATTACCTTAAGGACTGATGAAATATGATAAGGGAATTAAGATTTCTTCTTTAAAAAATGCTCCAACAGGATTTTTTTACTCACCTTACAGGATCGCAGCAGTAAAACACTGGTGATTTCAGGAATATAATAGTTATCAAAACTGGAATAGTCACTGGAAGATTTTTTGTGGAGCTTCTTCACTTTGCCTTCATAGCGTGAGGTATAGAAGTCCCTGCCATACCTGGCAAAACTGAATATCCCCACACCTACAAAAAAAGGACCCACAACCACAAAGTGAGGGCAAGATGCCTTAAGGGAAGACCACAAGAGAGCCTCCTAGAACATCTGTGTATCTGTATTACTATGTTCACACAATCTAACACACTTCAGGTTTGCAAATATAAAGGAAGAGTTTTGACCCCAATTTTCCAGTCAAAATCTTTACATGCCTTCACAGTGTGCCTATAAATATGCATGGCCCATAAAATTCCACTGATCTAAGATCAAATTCTAGGGAAACTGGATGTTTCTGAGCATTTTTTCTCTCAAAGAATAATCTAAATTGAGTACTCCTCAAAGGAACTATGAAAAATGATCACATGAACAGTCATGATTTACTCTTTTTGGACACAACAAACAGATCCACATTAGTACGGGTTGCTGGTCTTCCTCCCTACCCTGCCCGCTCAGATATCTGGGAACCCTAGTTTGGACCATGGCTTTAGACAGAATAACCTCTTCTCCTCCCGCATCCCACCGCACTCACTTTTTATAGCACAGCACAACTCTATTATGGTGTCAAATGACCAGAATAAAGGCCCCTGTAACTGACTTCCTGTGTTACATTTAGAGTGGTTATCTTTGCATGCAAAGAGTTCGATATGTAGCTCATTCTATAGGGCACTGCTTTATAACTTGACTTGTTTCATTGTCACTTTTATTTATGCTTCTCTCTGTTGTTAATGTACTAATGGTTTTTTCCCCAGTATGGGGGCCCAAACCTACGGCTTCATGCATGCTAGGCAAGTACTCTATAAACAAACTACACCTCAACCCTGAAATGTTTTTTTGTTTGTTTTTATTAGGAAAGAAATCCATAGTAAGTTTGTCCAAACTAACTCTATTAAAAAAGAAAGTTCCAGGGCCAGAGATTTAGCTCAGTGGTGCCACAGTCTACCTCACAAGCACAAGGGCCTGAGTTTGATCCCCGGTACCAAAAGAAAAAAAAAGAAAGTTCCTCACCTCATAGTCAGAAAGTATACACTGAGGTTTGAGATTTAGGATAAGATGACATTCTGGAAGTTAAGTAAAAAATGAGTCTAATCATGTACCACAAGTGACTGTGGCCAAACAAATGTGAGCTTACTTCGTATTATAATACCTTTAGCAAGAATATCTCTATTTCCTACAAACAGAAGATTACTTTCTTTAGTAATAAATGATTCTCGATTTGAAAATCCCAATCTTTAAGCTTGGAGAAAATAAGATCACTTGTGGTATGATACTGTCCTGCAGTACCGCAGATCAGTCTTGCTACCTTACCTGTTGCCTTAGCACAATGCACTATTTAACTTACCCAAAAAAGGGGCTAAAATAAAAAACTTGGCAGGATGTTTTCTGAGCTCCTCAAATGCATAAGATAATTAGCTAGTAATACCTGGAACAAATTGTTTTAAAGTTCTTTTTAATGTTTCCATCTCTAATGGGTCAACAATAAAGGGTGAATTTCTGATAAAAAGCGGTTCACCTTTCAAAAATCAGCAAGGCAGTTAGTGACCCAAGTCACTAAGGGCATAGGGTGGTACGGTTACGGCTTGAGAACCTCACAGTATGAATGTAATGGAGAATTGAGGATAAAGGAGCAACACCCACCTCTAGTAGAAAAAAACATTTGTCAGAGAAAGCCCTCCTCCCTCCACTAATCCCTGAGCCTAAAGTACCATGCACCAAACAATGAACACTCAGCACAGTCCCTAGGACTCACTCTCCATCCCTAGACTATTAAATAACCACTGCCTTCAGTCACTAGTCTTTTTCCCTTTCAGCCTGTCTTAGATCCAGGGGGATTATATGAAAGAAAGAAGTCCAAAAATGAAAACATGGGAAGTACAGAAGCAGAGACATGACAAAAAGGAAAAAAAAAAAAAAAAAAGGAAAAACACGACTTGCTTCCAGATCTTTTCCCACCCTCAACATGAACATGAACAGTTCCTAAGGAGTTCAAGTTTCTTATATCTCAAAAATTGAACTCGATTTTTTTAGGGAAAAAAAATGTCATAACAGAGGATGAGAAAGAAGCTTACTTATTTATCAGTCTATGCTATTCCATCTATGCAAAATTACTTGGAGAGGGCTGGGGATTTAGCTCAGTGGGTATGCCACCTGCCTCGCAAGCACAAGGACCTGAGTTCGATCCCTGGTACTCCCACAAAAAAAATTACTTGGACAAATCAGATGAAAAACAATCAGCAAGATTTCACATGTTGATGGTAATACCATACTTCAAATATCCTCAATATGTTTAATTCACCTTCCTCCTGAATTACATTTACCAGCTGTTGCACTGAATGCCTATAATGTGCCAGGCATTTTATATACTATTTTAGGCATTGCTATGTAAATTACCTCCAAAGGACACTCTTAGTACCTCAAGATCACCTAAGTAGTAAGTGACCTACTGAGGGGGAACCCAGACCATTAAGAGTCTACCAATAAACAGCACATTTCCTAACAGTATGAATGACACCTCACGGAAAACACTATTCAGTTTTAAAATATCAAAACTATTTAGTGGTTGAAATTCTTTTCAATTCAACACCTCCAAATATTAACTTGAGGAAGTTTAAACCAATAATGTCAAAAAGAAATACCATCTGTCAGAGAAGCCTGTCCAAAGACGAAATTCCACGAGTCTCTTGGGTAAAGATCAATCATAGTTATCCCCACAATACAGAAGGCATCTTCAGGTTTCTTCTTTCCTAAGAAATTCAGGATATGCCCTATTTAAAAAGAAAAATAGGTCTGGGAATGTAGCTCAGAGAAAGAAAGAGAGAGAGAAAGAAAGGAAGGTGTATATGCACATATAATATGTATTTCCTTTACTTTATTCAAATGATGAAGTTGCTTAACTCACCTGCATGAATTTGTAGATTTTGTGTATGATCATTGACTCTAAAGGAACACCTGGTTGCAGAAACAGAAACTGGTTCTAGCAGTTTTACCGTCAGGCCATAAAAAAATGCTTCACAGTAACCCTTGAGCCATTTAATATATTCTTCACTGATAACTCTAGTGTTTCCTAGAGCTCCTACAATAGGGGAGGAAATGTAAGGACAGACTTTAAGACCATTAAAACATTCAGTCTTAGCCTGGCATGATGGTGCACGCCTGTATTCCCAGTACTATGGAGGCTGAGTCAGGACAACCTGGAGGGCCAAGCCTGACTAGGCTACACAGTGAGTTCAAGGCTGGCCTGGAGCACACAGTGAGACTCTGTCTCAAAAAACAAATTAAAAAATCAGTCTTTAGCTCAGTCTACACATTAAAAAGTTAGAATTGGAAACAAAAGGCAACTCTGAATTTTCAGTACACCAATACACCTTAATCAGTCATTGATGGCAACGTGAATTAAAAAGAAATAAAGCGCTTGCTTTTAAGTCAGTTTGGCTACAACACTTCTACAACTGCAATGAATGAAAAATAATGATAAAATATGGTAGACCGCTTGCCTGGCAAACACAAGGGCCTGGGCTTGATCCCCAGCACTAATAAGAAGGAAAAGATCATAAAAACTGCCCACTTGACGCACATAGCCCAAGCCATCCCTAACAGCACCAGTGCAAACCAAACCCAAACCGTCCAATTACAAATAAATACCAATGGACTGTATATAAATACTGCGTTTCTCTGGACAGGGTGTCTTTCGGTAGGGATCACTGAAAAACTCCTCAAAGTCCTGGGGAGCCTCAGGGTGGGAGGTGATCCAATCTGACTGGGAATGTAAGGTAATGGGTCCAAAGAGATCACTGGCTGGCTGGAAGGCTTCATTCATTAAACGTCGCTCTCCAGCATCTAATTTCTCATACTGTGTTACAAGCTTTGGGTTCTTTGAGATGAGAGCTGTTTTGATTGTCTGTTCAGAGTGCCGTACTATTTGCATCTGCAAAAGCAAAAAAAAAAAAGAGTAGTCAGGAAACCCTTAAATTATATTCCCCAGAATTCTGTCACTCATTTCTCCTTCTCTTACCTCCTTTTGTATTGGCAAAATTACTGGGTGAGACATTTCCGTGTAAAAAAAAAAAAAAAAAAAAAAAAGAGTAGTCAGGTAACCCTTAAATTATATTCCCCAGAATTCTGTCACTCATTTCTCCTTCTCTTACCTCCTTTCTTTTGTATTGGCAAAATTACTGGGTGAGACATTTCCGTATGGTCTCTAGAAGGATCAGGGTTATATCTTACCAGTTTAACAAATGTGGGAGGACAATGGGGGAGAAGTGCTATTTCATATTTCGGGAAAATCCAGGTTTGGTTTTAACTGGATAGGCAGGGTCATATGATCTTCCTCGAGCCAATACTTATGGGTAGACACAAATGAGACATTATGAGCTGGGCGAGAGTCATTTTCCCATGCCTGGATCTGGGGGAACATGTGAGGTCCCTCACACTGAAATTGAGAGTTTGGAAGGAGTGGTTCCCAAAGGAAAACAGAGGCAGTACTAGCAGGAGAAAAGGGAGTGGATACTGACATCAGCAATGACAAATGTGCAGTAAGGTTATACAGCATAAAATTCAAAGAATCATAATACTGCTACAGTGTGCAGAGAAACTGGGACTTTCCAAAACAACTGCCTGGAATGAATTTTGACAAAACCTTCCTAGAAAGCAATGTAATGAAATATATCCAAAGCCCTACAATCTTAGATACTCTTTAGCCAAGGTATGCCATTTTCAGGAATGTATCTTAAATAAAAAAGCAGGTATTTACAGAAAAAAAAAGACTAGTCAGATATAAAACACATAGCCATACTGGGACTGTTTCTATACTCCACATACATATACCTCTAATTTCTCCCTAGATTTGCAACGACTGATCGTTAAGGTCCTGGAGTGGTCACACTTAAGAGTGGCTTGCCCACTTCCAATCAACTTCTTGGGGAAAGTATCTAAGAAATTGAAAAGAAAAGCATTAAGTCCATTCTTCCATCTCACAGGGAATCTGTTCCCATTATAAAAGCTAGTGGTGTGGCTCTAAGACTACACATGACTTGATTTCCTACTTTCATTTGGGTAATAATCACAATACAAGTTGACTCATTAGGGCCACATGAGAAATGCTCATGTTTTCCAACGCGACTCAAAGATATTCGGTGTTCAACAAAAAGAGAACTAATGTAAGAACCCATTTCTGTAATTTAACTCCAGGCTCACGAGATGTATCTTAAGCACTGAAGTTCACCTGTCATCTCACTGGGGAAGACACCACATGACTAATCAAAGTCAAGACTCACAATGACGGGTCTCGTTCATTCACGGCATGTTCCTGGGTAGAGCTTTTATCCTTCCATTGAATGGGTCAAACAGATGTTCCACCACAAGGCTTGTGGGGTTAGAAAAGGAAAAAAACGGAACATCTCTGGATCCTATCATATTTTCCAATTATCTAGATCTTTTTCAGTTTAATGATAGACTGAAGGGAAAATTTAAGCTGATGTCTGTTTTCATTAAATTTTCTAAATTCTGGGGTTCAATAGGTGGCAGAAAATTCCCCATCAAAGGCTTCTAGATCCCAAACTCTTGAGCAGAGGATCATCATCCCTATCACACACTTGAGCTGAAATGTGATTTCTACAGGATAAAACATAAAGCAAGATGTGCCTTCCTGTATTCTACTTACCTCTACAGGAAGAAGGCTCCCACTGAAGTTTTTACCTTACAAGGGCAGGCATGTCAGGAAAAGAATTGTGGAGGGTGCCTTCATACTAATGCAAAAAAGGCAGGTGAAAGGTCAGGAGGCCTTCTCCAGTCTCCTAGGTCTACCCTGTGTGGAGACGCCAAAAGAGGGCCACCGGACCGGGGAGGCAGCACAGATGCGGTCACTGCAGTAGGTTGAGAGCCAGGGATGCTTTCTTCCTAACAATGTAACTTCCCGGGTCAATCACAGCCGGTGGCCCACAGCACCACGCACTTCAGGCTCGGCCGGGTACAGACGCGACCCGGTCCCCGCCCCGGTGTGGCGTGGAGCCTCCCCGGGGACTCTCGGTTCGCTTTTTCTCCCCGGGATGCCTCTTATGGACACCCCCTCCCCCGGCTCCCCGG